>NC_050597.1:30993178-31593178 GCF_013368585.1 Megalops cyprinoides
TACTGTCAGATTACGTTTCTAAAAATTACCTGATAATCATGACTTAACACCTTATAAGAGCCCCACCTTACGGCAGGTGACATTTGCCCCTTTTCCACCAAGGCAGTTTGAGGGCTGGTTCGGAGCCAGTGCCTAATCTCGAACCAGTTCTTCGCATTTCGACAGCCAATGAACTGGCTCTCGGCCAGGAAAACTGGTTCGAGAGCGGCGCCAATACTTTGCTGGTCTAGAACAAAGAACCGCCAAGTCAGGGGCTGGGGGCAGGATTATCGTGATCAATAAGACCAACTAAAACTTTGTGACCACCATTTTTACACTGTTGGTCACCTAACATTACCCAAGCAAGCATAGCTACTAATTTCTCACATCAATGTTGCGTTCGACATTCGTATCACTGATGTGAGAAATTAGTAGCTATGCTTGATTTGTTAATGTTAGCTGACCAACAGCTCACTACCCAGCTACCGTAACCTTGGTAACAGTAGCTAATGTTAGCATGCTAGTTTCTAACACTGCCATTGACTCACCTACCAATGTCACTTAACGTTTGGCTTCACAAAAGGCTCACATTGTATAAAGCGTAGTAGCATAAAAGTTTGTTTTTTAAAGCAAGTTCTCTTGTTTTTGTTGTTGTTGTTTGTTCCTGCTAGCTTGCAGTGGCGGCTGAAAGCTAGCAAACCACTATGCTCGCAAAACACTGCAGATTGTCTGAAATTTGTGTGCTATTGCGAAAGCTACAGAATGAGATTGTTTAATTGACAAGAATGGCAGTTTGAATAATTAAATGGCAAGTAATCCCAAAGCTTTTTCTTAAATGTGACACATTATAGCTTTCTTGCGTTACAAAATTCAAATTACAGAACGGAGCTAAATTTAGTTAAATCGATTTAAATTACTGAATATAAACTTTTACATTAGGTTGAGTGCAATGAACAATAACGTTTAGAACACAGACCTCACAAAAGCTGTGATGTGTCATGAGCATTTAACTTAAATTAAATCGATAAAAGCCAACTTTAACAATCTCACATTGTAGCACACAAACTACAGACAATCTGCGCCTTTTCACAAGCATAATCATTTACTCTATTTATGCGATTGGTTTCGATTTCTGTGAATTACTTATTTTTTTATTAATCACGGAGGATTAAGGGGAACAGTTTGAAGGTAATGATAGATTTAAAGGTAGTGTTTGGGCTTCCCCTGTTTCCAGCTCACCAACCACAACTGCTACCTGGCGTTAGCGAAAAAGCAGAGATGTATACAGTGACGTAATGACGTGGCTCTATGGTGGCTCTCTAGCCCGTGGAAAAGCAAACTGGTTCTTAGAAGGTTTGCAAGTTGAACCAACTCTGAACTGGCACTAGCACCAGCCCAGAACTAGCACCTAGTTCACGTTGGTGGAAAAGAGGCCATTGAGTCACTTTGACACACAAGGTAACACAGAACCACTTTAAAAGCCAAGCAAATCACATTAATATCAAAATATGACCACCACACAAAAACACTGAACTGTGCCCTTTCACTGTTTTTTTGGATAAGCAGTGCGGAGCCACCCAGGACCTGGGATGAACCTTTGTCAGTTGTCTCCTTCGGCTATTTCGCTGGGGAGGGAGCCTGCCCTATTTATGTCACCTGTATCTGAGGGTGAGCTGAGCCCATTCACACAACTGGGGGCTCAGACTGCCTGTTGATCTGCTGTCACCCCCGAAAACTTTGCTTCACATCAACCCACAACCACCCCTGTCTCAGACAAACACGGGCCTGCCTGCTGCTCCTCTGTTAACCCCGCCCATTGCCACACCCCTGCCTGCCCACTTTGTGGACCAAATGTTTGCCCTGTCACAGCTCCTCAGTCTCCCGTGTTGTAAAGACACCTGCTGCAGTCACAGCACTGGGGGGCTGCCAGTCTCTGTGCATCTCTGTGCAAGCCAATGGTGATAACTCATCCACTTCAGTACTGTACATCTGACACAAAAATGTACTGTCACATCAGAGGTCAAAGGTAACCTCAAGGCATTCAAGCCAAATGGCTGCAGACTTTAACCCTGTTTAGAAGTATTAAAGGCAGTGTTTGAAATATTTGGCTGATGTAATTCGAGGGTTGGGCTGAATGAAATAGGCAAATTCTGATGATTAAAATTGTATCATATTAGTCATATCTAAATGTGGTGGTTGACTTTACCATAATGGGCGCAGCTGAGACCGGAGGCAGGCAGTTTATACAGGTCTACAATCACTGCGTGATGTGCGTGTAAATCGTTATTGAATGTTTTCAGAAGTGACTGACGTGAAAAACCTGTTCGATGGCCACAGTGGGCATGGCTTATGAGTCAGAACAACAAATAGGTAGCACACAGATCTACACACAACAAACAGTAACTGTCTGTTTGGGTTCCCATTTGGCACAATGTTGTGGCAAGTTAAATGGGAACTATTTCTGTTTATCCAGTATACCCTGAAGATCTGAAAAGCGCTAAATGCTGATTCAGAGCCAGGGTTTAGGAGATGAGCCGACCAGTCATCAAATATTAATCAGTATTCATGGTCTCTGCATCTCTCCTAACAACCAGGCAACACAATGCTGGTAAAGAGTTACATAACCGTATGAGGAGGATATGTTACATATGGCTGAAGGACTTCTGACTATTGTTCTGTACCAATTCAGCGCTCATGTCCACGGAGACACCGCTTGAGCAAAATTACATTATATGTCATTCAGCAGACACTCTTCCCCAGAAAGACTTACACAGGTTTCAGTTTTTACATGTTATTCATTTATACAAATCGATATTTACTGAGACAATTCTGGGTTAAGTACCTTGTCCAAGGATACAATAGCAGTGTCCTAGTGAGGGATCAAACCATCAACCTTTTGGTTACGAGCCCTGCTCCTTACTGCTATTCTACACTGCTGTTCAAAAAGAGCAAAATGATGCATGATGTGCTGGGGACCGTGGAAAACCCACTCCAGTAACAACCGTCCACAGAAGGGAGAACTGTTCAAATTTACTTGCGCATCACTGCCTGGCTTCAGGTGCCCACAAAAATGAGCACTGCACAGGTTTGCATTAATAAACGCGGGGGAATTTATAATCAGAATGACAAACTATAAACAATGTAGGAGGGTGACCCGCAGGTCCTCTCTGCAGAACGTATATGCGTAATGACATTTTCAAAGTCAATGTTCACATGCTTTCACCACTGTGGTGGGAGGTAAAATGCTGCACTTAATTTACTTAATTTTATGTTTTTCAGGGGGTGATTACTTTGCTTCTGTTGGAATGTTTAATGAGAATTAATGTAAATCACCTACGGATACTGATATTACAGGATGTGAAATGCATCCGTTTTATGACAAATCCCTCACCGTTCCTCATTTGATGAATATTTTCTGATATGTTACATGGAGTGTCTTCAACATAAAGCAAAAATAAAATGCAGCAAATTTCAAAATTATCCTTGGCTTTTTACTATGGTAGTTTTCCATACTGAAAACCTCTACTGTTTTAGGAACAATAAAAAGCATTCTTATGAACACAACAGCATTTAAAATGCTTTGTTTCTGAACCACCTTCATGCCATCTAACCAGTTGTAAGGCCATAATTTGTAGCTATTTGATTCATTTTTCCTTCTCTTCATTCAAATTAATGTCTTCTTGTTACTCATCCTTTAAGAACCACCCTTGATCACAAATACATTTTATTCAGACTCCAGTTGCTTGGGTAAACTGTACATATATTCTATTCTTTGTATGCAAATTTGGCTTGTGCCTTATAGTTTGTAATGAAAATCTGTATTCATTTTAGCAGCGGGGGGCGTGACCACCTGCAGACTTATCAACACATCACAGTGACAAGAAAACAGCTTAGGTTTACACAGAGATGGAAAGAAAACAAATTTATGGAAGGAAGCGGAGATTCTTGTGGAAGGAAACAGATTTTCCTGAACTTCAAAAATCAGTTCCTTGCTCTGTGACAAGTACTCATTCTAAATTGTAAGGTATGGAATAACATGGCAAAACTTTCCACTTCCTGCAAAGCTGTCGTTTAACTTGTCAGGCGTTAACTGCTGTCCTACTGATCTAATTAAACTCATGAAGCATTTATCATTAATAATTCGTAAAACATGTACCTGAAAAAAAAATTTGCTATACAAAGTCATTTCCTCTTTCAACTTGTTTACCATACACCTTGAGTTTGAGTTTGTGTTCAACAGCTTCTTCTCAAGCCGCATGATGCTAGAGCTCTTACTTATTGCCAGTGATTTTAATTTAATATAATTCATATATACTATTTAATTTAATATAATTCATATATACTATAATTTTATTTAATATCATTCATATATACTATTACTATTCATATATATTATACTATTACGACCATACGAATGCAATTACTGGGATTCAGGGATTCAGTTACCCATAACGGCACTCAACAAATGCAAAAGACCCAAACTCCCCCCAGCACATGCGTTCTGACATGAAAGTAAAACCCGTCCGTGTTTACTTTGATGAGCCTGCATCTTCCCGGTAATTCGGATGTGTTGCACTCAGGTACATTGTGAATGATAATCTCTGAATGCATTTTAATGCATAAATATTAATTTGGCGACTTGGTTGTGAGTTAAACCGTCATTTTCCTTTGCGAAGTATCCACAGTACTCGGGTTCACACCTTCCATTTTTATCAAAACCGTACCAGTATTGGACACCAATACAAGTTACTTCCTCACATTTTAGTGTTAGCTTAGCTTAGCTTCCGCTGTGGTAAAATTACAGGGGACAGCTGCATGCTACTATGAAGAGCACTTGATGGGCATGATTGCGTGGTTTGCATGGTAGGTTAACACTCTGTTTGCTGTTCAAGCATCTGTTCCTGGAAACAAGCACTGAGTGGTTTGTTTACAAATGCAAATCCATTGCCACGTAACTGTTCAATTCTTGCCTCATTGAATGTGCCTTAATGTTATTGTAAATTTAGGGTGCTGCCCTCACCCAAGTTATCAGGCTGTAGATAAAGGGTGCACTACAAAAGATGACGGATTACCTATAGCTACAGTATGTGTGAGTTTGTGTGCATGTGGACATTACAGTGAAATGTATTCTGCAGTTTCACTGGTGCCAATTTTCAACTTCATGTCCAAATAGATTTTCAAATACAGTATATGTACGAAATAAAGTCCCTGGTTCCAGCTAGCTAATATACACTGTATGGAAGTCAAACTACTTTTTGCGCTTGGCGTGAGCATTCAGGTTTTTGCCATTGCAAACGCAATGCAACAGTATGTAACTGACACACTGCTCTTACGATCGAGAAATGACAATTTTATTCTAAGAAGTGCCAATACAGTGCCTGTACACTTTAGGAGGGGATGTTGCCATCCGTACTCTCTATCATCTGCAGTGGCGCCTGTAGAAAATGTTCAGTGGGGTGGCCAGGTGGGGCAAGTGAAAATCTTGGGGTGGCACTAGCATGGTAACCGCAGGAGGTGGGGGATGTAATAACAGCAATTAATTTTCACGAAAACAGACTTGGATATTTCGCTTTTAATAGCCAAATGCAATAGAACAAACTGGATTTTTGGATTTAAACAAACTGGATTTATGGATTTAAATCTTGGGAGTTAAAACCTAAGGATACTGAACGCAATATTTTTCTCCTCATTACAAAAGGATTCTGTATCATATGGGACGCTTGACAACACTAACTGACACAAGAAGGCTGTGGCATCTGGCATGAGTGATTTATTTAATGTTAGCTACATACAATGCCATTGTGGGTAAAAGCCACTGGCAATTTTAGACTCTTTTTAGGGGTGCTCAAGCGACATCTCAGCACCCCTAAATAATGATAATAATAATAATAAATTATTATTATTATTGTTGTTTTGTTGTTGTTGTTATTGTTATTATTATTATTATCTGAAATCATTTTAGCCCTCTAACGTTAGATTTTGCAAACTTGTCTGTTAGAGATGGGACAAACAATTACAGGTCCAAATGGCTTTATTTAAACAGTTTTAATGTTCAGTATTCTTTATAAAGTCATGATGTTACACATTCCGGTATATTAGGAGGTGGCATGCACCTTTAACGTAGGTAGTCCGCCACGCCAGTGAAAGGAGAAGGAGACGAAGTAGGTTAGTGAATTTCATGGCGCAGATAAAAACACACCTCCTGTCTGTCGGGTTCGCCTCTGACACTTTCCTCCCACACTGTAGCTGGTTTACTGAAACCTGCAGAGGCACTAACGCTAGACGTTGTAGGTGCGGTGGGTGCACAACAGGCTGAGGCAGCAGTAAGGCTGCTAACGTTAGCTAGCTCAGCTTCTTCAACTAACTTTACACCTGTTGTAACATCCGCTACTTGTTGCTCCTCCGTCATGGAGTTTCTTGCCATATTGTCTTCTTTTAACTGACTGAAGGTCATTTGAAGTTCTTCAGTTAGAACAGTCAGAATTCTCATTTGGGTCTGTCCTTTAGTTCTTTGGCTTTGTTAACTGAAAAGAGCCTCCTCCAAATAGTTTTTGTTCACTAGCTATGATTGCGTTAAGCAAAATGGAGAAGGGCCTCACACTGGTCTTTATCCAAATCACTAAAACTGCCCCTGTACGTACATTTAAGATGACAGACACAAATGTAATGTTATCCACTTCACCAGCTAAGCGGACACTGTGTAGCTGGCTATATCATAAATTTCTAGTTAATGGGCTAAGTTACTGTAGTTTCAGTAGCCGAATCCTAGATGTGTTTTTTTTTTTTTAATGTAGGCTAATATGGTACATTTTAAAATAATTAAGTTTGGATGTGTCAAGCTAGCTATATGAATGGACTATGTTCTGCGGATGTGCACATATTGTAATATATATATATATATATAAATATTTTTGTTTCCAAAAATAATAAAATAGTAGCCTAATTTAATATGAGTTCTATGAATTATTTCTTTGGCCATGGTATAAGCGGAATAAACCACGACTGGCAGTGCAGTTCTATGCAAATGCACCACTTCAGGGTGGTTACCTCACTGCATTGCCTACAGCAACCCAATGTTCAATTAGAATAATGTTATAAATTGATATGAATCAATTTATACCTTTTATTAGATTATAAATTCTCTGGTTGTTACGTTTGCCTTTTGGTTGACAGCACAAAGAGTGAGAGAGGAGGACAGAGGGTGAGAGAATGAGAGAGCAGGATGGAGTTGGCAGAAAGAGAGAGCAAGAAAAATATTTTGTGGTGTAAAACTCACTTACTAGTAATTCATTAAAAGTATTATCGTTGTAAATTAAAATATCATGTATAGAAAAATATTAATGTATTAATTGTTATCCAATGAAATGAGTGATTTAGCAGGGGGGTTGAACACTTTTGCAAGGCACTGTATGCATGTCACATTCTCATTAGGGGCTGGGCCCCCCCCCAAAGGTCCGATCCTAGAATCGTCCCTGGTAAAAGCCATGTAGATAATTTGATTCTCTAAGCCTAAACACGATTAACGGCGATGGCAAAATATATCTGGATTGAAACAACAAAAACACGGTTACGTTTTAAATGGCGATGTATTACTAAATGATGTGATGTAACCAACTGGCTAATAGGCTATCCACAATCAACGCAGCCAGCTAATTTATTCATAGCGACCTAGGGAGACCGGACCGGACAAACACAACCATCTTACAAAAGGAAAAAAACAACAAACATCTGAAATCTGCAGTAAAAACAATAAAATACGCACTTTTCCAGTTCGAACTTGGACAAGTCCTGTCATTACAGATATAGTGTAGTGGTCAGTGTCTGATAATTCTGCGGAGTGGAAGCTGAAATTGCGAAATTGCAGAAATGCGAAAATACAAAGCTAAAAATAAATGTAACAACAACAATAATAATAATAATAATAATAAATTGGCTAGTGGGGGGTGGCATGGCCCCTGGCCACCCCTTGGAGGCGCCCCTGATCATCTGGGGCGATTAACCATCTGTGCGACCAGAGGTGGGTCGATAAGCACTAACGTTCCAGCAATGCATTTAATCAGAATCGTTTCATGTGAATGTCAAAGTACAGTCTTATGCGTGAATACGACCTAACAATGTAAACCGCCCTGGACAAGGGTGTGGGCCGGGCAAATATGAAACCTGTCTGCCAACATCCTAGTTAGCCAGCTTACTTTAACTCACTGGCGTGGCACTGTAGTGTTACTTAGCAGCGGTTATCTTTCACAAAGGCTTGCAAATGTATGACATGAAACAACAAGATGGCTATCCAGCCGATTTAGCGTGATACTCTAGTCTAACGTACTGTCCATGCTTCCTCGCTAGGGACATAACCCCTTCCTCCTAAGATGTTAGCTAGACGGCTGACCAATTTAGCCAACTAGCTGTAGTGGACGAAGCTAATTACCTGTAATGAACAGACAGCTAGCGGGCATTATGCAATAGGATCCTTTACTTAGCTGGTTAGTTGCCAACTAGCTAGCTATAAGGTGCCAGCCTCAAAACCAGGGACAATATACAATTGCAAAGACCGAGCAACTTCTAACAAGTAACATCCAAGCACTAGATAGACAGCTAACGACCTAGCTAGCAAGCCAGGAACTGGTCGAGTTTGCCAGTGACCTAGCTCATACATGACAATGTTCTCTCTAAAATACATCATGCACTTCTGCTATGGCAAGCACAAAAATTCGATAATGGGTCTCTAACTAACGTTAGCTTGCTTGCACGTTTATTGGTAATGCTAAACTATAAACATATTATTAAATTATAACGTTGCACAGCTAGCTAAAGAAATTGATATTGCTACCCTGCTCACCGCTGTTTCGAAAGACCAGAGGCTAATGATGTGTAAGCTGGCAGGCATTTTCAGAGAAATGTTAGAGTGACGATCAGACAGTCTCCCAGAACCGTGAACCTTCTGAACTTACCGTAACAGCATCCCTACAGTGCCAAACGCACGCAGGGATGGACTGAGTCTGGCAAAAGTCCCAATACAGGCAAAACCACGTTATTTCCACAAAGACTTCTTGCCACCGAGACAAATGGTTATCCTCTTTCTGTGATTTCGTCCGATCTTATTTTTTCCGATTGAAAACTAACGAGCTAAAATATGAGCAACCTATAGTGAGTTTGTAGCTAGCTTGAAGCTGGCAACGAGTCACACCTGATATTACTAGGTGGGTAGCTAGCTAACAAACAACACCTTGACCCTAGATCTAGCTAGCCACCTTTTTCAGTTCGGCTTCAGCGTCCTTATATAACACTGAGACTGAGTGGCTGTAGTCATAATTCAAGTTACTGTCCAATTTGAATCACCGACCGCCATACCAATTATGTAATTTACATCAGAAACCTCCTTTGTGAACAAAAATCGGTACACCCAGGTGATGGTTCCACCAAATACTTAGTTCGAGCATGTCCATTACAGCATTTTTAGACACAAAAGAAAACCAATGATGTCGGGCGCTCTCAAGAGCCAACACGGGGTAAGCCAATAGTAATTAAGAAGAGGTGGGCCTACTGGTGTTCGGTTGCATGGGCATTCTTGTATTTCAACTCTCCCGGATGTTGACCCTCGTCTCTAACAACAATTCACACGTGACTGACATTTATGATCCCAACAGGAGACATACATTGACATTTGCAGCCAGAGATCACGAAGCAAGAAATTCCCCGAAAGCGTCCCACTCTCAAATAGTGCAGATGCGACTGTAGCTCTTCCGGGACAACAGTGGTTAAAGCTGTACTGCAAAACAAAAATGTTTTAAAATAACCTAATTATACACTACAGTTAGCCATTATTTGTTAGATTCTGTGCTATAGAATTCGATAATCTCGGTGGCAGTTCATTATATCGCGTTATTATGAATTCTGACTAAATTTCTGATATAGAGAGATAGCAGTTAAATATGAGGTCTGCTTACACCTCAGGATTTTGATCAAGTGGGGCAATCACCCTACAGAAACCCTGCATGCAGAGTCCTGCAACAGAATCCTTCATGAAAAGACACCTAACAATGCATGTTGTACAGAATTAAGCCAATATCAATCGCTAATTAACACCAATAAAGGATACATTAAATTATGGAAACATCTACAAAGTAGTGAATTCTTATAATAAGGCTTTGAAATGCCATGGGTTGAGTCCACAGAGGAGTTCACCCAGTCAGCTGGTCCTGAGGCTGATAGATAGATAGATCCACAGACAGATACTTTATTGATCCAAAAAGGAAATTGCCTTTACTCATGGGGAAACATCAAGAAAATCATGAAGCAAAACGGCGTGCTACCTGGCCGTGAAGAGAACACACCGGACAATCTCACCACAGTAAAAATATCTGAAAACTACGGCAACGTATGGTCTCAGCAAGCGTAGCCTGGCCAGAAATAGGACATCACAGGTAGACATGGCTGCCCAAAGAGGAAAGGTTGTGTTCACAATGTCAACTAACAGAGGCTGAGACAGAGCAACACTTTTATTACTATTTTGAAATACAATAATATGAATAAGGAAGAACAGTCCTCTTTGGCAAATTTGCAAAGATTTCCCCATATTTCAACTCGTCCCTGAAGTGCAGAATTCTCCTAGGAGAGGTGGGGAGTTGTGTGAGCCTGGCAGAACAGTATATAGTCAGGCCCAGAATTACTAGCACCCTGGATAAAAATGAAGAAAATAGGCTATATATAATAAACAGCACTAATCTTTTTGTTATGTGAAAGCTATATACTTTTATTTCAATACATGTATTCTAATGTTTCATTGTTATTTATTACATAATCAATTTTTTTTCTGAAAACCAGAAGAGAGTGCTATGGTCAGATGAGACCAAAATTGAACTTTTTGGCAATACACACCATCAGCATGTTTGGAGGCAAAAGAGAAATACATACAAGGAGAAGCACCTTATACGTACTGTGAAATATGGAGATGGGTCATTGATATTTAGGCGATGTTTTGCTGCCAGTGGTCCAGGAGCATTAGTTAAGATCAACAGAATAATGAATTCCACCAAGTACCAGGAAATTTTGGCAGAAAATCTGGTTGTGTCTGGTAAGAGGCTGAGACTTCGTCATCGGTGGATTTTCCAGCTGGACAATGACCCAAACTACACCAAAATTCATACAGAAATGGTTAAGTGAAAACAAAATCCATGTTCTCTGCAATGGCCATCTCAGTCTCTGGACTTAAATTCCACAAATTCCACAGTTTACTTACTTAGTATTTTTTGTGCATATTTATCAAGGGTGACAATAATTCTGGACCTGATTGTCTCTGCCTTTCACAGCCTGACAGACAGTGACGTGCAATATATCCCTGTCTGTTACATCCTGAGAAACAGTGACAAGCAGGGCAGTAGGAACCCGGGGGGGGGGGGGCATGGGGGACGTGGGGGGATTCTCTGTTGCCTACTACTGAACAGTATTCTGGTTTGAATATGTTGTAATTTTAATATATAACGTTAGCTGTTACTTATTTCACATGATCATTAATGAACCAAAGCTAATGTTTAGCTAGCAGCTGTTCTGTCGCTGACATAGGCCTATGCTGAAGTAAAGTTAGGTACTTTAGGTTAGGTAAGTTAGGTTAGTGAGGTATCAGCTAGCTAGCTAGTAATACCGGTGGAGAGAATAAACGTGACCAACTTTGTGAAGAAAACTTCATCACAGTATTCAGTCGACATTTTAAGTTTTAGAAGCTGCAGGCGAATAAATGTTTTGTTTAACTGCCTCTGCAGTTAAACAAAAAACGTGCACACAGTATGTACTGTACTTCCACGACTTTCCTGTTGCTCAAGGCAGAGATTTTCATCAATTTTCACACACATTTTCCCTGGCTACACAGTGAGGGAAAACCTGTCTGCTTGTGTGTAGTCCAGAATTGGTAGTCTTCTGCTGTGATCACATGGTGTGCCATCATTACATAAAAGTGTGACATTTGGTTATGTGGATTAGTGTCATACACTCCAATCTCCACAAGGAAAATAACTCATATATAGGCCTAATGAGACACATCCTAATGTTGGTGACACACCTTCATGTTGGGCAAACTCTGCCCTGGATGTGCATCTCCTATGTCCAGATGAGCTTAGTAGTAACAGAGGTGTGCAGCTCTTCTTGAAAGCACTTAAGCGGTGTTACACGTGCGTACCTTCTCATTTCAAGCCATCCTGATACTGTTTTATTCTTCAATCAAGATATAGCTCCTTTAAGGACTGGATTACGTATACAGACATAAAATTCATAGCAAGTTGCATCCCCCCCAAAATCAAACTCTCTCCTTCGCCTTGGTGACAAGCCAACAATATCTGTGCCTATCACACTGGACAGACAGTGTCAAGTCAATATATCTGGCCTGTCATACCTGAGAGACAGTTGGCAGTGCAATATATCTCTGCCTGTCAGACTAAGAAAATAGTGGCAAACAGTATATGTTATTCCACAACTAGCAAAAGCCATACCTTTTTCACACCACCTCAGCAGGCAGATAAAATTTGCAATACATTTGCAAGTGTGGTAATATGCACTTATGTTTTGTTTGAATCATTATTAATTATACAAAAAAATCACAATCAATTCAACCCCATTTAATACACAATCAGACACAGTATCAATATGTAAACCCCCGTAAATGTAAATTTATTGGCACATTCAAACATTTCATAAACGCCATAATTAAGACTTTTTAGAAATAAACCTTACAGACTGAAAAGCTTTCAGATTTCCAAACCCAGAGAATAAAACTTCCAGATTTCCCAACAGGATCTCTAGGGTTTCCAATTTCTGATTTTCTCTGGAAAATGCACAGTCATGCACTTTATGACAGTGCAACTGGAAAAAAGACTGGTTGAATCAAGTAGCTTGTAGTGTGCATAACTTTTCAAACACTTCCCTTTACGGGCATTATAGAGTAATATTAGGGCCACGGCAGGGTTGACAAATGAGAACGCCATGCAATAACTTCAACAAACTGCAGCGCAATACAGTAGAGAAAGCCTTTATTGTATTAAATTCCTGAATAGCATAAGAAAAACCGTTACACTGATTTACTGAACTATGATGGATGCAATCATAACATCATTTCAGGAAGTGGGCCGGGTAAAATTATAGAGGACATTAATTTATTCTAGTAGTAGCTCAAATATCACTGTGTGGAATGTTTCCTTTCATGCAGGTATCGAAAACAGAATAGTTTTGATAGAGCTCACACATTTCATCCTTACACAAGAACCCAGGAAATGCATCACTCTATAATTATATTATCTTTGCTTAATAGTAGACTTCCAATTCTGAAATGCCCAGCCAGGAAACACACACTTATTTTAGGAGAGAGGGTAATGGAAAAGCACCTGAATAATCAGATGCAGATTGCAAAATGAAGGGATTGTGGAAATTCAGTTTGAGAAGTAATAAAATTATCAACAGGAATAAAATCCCCCACTACACAACGGATGATCAAAATAATTTCCAAAAATCGGATTTTTTTTCAGAGCACAATGGGAAGAAACCCTTCCGCACACATTTAAAATTTCACAAATTAAAAAAATAGCTTTTGAAAAACTGACTTTGTCACATGCAGAGCTGAGGAATTTAAGAGTTCTTGGTAAAAAAAAAAAATGAGTAACTGGGTAATTGGTGCATTCAGGTCAAGTGCTAACACAATCTCTGATCTTGTAATCTTGTGATGATCCAGTCCAGCGTGGGAATCAAACAGCAAACATATGACCCTCTAAGGAAATGTCTCCAACAGAATTTTAGCCATTTATTTGTTTTTTTTTTGCATATTTTTGACAGATAAATACATGCTTAAAGTGCTACCATGTAAATGAAACAAAACTGATCGAAATGCATCTCAGTGATCACACTTATTGAGGGCTAATGAATCTTGAACGGAGATGTCTTTGAGAATGTCAATGAGAGTTAATCATGAATTTATCTGACCTTATTAAAATTTCATTTAGAGGTTATTACTTGGAATTTATAAACAAACTATGAACAGTATTAATACATCCTACCCATTTTGGGCTCTTCAAACCACAAGTCTTTCAGCACACTCTTACGTGCAAAATAGTTCAGTTTCCCCCCAAGGCGTTTAGGGGATCATCAAAAATACTGTGGCTCTTGTCCTCCGTCGCACTTGAGTCCTGGGTGGGCGGGCTCTTCTTTGATTTGGAGCTGGACTTCACCACAGGTTTTATGGTGCTAGATGAAAAGATGTCATCTACATGACAAAAAATGCATTACATTACATAATTGACATTTAGCACACGCTCTTATCCAGGGCGACATACATGAGTTACAATTTCATCTGTTTATACAGCTGGATAATTACTGATTGTAAATATAACCCCTTTCGGTTACTAGTCCTGCTCCTTACCAATATACCACACTGTTACCACAAAATATTTGTGAATTCATGACATTTATAGTTTCACTTTGGCACAGTAATCTGCTACAGATCATAGTGTGGATAGTCAGATACAGAGTATGGATAGCCTGGCCCAGCATATGACTTGTATTTAGATATTACCATCACTGTGGCTGGTAAAGGACCGCACAACTCATACCCTTGGGACTGCATCACCTCAGGAGGGATGAAAGGGAACTATGCCTGTAGACCGGCAACCCACCCATATCATCGTCAAATATGGACTTTGTTTCCACTTTCTTCTTCGTCTTCTTCTCATTTGGTTTCGTTGTGGCAGTCAGGTCTGCGAAGATGTCCACATTGTCGTCGAACAGGCTTGCATCCAGGACCTTCTCCTTCTGCTTCTGCTTCTTGGGAGCTTTGTCTTTGTTCTCTACCACTTCATCCTTGTGGGAAAAGAGAGAGACATTGAGCTCCACTCAGCTTATAACTGTATACAGGTTAATTCCATGTTCTGTGGTCCTGCTCGATATGCAGGCGGTCCTGTTTGTATCCCACTAGCTTTACTTGCTCCTGTAGGATGTACACACTGTGCTTAAATGCACAACAATTCCAAGCGCATGCAATTATCAGGAGCCAACCCTATAATTAACTGTACTTACAACACAGGGTGGATTGCAATGCTGGAGGGTATTTTTCAGGGCTGCCCCCGACCAAAGATTTTCCTAGTCGACTAGTAGTCGTTAGTTCAAGCCATTAGTCGACTAGTCGTCGCACGTTTATGATATTAATTTAATTATTTAAATATATATTTATGGGGCATCAGAAAATGGTTTCAGTTCCAGGGTTGAGAAGGAATGTAGTAAGTAACACTGTTGACACTGTGCTACATTACAGAGAAATACAGAGCGAGCCGCCTGTTAACGACAGTGTTAACGGCAAAAGCGGTAATGATTCTGAATGTGTCAGAGCAACCAGCAAGGAGACTGAACATTTTGTTAATTCATTTCAACACAGTATAACATCACACAACTTATGAACTTCTAACACCACCACAATAACTTATAAAGCAAATGATAAATCAAAAAACAGCCTTCTGTTAAAGTTTTGTTAAGTTTTTGTTAGCTGTCGGCTGCGAAGACGAAGTTGAGGGCTGGGGAGTCATCTTCGCAGTATAGTGGATGCGCCTATAGAGAGAAATGCACATGAAGTTAACCCTTTCGCATATAACTTATTTTTATGCTATGTTACATGCTTCGTTATGTTTTCATTAGCGTTAAGTTTCTCATAGTTTCCAGTTAGCACTTGCTATATTTTTTAACATTAAATCGCTGTTTCCCCAAAGCTAAAATTAGCGAGAATTTTTCCAATCTAGTGTTCTAATCGCACCGGTTTTAGCATATGTGCTAAATGGCTAATCACGGCGGTGTGACCGTACGCGCAAAAGGTTTAAACATGCAGTAAGCGAGGTAATTTAGCTTCCCCAGTCCCCATGAACACTTGGATAAGCCTAATAGCGCATATGACAATATATTTATTTAGCTGCATATAGCCTTAACTTTGCCATTCGTTTGTAGAGCTTGCATGTCACCTACTTGGGGTCATCCTTTACATGCTCGAAATGATTCCACACTTTTCCTGCCCGACAAAGTCTAATAACTTATTAACGACAAGGCGCAGCTCCCGAATGGAGTTTGAGTTTTTTTTTTTTCCTGCAACTAACTGACCAATGAAAACCCGGTCAACTAAGACTCTACTCATTGACTAACGGTTTTGTCTTCTATTAAGGGGGCAGCCCTAGTATTTTTACTTTTGTGATGTAAAGCACAAGGACTTTTTCCCAATGGAAAGCTTGCCAGGCCTCCAAAGAGTCATTACATTAGTCCATCTCTGAAATGCTGACAGGCTGGAAGGCAGATGCTGCCATAGTTTGTGTGTTGCAAGCTGTCTGGGACTTGAACCCATGACCTCCCATTCTCCAGACAGTCACTCTTATTCTAAGACTGTCCCTTGTGCAAATGTTCAAATTCTTAATCATTACTGAACCATCACGAAATGTGGCAGTTTTTCTTTTATGAATTTGACTTAGTTCCTGTTTTATGAATGCACCTTGGTTTCTGTCTTCAAAATGAGACTTGTTTTTTGTTTTAAGAATCAGACTTAGATTCTATTTTAAGAATGACACCCTGCACATTGAATAATCATGATAAATGGCAATACTTGGAAAATGTTCTGTTTTGCTGAGTTGGCTTCGGCCTTAGCTTCTTTTTTAGCTGAGCTCTTTCCCGCCCCAAAAATGTCGTCGTCCTCATCATCTAGGAAGGGCACGGCCTTGGCTTTCTTGGCTGGCTTCTGCTTGACCACCTGGAAGAGGTCCTCCTCATGGTCATCAAAGATGGATGGGGCCGCCTGCTTCTTCTGACCACCCTTCAGCACCTCCTTCGGACTCTTGGCCTTGGGTTTTGGGGAGGGGGTCTGCTTGCTGACAGGGGTGAAGAGGTCGTCAGACCCAAAGAGGTCGTCGTTGGCAACAACAGGGGGCCTCTTAGGTTTGGCGCCTTCAGAAGGGGCGGAGTCTGCCGGGTTGGAGACTGGCAGCCTCAGCGCTGAAGCTTTGGAGGGGGCTGGGGCAGGGGTGGTGGCAGGGGCGGGGGCAGAAGTAGCTGTGGGCGGGGGGTGAGAAGAGGGCGTGGCTGTACTGGGTCCCGCCTCCTCCTGCCCTTCATCTTTTAGCTCGTCAGACAGCTGAGCTGCCAGGTGTCTGGCTGCCCTGGTCTGTGGCCTCCGCCGGCCTGCTCCTTTGGCACGACCCTGCAGGGTAGAAAAAGGTTTTGCTGGTGTTTGCAAAATGACTTCTGAGAGAACAGAATCCCTTTATTTTCAACCTACAACAGCTGGGCTGAATTTTGCCAGCATGAAAACCTGGTTTTATACCTTGGACAATATGGAAAGAATCAGAACTGCTATTTTAGATGTTCAAAACACATTGCAAGATATCACTTACTCGAAAGAAATGGGCCATACAGTACAGTAAGTAGCAACTATTCTTATTTGTGGAATTTTACAGCATTTGTTGCTGTTGTTTCCAAAGCTCTATCTATTCAAAGTAATGTTGTGCCAATGACTGGCCAGTGACAAAATTTCAATTTCAATACACTCCACTATAGTGCACACCTTCAAAAACTCAGACAGAACCTGAGCTTCTTAAATTAAAAAAATAATTTCCATATCATAGCATCCATGAACATCAAAGTTCATGGATGCTCTGAATGCAAAGCCAAAACCACAACTCAACTCTTAAAGGGCAACCTCTTTCAGTCTTGAATGAAACTATTCCAACTACTCCCTTTCAGGCAAGCAGACAACCTTTACAGAGTGCTTTCTCTGACATCCTCTCTAGCCTTTTCCCATAAGTCCCCTCTCCCATCCAGCATGCTCAAGGGACCCACCTTGTTGGCACTCTGTAATGTGGTGACCTGAGCGGGGGTGTCGAAGCTCACTCCCCCCTCCCTTGTCGTCTGGGGCTCGGAGACAGCAGCGGCGGGGCTTGGAGGCTGTCCCAGGACAGTAGTGGAGGAGGAGGGGGAGGGGGGTGACAGGCCCGGGATAACACTGACCGTTCCCGGGATCCTGAGAATGGCACCAGGCAGGAGGCTGGCCGGGTTGATGGTCATGCTGGCCTGTACATGGACACAGACAATATCTGTGAGGCAACTGCCTGAGTCCCACCCCTAACACACTGCCTTCAGCCAATCATAACCCACCTCACTCCCCAGCACAGGAGTTGTGCAATTTGGAAAGAAACAGGTTTACCCAGGCAGAGTACCTCAGTGCCAAATACAGAGCATCATAAAAGTGTTTCCCAAATGACAGCAGAGTGTACAAGTGTATCAATCAATCACAATCATCCCCACTTACACAATCTGCCATTCACACAGGCTTACAGCTCCCCCTCCCCCCAGACATTCTCAAGTTCTGATCCAGCTTACAGAGTGATTGAGGATGAGGATGAAAGCTGAGGTGCCGAAGGATCAGGTCAAGTAAAAATGCATAAGCAGAGAGGTACATACTTATAGGTATGTACATATACTTCAGCCTGGAAGAAAACTGCAGTGCAAGAACATGCCAACAATGCAGAAAAAGGGAAGCCTTACACCAAGACCAAGTTACGGAAAAAGACATGTACTTTTGTTCATCTGACTTCTGCTTTGAGCAGGAAGTTCAGGGTGCTTCGAGCAACAAGCAAGGCAGAAGAACGAGAGGCCATTCAGATGGAGTAAGGAGAGTGGAATTTTAAGGTAAAAAAGGGTAATAAATGTTTACTTGGAGCTTTCCAATCCGTGAGGAGGGCTCTTTAGATTTAACAGGGGTTGTAGGTTTCTGTGCAATTGGACAAAATAAGTCATATTCAGTACACTACACAAAAACACAGGAACAGCTTCATATGTATAATTCTCTTGACTCATATATACGATCTGTTTACTATATTGACCCAAATATAAGTCGGTCTGGATTATAAGACGACTCCCACAAAAAACAAATTAAATTTAAAAAAACTTTAAGAAATCAAGTATGAAAAAAATATACGTTTCCGCACTTACACAGAAAGTGAGGCACATGCAAATAACTGCATGAATACTGCTTGCCTGCAGCCAAAGGCTATTTTATATGCAAGTCCCACAGTGCACCACAAGACAGACAACACCAGTTGGAGGACTGGCACTTGACAAAGTGATGGCTGTTTTGACAGTTGCCAATTGGCAAGGAACATGTTTAAAATGTTAGAATTAAAAATGTCAGCAGTTTTTGGTGACATGAGCTCTAACTGAAATGAGTCTTTCTTTTGGCAGAGAAATCCCCAGTGTTTGACATAGCCCATGGATGTGGGCGAGCACCCTGGCTGCTTTGTAGTGGCACATGCTTTGCTTCACCTACTCCCAATTGACAAGGAGTCACAGTGCAGTGAGCTTACTGCTCAATGACCAGTTCCAAAGCCTAAATGAAACAGGAACATCAAAAATAACTACATAAATAAAAGCTCACACCTGCTGAATGCATGCTCTTTCCCGTGGTGTTGTTTTGGCCAATGGCACCACCTACTGGAACTTAGCATGACTGCAAGTTGGACCAGTCCGTGAATTCAGTGTAGTATGTTTTAAAAATATGGGCCATTAAGATGATAGGTATTTGACCATTTTTTCATGAGAGCTTGTTAATGGGAGCAAAGTATGTAACTATGCATTTCAATGCGTCTGACACTGTTTATGACTGCTGTACAGCACTAATTTGTAATGATAAAACACTAAAACTGGAAATTGCTCTAAAGCACTTATATTTATTTGACTCACCTCAGTATCTGCAGATAGGGGTGCACTGGCAGGTTTGACAGAGGTATCCTCGTTCCTGGGCTTCTCTGCCACTTTCTTTACGAAATCAAATCAGAGGAACTCTGCGTGAAGTTATATTTCACAACCGCGAGACATCTGCATCAAATCTAGTTCTACTGACTGCCTCATACTACATGCTGTCCTCACTCCAGAACAGAGAAGCGAGACCTGTCCTGGAGGGCCGCGGTGTCTGCTGGGGGTTGGTCTCTGCTTCATCTCTTAATTGTTTAACTGAAGGAACCATCTGCATATGAGGTCAGGACTGAAAACCTCAGGACTGAAGCGCCTGAAGTTCTGCCCATCCATGCCACAGAGAATATTACAGCTGGTAACATGCGGTAATACAGAGGGTGGCCCAAACGAGAAATTTTAAAATGGTAAATTCAGCACCACTACATCACTGTAGCTTCATCAAACTGAAGCAGATGATTTAAAAAAATGCATTTCAAAAGACAGTCAACTGGTCAGATTTAGATAGAATGTGGTTATAGCAATGCATTGAGTGGTGAAGTAAGTTCTGTACCGGGGGTGATTTTGGCTTGGCGGAGCTGAAGAGGTCATCCTCGTCATCGTCACCGAACAGCGTGGGAGCCGCCGGCTTGACCGATCTTGGTGGATCGCTCTGGAGAAAGAGAGCAGCAGTATACAGCAAAACCACTTGCATAACTCACAACCTGTCAGGCCATTTCGGTCATTTCATCCCACGTCCAATTCTGATAATCAAACCTATGGATCAGGAGTGATGGATTTAAGCACGTCTTCACTCTTTATACCGAACCACATCAGGGAAAGAGCATTTTTACCTCATCAGAATAAATCACTACAACAAGCTCCACAGGAAAAGAGGCAATTTCACAGTGCAGTGAGGCCAGGGATGCCGAGATACTGAGTGGATTAAGCATCTTTAAAGAATTTAATGGAGGTTATCCTGAGACAGTATCTGTAGTCCTAGATCCTTTGTCAAACGGGGTATGGGCACTTCACCTCAGCAAAGAGGGGGACTAAAGAGATATTTTATAACTGCTTGAGATCTGTCAACCTCACACCACAGGGGGGTCGATCCATTTTTATACAGCGTACTAATTGTATTACCATAAAGCTACAAGTAATGTTGCATGGATGTATGTTCATACATATGTGGGTATACATACATGGACATTTGTACAAAACATAAAAATATAAATTGTGCAGAAAATACTGCCTCTATGGATTTGTACAGATTACCTACATGGCTGTGCTGGAACAGTAAACATGAGACAGTGTTACAGCTGACTCTTGTGTTTAAGAAATAAAAATGTAGTGTAGGCAATCTATAGTTCTGATAGCACAAGATTATAGAAATCAACACCCCATTGACATGGGGAAAAAACACAGATGACACATCTTCCTCTCAGCGTGCTACAGAGCATGGGGGTGGCTGGGCTTAAAGAGATCCATACTTCGTGTTTCCCAGATGATGCAAAGAGGTCAACATCGGGATCATTGTCCTTCTGCTGCTTCTGGCTGAACAGCAGCTCCTCATCCTGGAAGACCCCCGTGCTCTTGGTGCGAGACCTCTGCTCCTGGACCTAAAACAGAGGCCAAATAACAATGATGGCACCCTTCCTGAAAACATACCAGTTAGCTTAGCTTTTTAGTGAGCTGAATTTTCCTGCTCGAGCCAGGATTGCTTTTCAAATTTCTTGAACTGGAATCAAACTTTAAAGGAATCTTAACCTTTAGTGTGTTTTTGGCCACTGGCTGAGTGGATACGGTCGTGGGCAGGGTCTCATCTTCCTCGTCATCCTCGAACAGGCTTAGGATATTCTTCTTGGGCTTGGTCTCCTGCTCCATGGGGGGAGGGCTGTCTTTGTACGGGAAGTCATCCTCATCAGGGTCGTCCAGCAGACTCTTGGTCTGATCATTCAGCCACAGTGAGAGAGATAAACATTAAGAGTCATACTGGAGTCACACCAGAGTCGCAATGGGGTCACAGTGGAGTCCACAGACCCACACAACTAAACAATGTATGCTATCCTACCAAAAGTCATCTGATTGCAGTAAAATGGTCGTGACTATGGGTTTGAAGAGGATAACAGAAGAGCCAGCAGAGCCCCCAAAGTCAACATGAGAGAAAATTAATCCCTATTATTGCTTTAAAGGAGTAGTGGACAATACCACCAGCTTTCTAGCAGAAATTTGAAGACTCCCACAATGCACTGAAGCAGTCATTAAGGTCAAAGGTAGCACAACATGCTATTAATTACTTGGAATTTTTGAAAGACATTTTATTCATAACTACCTGTATACCCTGACTTTTGGTAGGATTGTGTACATTTCGTTGTCTTTCAACCCATCCATAATTGAAGCTGATGAGGAAAACAGATGCCTACATGACATCACCAGATGCAAAGCAGTCTCACAGCACACATTTCTCCCAGCAGGACAAACTACATTGCTAGGAGCATGATGCAAATTGCGGGGAAAAGTGTTGAAATAGTCCTTGTATGAATCGCTTGATAAGGTGTATGTTAAATGCATCCAGTCAGGAGAACAATCTTGTGTTTAAGTGCTTTTTCTGTGTGATTAATTCAAGTACTATTTTCAGACTTTACCGTGGTATACGGAATGATATAGCCGACTTTTTAAACATTTATGAGGTAAACTTTAACGAGCCAAATTACCACAAATCCCACAGGTGACAGATTCTGGTTTAAGAAGAAAGTCAAAGAATCTTTGAAATCTCTTTATCTAATATTATCTTTTTTATAGTTTTTTCCCATGTAAGTGGTCATTGAGTGCTAGAAAAAAGAGCCATTTATTAAGCATATTGCAGTGAGACATGTCTGAGTCTGTGGAAGCCTTGCAGTCAATAGTGTGGTTTGAGGTTGAGTAAGAGAGTGTTTTATTAAAGGTACAGCAGTGAGACATCTGAGACTGTGTGATTACTAGCGGAACCTCACCTTGGCTCCGTCCTGCTTCTCCCCCAGCACATCGATCCCCCCGAACAGGCTGACAGCCCCAGGTGGCTTCTTCTTAGGCTCCACGCTCTCCGCCTGCAAGTTCTCTATTAGGGGCTTCTCCACCGGGGGTGGGCCCTGTTTATCCCCCACCTTCTCTCCACCTTTGGGGGTGGGGGCCGGGGAGCCGGTGGTTGAAGTCTATAGTAACCATAACGACAATAGAATTTCATCACAATCCAGGACTGCCTGCCTATTGGTCCTCACCCTCACTGGCAGTTTCCACTGTAGATACTCATCATAATGGCAGGAAACATCAGCACAAGTGCATCTCCATGGCAGAGCCACAGACTCCAGCTGCCTGTGGTATTTATTTTTCCATGTATGGTCCTACAATGGTCCTCTCAGTAATATTCCTCATATGGTTGGCAGTGTGGCATAATGGGTAAAGAGCAGGGTTTGTAACCCCAAGCTTCAACTCCCTGGTGGGACACTGCTTTAGTCTTGGGTATGAATAAATGTGAACATGTAAAAATTGTTGGTTGTGTGAGTCACTCTGGATAATAGCATCTGCTAAGCAAAGTAATAATATCAACCACTGATTGTGTAGCTAAATTGTAGATAAAATCATTTGCAATGTTTGCAATGTCAATGAACTTCTGTGGATCATATAAATTCAATAATCCAATTTCTCCAGGTTTCATCATCACCTGACCTCACAACTTACGGAAACCAAAATGGGATAAACACAGGTAAAAGTTCACCTTCACTTCAGCTGCAGTGCTGCTAGTATTTGGCTTGAAACCAAAGAGCGAACCCTTTTCTTCATCATCCTCGTCTTCCTCTTCAAACAAGAGGGACACTCTCTGAGGCTTCTTTTTACTGCAGGGACATAAACAGACAAGTATGCTAAAGCTAAAGCCCATAATAAAGCTGCTAACCCTAAAGTCTGTGCTGAACTAAAAATATATTCTGAACATAAAGAAATATGCACAAATGAAACCAAAATCCATTGGTAACTTGGTATATCAGGCAAGTGAGCTACATATGGAGTTACACTGCTACTACTGTCTGTTACACAGATAGTCATTAAAGATATCAACTTGCAGTGTATTTAGTTAAATGTAGTATAAACGCATCTTCCCCCATCCTTACCTCCAAATCCCAACCTCCACACCCAAACACTCTCTGGCAACAAACCCCAACCTCCACACACAAACACTCTCTGGCAACAGACTAGTTATTTATGCACATAAAGTACACGATTATATGAGTTAAACAGGCATTGAAATGCAGAGGCGAAATGAAGAGAGGGACAGGTGATTGTACAGAATCAATGTACGCCATCTGTCCTGACAATTCAGCAGTACCTTGACTCTTTGGTGGCAGTGAAGAGGTCATCGTCATCATCATCATCATCAAACAGGCTGTCTTTCTGTGGAGTTTTGACACCAGGGAGTCTGGATGGGGCACTGTTGCTAGCCTTCATTCCTGTGGCTTTCACCTCAGGTTTGGTCTCACTTGGTTTGGTGCTCATCCACTGGTCCTGGTGCAAACAGGTAAGAGACCCACAATTCTCAGAGCCAATTAATATACGCATATACATATATACATACATATATACATATATACATATATATATATATATATATATATATATATATATATATATATATATATATATATATATAAATGTATTTTTTTTATTATTATTTTATATTATTTTTTTTTTAAACTGGAAGATAATGATGGTTGACAATTTCACTATGGCCTTACAACAATTGTTATAACAATTTCTGACATATCACATTTTCCTATATTCAAACTGCTTTCAATTCAGTTTCATTTTCAATTCAATTTTCAGCTGCCACATGTTTTTACATATTATAAATGTTGACAGTCTATGAAAAAACTAGGCTGCTAATATGGAAACGACAGGTGGGTTTGTGACATTGTCTTCCCTTCATTTTGTGAATGAATTTGGCTTGGCGAGAACCTGCTTTGCTCACAAACACTTTCACCCCTACCTCGTCATCACTGAAGAGTGAGCTAGAGACGGGCGTGCTGGCTGGCTGAAGCGAAGGACTTTTGGCTTTGGACTTTGGAGGCGCAGACACAAACAGATCCTATAGGACACAAGCATTAATAAAAAACGCCAACTACAGTATCTGCGCTGAGCAGTACTCTTTTCACAAGGATATGCTCCACTGATCTGAGGAAAATGTAAACCGGACCTGGAGAAACAGCCTGGAGTGATTGGTTAAAAGCGCTTACCTCCTCTTCCTCATCGTCGAATATGGAGAGAGGTGCCTTGTTTGGCTTGCTCTGGACTGCAGGTTCAGTCTTTGGCTGAGATTTGCCAGCAGATGGAAAGATCTGTGAAAATTAAGCAGATGACATGCACACGGACAGCACACACACACAACGAAAAGCATTGAGTCAAATTGCAAAAGCATGATGCACTGTGAGAATACAGCTCCATAAGGTGAGCTGGTCAGATTTACAGTGCTCACCACTCCTGTGAGCAAATTTGAGAAAGAAAAAAAAATAAAAATGAGAAACGGTCAAAATTGCTCAATGTTTCTAAGCACTTCCTCTTTCATGGAATGACCACTTGGTGCACTCTTAAGAATGATGATGAAACCAGTGCGATTCTGTCTAATGCTCACTGACAGCCTCCCAAGGATTCCAAGCCCCTACACTTGACATTGGAGCCTTAACATGGCAGACACATTCAGACACAGGTACGATAAAGCAACTATGATCTAAAAAAGAGGCAAACTCATGTGGCTCTCAAAAGGTGACGAAGTGAAACAGGTACTAGCCTGCGTGTCCTCATCATCAGAGAAGAGACCCCTGGTCTGGGACTTGGCCGCCGGCTTGGGTGATGGTTTGACTGCCTCTGGAGCTGGTACACTCTGTGAGTGACAGACACAATGGAACACTTAGATGAGCAAAGTCTACTTTCCATACTGGTTAACACAGGCAAACACTGGGATCTCTCAAATGGTCAGGATCAAGATTGATCGGCTAAAGAGGGCGAAGGAGGGAAAGATGTAGTGAGATAGAGATGGAAGCGGGGATGGCGGCAGTACTTCCAGTCATCACAGCTTGAGCCATTCCAGGTTTCACAGGCCAGGTGAGTGTACCAATCACGTTCAACTTCCCAGTGGATGCCACTCAGCGCTCTCACCTGCTCTCAGTAAAACTTGGAGTGGCTCAAACTTGCTAGGCACCAGCAGCATAATCTCCACCCTTGGGATGGATTAACACAGCATCCCCTACCTCCTCTGATTTCTCAGACTCCTCACTGGTGGAGGCCTGCCGCCTCTTGAGCCCTTCCACCAGGATGTTCTTTGTCCCGGGCCCAAACATGGAGATGGCCCCTGCAGGCATCTGGACAGGGTCACCAACAAAGAAGCTTAACACAACTTAGCACATCTTAACACTGACAAATCCCCAAGTGAAGATGTTCGCTCTCTAAAAACTGTACTGTTTTTCACTTTTGTTTCCTTTCAGATTTGAGGCTCGTATCTGCGAGTGGCATAAACACACTACAAAATACAACATCCCTATTCATAAAAAGTATTCTTCTTTTAGATCTGTAAATAGATCTGTAAATATGCTGTAGAAGGTGTAGGCCACCAACACATTGTTCATTGTTCAATTGATTTAAGTAGAAAATGGAAGCACTTTTTTACTCTTTAATTATTCTTCTTCTTGTCAGCAATTTTAATAAGTATTCACTTCCTCACAGTGAAATGCAACAGCTGTTTGACACATGCAGTCCATGCAGAGGAGGAGCAGGGAGATATTGCCAGAGTTGGGGCTGATTCCATTTCAATTCAGTCAATTCGGGGAAAAAAATTAAATTTGGTTTGTGAACTCAAAACAGCCTATTTTTCAATTTCAGTTTCAATTATTGTATTGAACTTCAGTTCATTTCATTAATTGATTGACCTAGAGCTGGGCGATTTTCACAGTTTTCTCGATTAATTCGGTTTATTTTTTAAAGACAATTTTCAAAACAGGAAAATCGTTTAAATCAATTTTAAAAAACCAAACTTTTTTATTTATTTCAGTTATTTTTTTACATTTAATTTCACAGGTGTAAAAAAATGTTTATCTTAATCTGTTTATTACCTACATATTTGTGTACAAGGGTTTAGAAGACACAGAGTATTTCAGTAGGCTATTTTTTATTGTATAATATATTTCAAGTTTGAAATTAAATATAGTCTTTTTAGTATGCATTAGCAACATGATGTGTGGTACTAAGGAGTTGTTTGAAAATGACAGCCACAAAGTTTGAATGCAATCTGTTTTTCCTTTTAACAGAAAATGGTATGAAAGATCTGTTGATCAGGTTGAAGGGTTGATCATGTAGGTGGGGTCAGCAAGAAAGTTGTAAGTGCATTTTCCTTCAGATGGAAAAGAAGAAGAGACCTGGCGTCTGCACAGGCTGAGCTGGGCCTACCCATCAGCTCATTACAGAGTCCCCAGACAAAAAATGATCAACCATGTTTTGGAGCAGGAGAAAGCCATAGCCTGGGTACTGGGTTCAGACAAGAAGTCTCGGCAGCTAGTACCTACGTGGCAAGACATAGATGTGTTGGAGTCAGTGAACAAAGCTGTAAGTCCACTGCAAAAATTCACTGATGCATTATCAGGCGAAGAGTATGTTAGTGTGCCCTACCTCAAATCAGTGCTTCATCTGTTTGACAACAACATTCTACAGTTAAAGGAAGATGAGACAGCTTACAAAACATATCAAACACACCACACCACACAAGTACCTCAATAGCAAATACAGTGATTCTGCCATAGACAAACTCCTGTCTATTGCCTCTTTCTTGGACCCCCTGGTTCCACACTTCTTACATAGAACATGACAAAGTGGATGGAATCAAAGATCAAGCTATTACAGAGTTGATGTCTCTACCAGGTGAGAATAACACAGACCAGCCTGACGAAACTGTTCTGATGCAAGCAGCAAGTAGCCCACCATGCAACCAACAAGATAAAGCTGAAGTTGTGCCAAAGAAAAAGAAATCCCTAGCCAGCTTTTTCATGAAGACTGTGCCACACCCATCTACTCCCCTGTCAGAAGAGGACATAATCAAAGCAGAGCTGCATATCTGATGTTCCCTCACACAGACCCTGATACAGACAGCATGAGTCTAACTTCCCCAACCTACGCTGCCGGGCAGGAAATACCTTTTTATTCCTGCAACCAGTGCTCCCTCTGAGCGGGTTTTCAGTGCAGCTGGAAACACTGTGACCTGCCAGAGGGCTTCCCTCCATCCTGAAACTGTAGACAGGCTTGTGTTTCTTGCAAGAAACCTGTAAAAACTGCTGCTGTTGTTGCACTTTTCTTGGTGTGTCTGCACTTCAAAGCTGCTCCTGCCTGAATTGAAAGGACTGTTTTTGACTGTCAGGATGTGTCATAGGTGTTGTTGACTGTTTATGTTTTAACGTTATATCATAGGATGTTGCTGGTTGTCACCGTTTTGTACATTATAATAAAAAAATTCTTTGTTTGAAGAAAAATTTTCTTTTCATTATAGAACTAAAAAATCGAAATCGTAATCGAGAATCGTTCATGGCTTTGAAAAAAAAATCAAGATATCATCATCAAGTCATATCGCCCAGCCCTAGATTGACCCCGGGCCTGGTGGTCTCTCTCTGCTCCGCTTATAAAGACAGCAGCACAGGGTTCACAGGTCAAATCCAGGCTCTGACGGGTACCTTCTTTTCAGGAATGGGGGCTACTTCTTCCTCCTCCACATCCTTCTTGGGCTGGGGAGGCAGCGTGCTGGACTTCCCTCTGAAAATGTCACCCTCTTCATCATCGTCATCTTCATCGCCGCCAAACAGGTCCACCGCTTTCTTCTGCTTGGGTTTCTCCAGCCCAGCTGTAGAGGAAGGCAATTAGGGAGACCTTTCAGAACACAGGACACTCCTAATGCAGGTCTGGCATAGAATGGGGAACAGCTATAGCTGTTTTCCAAATGCAAATGAGGACAGAGAGAGGTGCAACACAGTGCAAGATTGAAATCTTGCAAAAAAAAAAAAAAAAAATTATAATAATAATCACCCTTTATGAAAACTACTTCCTGCAGCTTTCAATGTTAAATGAAACCCCACTATATTGAAATCTCACTTAATATCCTCAGTGGGCCAATGAGGATATTAACAGCGTTTACCTATATTGTATCATTGCAATGGTATAAACTGTAACCCGAGGGCTTTCTACATTGGAATACTTTGAAAGCGCACATGGATTACCTTGAACGGTATGCGAAAAGCACTGATGACTGAGTAATAAAAAAACATGGCCAAAATCCGAGGGCGTTTTCGCAAGACTCACCAGAAGCAGACTTCTTGAGGGTGCTGCCACTGAAGAAGTCGTCATCATCATCGTCGTCAAAGAGACCTCCTGTGGTGGCCTGCTTCGGTGCTGCCTGGGCTTTGGGTCTGACTGAACCTTCATTCTGCCTGCTCTCCAAGGACTCCAAGCCATTGGTAGAGGAATCGAAGAGGCTGCTTTCTACACGGGAAATAAATAGCGAACATCAAACAAATGCTTTGATATTCACTGCAACCATAACACTATGTAACAGAGCAACTTTGCACACCTTAATATGACATTATACCATTTCCCTTTCGTTTCTGCTGGCCTCTCTTTTCATTACAGTTAGGATCTATCAGGCCTTACATTACTGTCTGAACTCCAGATGCATCCATAATCTATGCCATCCTATTTTATGCATGCAATCTGGATTAAACAGATGACATATGGGCTGACAGATCTGGATACAGGCAAGGACAGAACGATCTGATAAATGTACTTGCTTCAAAGTGAGATGTTTTTGGTCTAATTTGTTTTTGCCTAATTTTTGTAGTTCCTGTAAGTAAACTCCATTCCTGTACCTGGGAATATGGAGGCAGCACCAGCAGGCTTCTTACTGTGCTTGGAGGACACCGTTTCTAAAGAGGCGAGGCAGAGCAGAGACATTACACTCCCTGACAGGTCACAATTTCACATTTTCAAATGTATATTTAACCATGACAAGTAGGGATGCATGATGATATTGGCACGACATCGGTATTGGCCGATAAAAAAAGAAGTTAATTATCGGCATCGGCAGACATGAAAATTTTGTGCCTGGCCGATAAGTTGACACGTTAACTATTCGCACGCGATGACGCTAAATGTTTATTATGAGCGCCAGCAACAAGCTTCAACATGTCAGCTGTATGGAAGTATTTTGAAGAATCTGAAACAAGTAACAAAATTGCCATTTGTAATGCTTGTAAAGCACCAGTGATGCGAGGAGGGGTAAAATATATAGCTAAGTTTCTCACCCAGGGACGATGCTAGCTGTGTGCTGCAAAGCTTCTATTTGCTTCCGGAGGGGCGTGAGACCATTGTATAATATCGCGGCTCGGTAAGTAGAGAATGCGATGGGAAATAAAACAAGACAGCCCGCGATCGCTGAGCTCTTCCTTTGGGGCTCGAACTCAGGGCGTAATTGTTGCATTTGTACACTTACAAAACGACACTGGACAGCGAATAACGTTTTCTGTAACTCTGCTCATTCAAAATAAATATTGCAGCTCCATAAGGAGAGAATGCGAAGGGAAATAAGAAATAAGACCATTTTTAAATTACGCAGCATCTATATCGGCATCGGTAATCGGCCAAAATGAGTTAAATGAGTTATATCAGCATATCGAATAACGGCAAAAATCCAATATCGTGCATCTCTAATGACAAGCTTACCAACATGCAAATCTATTAAGCTACGCATATCCCCTCTGAAACTACAGGGAAGTAACCATGCAATAACTGTGACTGGAATATTGTACAACCCTCATACTGGTGACTAGGTGCTAGTTTTTAGCTTTGCATTGGTTGCTAGTTGCACTGAGAGATAAAAGGGGTGGGACAAGGTGTAGACACCATTTGTCCTGCTATTGCTTACCTCTGTCCACTGTGTCTGCAGCACAGAAATGAGCCAATACTGTAATGTCACCTTAAATTAAGAGGAGGCCCCTCACAGTTTCAAGGAGGGAAATGTTTCACTGTGAGAATAACCTTCACCACTCTGCTCCTGACCTCACCTTTAACAGCTGCTGTTTTACTTGATGTGTCCTCAGGCTTTGGTGCATCAGAAAAGAGGTCGCCCTGTGAAACCGACAAAACACACAGCAATCACAACCATGTTTTAACATGCACACTGATGCCACTTCCTATCACCAGATATACAGTATATTTTTCTGTTTCTACTGAAAAAGTTTGAGTGTTACTGCACTCATGCATCACATGCGCAAGAAGTACTCAGCGACTGCAACTTATATCATGTAGTAGCTTCTGACTCAAAAGAAGAAGGAATCAGAAGCACAATGACCATAGCACTAACAAAGCATATTTAAACCACATGGAAGCTAGAGCTACTTTTTAAGATTCACTTGGGTTATGTTCTATTGTGCTTGTACACTCTCAGACAGATCAGAGTAGATACTGTGCTGTCTGTCAGGAAACACTGCCCAGTGGCTAACCAGCTGGGCATCAACACAGAGCTAAATAAAGCATTAACACTAACCTTCTTACTGTTAGCATTTAGCTACAAATTGATACATGTAGCTGGCTTCATTGTACCAACAAAGCCAACAGCTTCTGAAACCTTATTTTTGTAATATTTCCAAACATCTTTGTGACATTTCAGGGTGTAATACAGCCCAGCTACCTCATCATCATCATCAAACAGCCCCTTCCCTCCGCTGAAGAGACCCCCTTTGCCTCCAAATGGGGAGAAGTCCTCGTCCTCCATTGGGGGAGGGTTGAACATCTCATTGTCATCAGGGGGTGCTGAGCACGAAACAAACAGCAACTTCACTACATTGTCATTGTCGGACAGTGTATTTGAGTTTGTATGCAAATCATATCATGTAAAAAAAAAAAGAATGGAAAAAAGAAAAAAATAGCTTGAGAATAAATCCTGGAGACAGGCTCTAAGGCCACATAATGATTAATACAGTACTGTGTTGACTGAATACAGCAGAGTAATGCTGAAAACAGTAATAGACCAGTCAATGTTTATATAGCTGGTCACAGCCTGTCTCAATGACCATTAGGAAACTACGTTGCATCTTGGCCAAATTCCTTGTTGGGAAAACAAGAAATCTCACCCAAAAAAGAGAGAGAGAGAGATAACAGCAGTAGTAACCTGAGGCCAGGTGTGCTGTGTGCTAAGCAATGTGCGCTGCTCCGTTCCCCTGCTATGTAGCGGTTATTCTTGCAAGGGAGCTTCCTCTTTCACTGTGACTGACTTTCATTTTGTGCCAAGCAACAATGCTGATTCTGTTAGTGTGGACCACCTGTTATAGAGCAGGGGTCTCCAACACGTCGCTCGCGAGCTACCGGTAGCTCGCTGCCTGTTTTTGAGTAGCTCGCCAACAGGTTCAAAGATTATGTACAAAAACAATCGGACAACAAATAAATGCACCCTGGAAACCTCTTCCCATTTCAATCCAATCAAATACACAGATGTCCCACCCCCCTCCAATACAAAATGATATCAGCTGTCAATCAAATAAGTTACGCTAGTGTCAAGTTTGCAAACACGTCGTCACATCAGTTACCCTGTAGGCTCGCTACTGAGGTAACTACTGAGCTAAAGCAAGGAGCTTGGTGGTGTTAGCAAGCCAGTTTAGCTTATAAAATAGCCAGATTTAATATGAACAAAGAAAGTGGCCAGGCCACTATTTCCATGAGGAACGGGAACGCATTTTTCCCCCCACGAATGTGTGCGCCTCATCTGTGGTACCAGCGTTTCAGTCAGTAAAAGATGCAACGTTCATCGCCACTTCAGAGACATTCTAAAACTCTTAGTGTGAAAAGGCTTAACATGGCTTAATGTTCCAAAATAGCATCCAATGATCACTAAATTTCTCTCGGACATGTCTTGTCATAAACACTTTTACCTGTCAAAAAATCAAAATCGAAATCCTATGCGTATGGACGTTAGCTTACGTTAAGCGTTTTCCTCTCTATTGATGCCCATTATAAGGAAAAGGCTTAACGTGGCTTAATGTTCCAAAAAGCTATGGGGCGCCAAATGTAACAGACCTTTTTTGTGGACAGAATGTCTTCTGTGCTAGACGCATAAATTCATTACGAAACCATATAACACCGTAACGCCTTTTGTCCACGAAAGACACAAAGGCGTCAGCATTGTGTCCACGAAATATTGAAGAGAGCACATACTTTCGTGCACAGAAAACAAAACGGATAATTCCTTTCGTGCACTGAATTGACCGTTGTGCTTTTCATTTTGTGGACAAAAGGCGGAATTCACTTCGCACTATGTGGACAAAAGAAACTCATTTTGTAGACAAAAGTAATTCTTTCTACGTAACAGATGTCCTCGGCCAGCATTTATGCTGTTGTGGCACGAAATGCAGAATGCACTGTACTATCATCATTCCGTGCCATCGAATGTTCATTTTGTTCACTTAACTGTTTTGCTATGTTACTGAAAGTATGATGTGCACGAAAGTGATTTAGCACAATATATTCCGTGACTCCGCAGTTACAGAAGGCATTCCGTCCACGAAAGCAAAGGCTGCTTGAACTTTCGTAGACATCAGTGTTTTGCTTTCGCAGACAGAATGCTTTCTGTGCTACAAAACGCATAAATTCATTACAAAACTATGTAACACTGTAACGCGTGAAACCACGAAAAACACAAACGCGTTAGCATTGTGTCCACGAAATACTGATGTATACGAAAGTCATCAATAGCATGTCAAATGTAGGCTATGTTCTGTATCCATATGTTTCACATTTCAATGTGTCAAGCTCACATTAGTCACACAATATATCAAAACGAAACGCATAAATTCATAACGAAATTTGATTTAAGATGTTTTTGATCCAAAATGTGAGCTTTGGATATTGGCATTTGATACATGTATACACAAAGTAGCTTAATTCAGCTGGTTGACGTGAGTGTTTTGATACGTTATGTGAGTAAGTGTGAGTACTGTAGCTCTCAGATGAAAAAAGGTTGGAGACCCCTGTTATAGAGTAACACTGTTCTAATACTGTCCAAAATGGGTGTTATATGAGATCAGCCTGAGATAAGCCTTCACTGTAACAGTATGAATTAGGGTTAACTCAATTTAGGGATGAATTTAAAGTCAATGCATGAAATGAAAATCCCCTATCATTTTTGATGAACTTTTTTCAATTCATGAATTGCAATTCTGTTCATTCCCTGAATTAACTGAATTGAAATGGAATTTACCCCAACTCTGACAATTGGACAGGTAACCAAAAACTGAAATCCAGAAATGGGAAAAATAGCTGCAGTTTGATTACCAGAGTAAAAAAAGACCCTCAGAAAGATCGCGTGTTATCATTCCTACCCTGTGTCTTAACAGGCTTTGTGTCTTTCTTGCCTTTACTCTTCTTCTTCGCGGCGGATGTGGCAGATGTTAATGCTTCAAAGAGATGGCAGAAACACACTGATAAGCATGCACATGCACCGAGATGGAGCCAACCTGGCACATATTCCATGCCTTACCAAAAGGTCATACAAAAAGAGATGCAAAAGAGGTAGGTGGGTAGAGGTGATGGGTAATGAATGGACAGCTTTGAGCTAGTCTGGGTGGACCAGCGTTGGAGACCTGCCTGTATGAAAAACTTCATTAACAGTCTCAATGAAACAGAAACACCTCCAGATACATTTTATTAGTAATTCTCTGTTAAAGGAACAAACACAGGTTTGACCAACCGTGACTGTAATAGAAAGCTCAGAACTGATACTACTTAAGCTCTCTCAAATGCAGATCGGCATTCAATCAACAGCTTAATTGACCCTAATTCAGCTGGAAAGAAAACCAGCATACACAGTGGGCCCCCAGGACCAGGGTTGACAAATGGGCTAAAAATACATGTTAGAGAAGAGAAGCATCTGGAATTGTTTCTACAGCTCTTTCAGCTTGGGGGAAGTGCATTCCATTAGCTGCTTCAGTTTTAAATGAACAAGGCTTGAAAAGAATGTAGGTTTTTAATTCTGTTTCCAGTGCTGCCACCAACACACGCAAATGGGAGACCTGAGAACGGAGTGTAATGAGATTTAGGCCACATCAGATCAAAAGCAAAGGCCATGCCCACTTACAAGTGCGATCCTCTTCTGGCCTGCTTGCGGTCTCCCCTTTGATACGGGCTGCCAGCTCGTCTGCGAACGACGGCGGACCCCTCGAGCTCTGCAACACAACAGGACCGAGATGTCAGCGCCACTCGTCACACACGCTTCAACGGGACCTGGCCCTGATCATGAGTGCAACCACAGCCACTCAACTGACAGACTGATCTAAAACCTTGTATACTACGTTACATTATTAAATCATAGTTATTTACCCAGAGCAACTTACAATTTTATATCTTTACACAGTTGGATATTTACTGAGGCAAGTACCTTGCCTAAGGTACAACAGCAGTGTCCCAGCGGGGAGTCAAACGAGTAACATTTCAATTACAATACCTGATCCTGTTCAGCTGACACAGACTGATTTGAGACTTGTATATCTTTGGAGGGCAACAACTATAGCTAAGACGCAAACCGCAGTCTGTCTTTGTGGTAGGCTCCTGAACACGCACCCTTCCCTCATAGAGACTGACTTATACAAGGATGCTTGACTTCAGAGGTAAGCCAAGCATCCTTATAATCTACTTGATAGATCTGGTCATTTCAAGGGTGTCATCTACACCCTTTTCCATTATAAAAACCCTCAGTAACACATCTCAGCAACACTGTTTGCATTCTAGGAGTGTAGTGAAATATTATGAAACAAACTGATGTGCTATGGTAGTTCTCAACATTTTGGGTCTTCTGTGAAACTCAGGGAAGGTATTAAATTTGCATCTGACATCTACATTAAATTTGTACTTGTTACATTAAAAAAAATGTTACTCAAAACAGAGATGAAGGTTTTCCCACAGATAACAGTCACTACAGCGTCCAATGTAAAAACATGTAAAGTGCCAACAGCTTACCCTCGGAAAGGGTTTACCTTTCTGTCTTCATTGTCATCTTTGTCCGATTCACCAAATATGTCAGAGTCTTCCTCTTCGTCCTCCTCCTCTTCGTCTTCATCACTTGTAATGGATGACTTCTGTACAATTAAGAATTTAGTAGTTGAAGTTGCTAATGGAACTAGCAGCCAAGAGCAATCACCACCCATAACTACAAAGGAGATCTTCTTGGATCCTCATGTCCAAACAGCAGTATCACCTTGAGGTCTTGAATTACGAAAGAAAACGCGTGAAACAGCTGTTTTTCACATACAACGGTCACGTATCATTTAATTTAGAACTATAGTGGTTGGCTGTAAACCTGCACAACTTGACTAGAAAACATGATCATACATTACCATACACATGACCATAAACTCACTTTCTTGATGCTGCCTTGTCTTTCATCTTGATCAAAGTCGTCTGATTGCTGTTCATTTCCACAAAAAAAGAAAACCCCAGTAAAAAGATTAAAGTCACATTAAACAGACATTAAGTCAAAATGTGATTATAAGCAAGTCATTATCTGATCTTGATAATCTGCACATTATGCCATTTTCAAGATCCTGGTGCCAGGCGAGTGGCAAGGACAGGATTCATTCACACTTCATTGCCATTGGTCCTGAATTATGAATCATGCACACAAGAAACTGATTTTCCATTAATTACACAACAGTTTAGCATCATGGAAATGCTGTGCTGATTATTCAAACAAGGATGTGTAACTTCTGCAGATGACAGTTATTCTCGTAACATAAACACCAAAATGCTAACATTTGAAACCGTGACAGTGAAGGTACAATACTCTTGAAAATAAATATTAATTTAAAAATTCTTACATCTTCATCTTTGTTTTCTTCACTGTCGATGACACTGTCCCGATCACTGTCGATGGACATTTCTGTGAAGAAACAGCATGTCAGCTTCAGGTCTGAAAGGCATTTCCACATGAATAAAGTCCATAACTGTATCCTGAAAAGATGAATTCCACTGCCTCCAGCTCAGGCTGTGGGGTTCAGACCCAGCCTTCTCTTCATGCAGTGTGCCCGTTTGCCCTGGGCCTGTGATAATAAAGTTCCTCCCACAGTCCAAACACATCCTGATAAGGTCTTTCACTCCATCTCACTGCTGCGCTCTCCAGGACACCATGGTCACTGAAGGCCTAGCAAGAAGGAAGCTGATGATTTCAATCACTGATCTCAATCTCTCACTTTTCTTAGTCTACAGTCATCTGCATATTACTTTTTCCCTAGAAATGAATTAAACTCTTAAGCCTATGAATTCAAAATGTGTGCATCAAATAAGTACCAGACACTACGTTCATAATCAAGTCACAGTCTTCAAAAAAATAAGCACAAGTCAACCACTTGGTCAACCACTCACTGGCACACCACCATGTAACAATGAAACGTAAAGCTTCCTATGAAACAACTTTTCCTGTCTTCTCATATCATAAAGTGGGGTCGCTCTTAAATAAAAGTTAAAAAAAAGTTACACGAGAAAAAAGTTACACGAGAATTAATTATCATAATCCCCATGTGCTTTTAAAGTGAATGTTCAGATTTAACTACTTCTAATAAATATTATAATAAATTTTTACTATATGTATACTCAGTATACATATACAAATATACCATGCAAGTCTTTCTGGATAAGAGCATCTGCTAAATGACAGTAATGCAAATATTAGAACCTACATCTACTATAGTGATTATTATAGATGCCAAGGCTCTAATGTTGTGTATTCACATTTAACAGAGATTACCTCATGATTGCTCATAACATAACATAATCTTGATTTGCTCAGATTTAAGTCAGATTTAAGACCTAACTACTTCCAGTAAATTTTAAGAACACTGTCAATAGTCAATATTATTACAGATATATATTACAGTTTTATATATTCTACAGATGCCAAGTCTCATATCTCATGCTTGCATATTCACATTAGTGGTGTAACGGATCATTGTTGATCCGTGATCCATATGGATCTAACATTTGTATGAACATCTTTGTGTCTAACTGTGCCAGCTAGCTAGCTAGCTAAGTGACTAGCTAGTTGCAACTGCTAGCTATCACTAGCTAACTTAATGAAAGAAATAGCATCCAGGTTCATCTGTTCAAATTAGTTGAAACTAACGTTAGCTAGCTAGCTGGCAGTTAAGTACATCGTTCAAGTGTAAAATGTATATATATGCACTATATAGTGAATAGGGAGCGATTTTGGACACAACCGAGGAACAGCAGAACAAGCGCTCATATTGCACTTTAATTTAACAATTGAGTATTGAATATTTTATTTTAAGATTTTATTTAAGCATTGGACATCTTGAATGTTGTTTTCATTTAAGACCATCCATAGGCAAAAGTTCCTTGCTTTAAGTGTTCTTTAAGTAATAAATGGAAAACAAAGTTATATGTGTCCCCCCCCCTTTTTTTTTGCTGATCCGAAAAATGATCCGATCCGTGACTCAAAACCATGATCCGATCCGAACCGTGAGTTTTGTGATCCATTGCACCCCTAATTCACATAAATGAAAACTGCAAGTACAGTTAATCTGTGACTCTGTATCTGTCCAAAGCAATTACACGGGCACTATAGAAGACACTTCTCCTTCCCTTTGTGCCCTTACCTGAGCTGGTATTTCGCAGAGTTACCGGAAGGAAACATCATTCCCACCCCCACCCCCCAGCTAGCCTTTACATAAATTACAATTATTACAATTGCAATACTATAATATGTATATGTATCTTTATGTAATTTTGCTAACTTATTTCAGGAAAATAAACATGGGAAAAAAGCGTTTCTATTTTGCTGACAGACCACACTGATCAAAATGTCAGTGAGTTACAATTCATGATGTAGAGGGAAACAGAGCATGCAGCAAAAAAGAGTCCATTCCTCTTTCAACAGTATATAAATCAGGTCTATAGGATGCCACTGTTGGGTGCCGTGTCAGCTGAAGAAAACAAACTAAGCGCAGCAGTTACAGAGCTGCCATGAAGGTGTTACCTGAACGAGTGCATACAGAAGAAACATATGTTCAGTCTGAGAGCAAGTTGCACTACCTTCGCTGGAGAGGTCACCCAGCCCCACATCGTCCTGCTCCATAAAGGACTGGGATCCTATCAGGTATGGTAACGGCCGATCCACATATAGATCCTACAGGTATGGGGAGGAGACGCCACATTACACTTCTGTTACTTACAATGACAAATGATGCAATACAATATCAACACCTGAACAACCATACCAGAATTCATTATGGTATGATGCTATGATATAATATGATTTGATAAATTTCTATAGAGAATGTGGCATAGCGGTAAGGAGTAGGGCTCGTAACCAAATGGTTGCTGGTTCTATTCCCCACTGGGGCACTGCTATTGTACCCTTGGGTAAGGTAGTTCACCTGAATGGCCTCAGTAAATATCCTGCTGAATACATGAATACACATACATACATACAGAATATGAATACATAAAAATGTAATCTGTGTAAGTCACTCTGGATAAGAGTGTCTGCTAAATGATAATAATATAATGTAACATGATTCAATATAACCTTAAAATTATTCTATGCTTTTCAATAAATGTAGATTAAGCATTAGTTCATTATATGGGACTGAAATAACACTCAATGTTCAAAGATAAGAATTGTCACAAATGCTCTAGTTTCATCCACACTGCATTAATATGTATAAAAGTAAATGAATAAAAAAGTCAGTAGTATGGATTGATTTCCACCGCTACTCAGCAGACACTCTTGACCTAAGCTCACAATTTTTACATGTCATCCATTTATATGGCTTGGTATTTACTAAGGCAATTCAGGTTAGGTACGTTGCTCAAGGGTACAACAGCAGTGCCCAATGAGAGTGAACTGGTCTTTACTACTGTGGCAAACTGCTGCCTGTTAATCAACACACTTTAAGCCCAAGAAACACTAGGACAAGAACAAAACAAACACAAAACAAAGCACTATACATACTTTTCAAGGCCTAGTTAATTGAAAAGGGATGATTTGTCTGTGGTACACAGTAACTGATTACTTATTTTATTACTAAATGCCATTTATTGGCTTCTGTGTGCTTAGATGCTAGGTCCTGAATGAAATGCCATCGAAAAGCACTAAACAGTACTACAAACTGAAATACAAGTGGTGATGTTAGTTTCATTTGTTCTCTTAATTCCCTTAATATGAATTGACTGTTGGTTTTTACAATATAAATTAAATATAACTAACAATAAACACTTATGAGTATTTTGTATGCATCCCTCTGCGGATCCATCTGTAAACAACCATAGCTGCATACTCTTCTACGAGATTTGTTTACAGAGAGATATGGCACCGTCTCTGATTATAATGAAAAGGCTGCTGAATGCTTACACCTTTTGTTTTTTTTTTCTGACTGATTTATTTATGAAGCTGAGGTGTTTGGAAGGATGTCTGTGGTCCTACAGAGGTACACTCTAAAAAAATAATACACTGGCTCAACTTTAAAAAAATTAAGGTAACAAGTCGCATGGATCTTTTTAAGTAATTAAAACTCAGCCATTATTGAGTAAATCCCATGAGACTTTTATAGTACAACGAGCATGATTTGCTTTGTCCTTTAAAAGCTTAATTAAATCGAACCAAGTTAATTTTAATGAAAAAGTTTTTGGTGATATTAAGCCGTGCCCCCTCATGCTGTAGCTGTGCAAGGAGCTCTTCCATCTGCTGGAGTAATATCATCTTCCTCCCACTTCTTTTTTTTGGCAAATAATGTTTCAAATAACCAATAAAGGAACATAACATAAAATCAGAGCACAGGGGATAACACACAAAGTGATTTCATTTGCTTCTAACATCAAACAACGATTCTGCTACTACTACTCAATTTCACTGCACAACTTTCATTAAGCATCAACAGAACCAGAAAACCACACACAAACACCTTGCTCCGGTAGGAGGGAACTACAAAAAAGGGGAACACAGTCACACTCATGGTTGGTAAAATAACAGTCCATCGCCACAAGGCATGCTGGGAAGCTCCGCCCACTACCCCAACACACTACACAACTCTACAATCGAAGATATACAAGTTGCACTAACTTAATACTTTACTATTGTTAAGTGAATGCAAAAATGTTTATTCAAAATTGATATATATCTAAGTTAAGACAGTTTTCTTTATTTTCATTTTGACCAACTTCTTAAAATGAGTTATCAACTGACTAAAACATGTACATGTAACAAATTTAATTTTTTATGCTGAAAAAGCTCTTGATTTTAAGCTTTACTCACTAACCCTATGAATCATTTTTTAGAGTGTAGGCTGTCCCACAGTGGTGAGGGACAAACCTGAGTATTTCTGTACCTTGGGTTCCAGTATAGGTTCGACCCGATCGGTGGCCTCTTCGTCTTCTGAGTCCGAGTTTCCGGCCTTGATGTCCAGCTGCTCGAAAGCAGACTCCAGAACACTCAGGCCGTAGTTCACCGCCTCCTGCACTTTGGGGATCAGCTCCGCCTCCTTCTGCTCCCTTGTCTTCTCCTGTGGGGTTTGAACATGTTTCACTAAGGCCTTGTTAGGCCTTGTTAACTGCACAGAAACAGTCCTGCTGTTTAAACACATTTCAGTAAGCCTTCTGCCTTGTTGAGCACACACAGACAATCACATTGTTTGCAATAAGTTTCACTCAGCCTTAGGCCTTGTTAACTGCACAGAGATGGTCACACTGTTTAAGCACATTTCACTAAGCTTTAGGTCGGTCTAAGTGCACAGAGGGTATGCCAACGCTTGGTCAAAATCCAACAAATTTAGCCACAATGTAGACACAAGGCATCATTTTCTAATCCCTGCCCTATTTTAACATCATAGGAAAAATGAAAAATCATTGAGATAGGTTTCCTTCTGCTTTAGACCTGCTTGAGGAAGAAGCTGAATCTGTGATGGCAGACACTCAAAAGGACACACCCAAATGTCTTTTACAGACAAACCCATGATTTTTTTTCATGCATTTGGATTATCACATCCTTCAAACAATATGGAGGTGAACCTCCATATTGTCAGGCAGATGTCAACACAAGTAAAAAGACAGCTTAAATGGATACACTGCATCTTTTTTCCAACAATAAACTGGTTCACAGTTAACAGGCACTGAATCCCCAAACAGATCCTATCACCTCAAACAGACAGGGTGAAACACCAGTGCTTGGACACTCTCCATGGGGTCCTTACCTGCTCCGGCTGTTTCTCTGCTGCCTCAGGCTTCGACACTGGCTCATCCACCTCCTCATCGTACACCCGCTGCGGGATTCAACAAAACAAGAGGGTGTCACCATAAAAGCCGCTCACAATATTCAGAATCAAAGACCAGACAAGAAAGCTGAGATATCTAATGACTCTGCTCTAACACCCTTATGGTATTCCTTGTTAAATCCACACTTCATCATTAAGGCAACTGCCATCACTTTTTAATATATGTTATAAATGCATTTTTTTTTCAAAATGTCAATTCTTGATCACTCTGCTGGAGTGAGTTGCGTTCTTTCTGAGAACCAACGCTTTACTTCCAAAATCCCATTTAGGTAAACATCAACACTGGCACAGGACTGCTCATCAAATTTAGAGACATGTAAAGTTTAAGATAACTGAAAAGCACACCAAAAGGAACTGAAATGGTAAAGACCTACTGGCGACCGGCTGGTCACCGGTCTGTTCGAGGGCACCTTGACGGGGGGCCTTACGTTTTCAATGAACTGCGTGTTGGACAGCATGAGGAAGTCATTGAAGACCGTGTGCAGGCAGCAGTCTGTGGACTTGGTGTCGCGGATCAGGCCGTCCAGCTGCTTCTCGATCTCGTGCGTCTTGGACAGCATCCTCTGAGAGAAGTCTTGGAGGAACAGGAAGAGCTATGGAAGCCAGGACAAAAAGAGAGATTCCGTGTGAAAAAACTGTGTTTTAACCCTTAGGGATGTTCCCGTACATGAGTGCATCCATGGCTGAGTAGAACAAAGATTAGAGGTAATGCAATTCTAATATTCGTAAGTAACCTAGAGTACATACTTTAACACTCAAGACAGACTTTTGTTCATGAGTATTTACATTTTTTGCTGCTGTTGTAGCAGAGCTGAAGTAATAGCTCGTGTGAGCCCCGCGTAAAAGCCTTGGTAGCGGGTAGCAGGTAGCCGAGCAGTTGCAGCAGCTACGTCACTCCCCGAGACCTGGTTAAGTAGCGTTGTTGCCGACAGGTTAACGGCAATTTGCCTTTAGCTCAACTGGCAACGACGCTGGCTGCAAGGTTGGCAGTGAGCAGTGAGAACCTCGGTTCCTCGGTTCGAAACTCGCTCGCTCGCTGACCCATGTAACATCAAATAAAACACAACGCAAGACCCCACCCGTTACACTGTCAATGCACATTTGTGGGGCATCGCTTGGTGTTTGCGGACAAATCCGCACTGTACATCGATGGGGTTTTTTGTTTTGTTTTTAATTTTGCCTAAACAATCATATTTACCCACTAAAATCACTGATTTTATAACATCCCTATAAAACATTTTACTTGGGACATAGTGTTGCGTGTATTCATTAGATGAGAATCTCAGGGAAAGCCTTAAACCTGCAAGGAGCGACCTGACCTGCCCAGCTCTAACTGTGAACTTAAATGGATAAATGTCTCACGCCAGAGTCCGCAGCCAGGGACCAGTTAGCGCTGGTCTTGCGTATCTCTTCAAGGGACCAGGGCCTCTCCCAAATTTGCTCCCCCTCTCCATTCTTCTCGCTTGGTCCATTCGTTAGCGTCGTGGACAGCCCGCTCATCTGCAACACAGCATCCATAAGACATCGCCATACTTATCCTTGTACGTTCAGCAGAGGAAAAAAACATATCTTAGCAAGGTTTTCCCAGCAGAAAATATAACTTTGTCAAAAGAACAGCAATTCATTCAGTAAGAAAACAATGCATGTACTTTTCTTTGGGTCTGAAAACTTCCATGGGGGATGCTCTTCGCTCACCATGCGTCTTGTGGCTACTTGGCGATGACATTGTTACGCATGCGCCAATGACTAAACGCTCGTACCGATAATTCCACGTAAAACTAGAGCAGTTTTGGCATTACCTTCTCAGATTTTCTTGAAATTTGGCTCGTGCATTTATCATGCGGCCATTACAACATGAACAAAATTTAGAATTCACATCGTAAATATTTTTCTGGGAAATGCTTAACAGGGTCATTTAACACTTTAACCAACAAAAGTACCTTTACAAGAAAGATAACTAGTGAGAAAATCAACACTCCATCTAGCTATAAAGCTAATTAGCAAAATGTGACGTGATTAAAACGAACACCCACTGAAGTAACTGTTAGCTAGCTAGTCAGCTGGCTAACGAATCAAGTTGGGAGATGCTGCGATAAAGATGAATCAGCAAGCTGTGTTAAGTATTAGGACGACAGCTATCAGTTAAACTAACTAGCTAGTTAGTTTGTGTAATGCTAATCATTTCTTAGCTTTTAATTACAACATGATTGCAGAATGTGATTGTCAACCACAGACATTTCGCTAGCTACATACAGCTACTCTAGCTAGCTAGCTACCTACCTGCATTGCTTGGATGCTATGAGGCTGAGTAGCTAGGTTGGCTGTCTCTGTCTCAGACATTTTAATTGCTACTAAGCAGATAACTGTAACCGGACGTTGGTAATTTTCTTTGTCGAGAACAAAAGTGAAACGATTTTTTTCCATAGCCAGCTAAACGCTAGTTAGTTGGCTTCATAATCTCGAAAGCTAACAAGCTATCTAAGAAAAAAATTGCCACAAGCATCGTTCTCACCTTATATTGTCGGCGTCAAAAATGCGATTTCAACCTTAATTTTTTTTTCTCTATTGAATTTACAGAGTACAGCGGATGCTAAAAGAAGCTCCCGTTTTCTTGTCGGATTTCTGACAGGTCGGCCATGTTCTGTCCTGCAGGAATCAGCTGACAGAAGTCACCTGACTGACGACGCTCAGAGAATTGATGCTGGAGCAAACAGCAAACAGCAGATTACTATGTGAAAGACAAGGGAGCGATGTTGGGAAATGTACGATCGCGTTCAATTGTACTGATAGCATCAATTTATAGGCAGGTGATGGGGCAGAACTTGTCCGTTTTTTCTTGCAAATTTTGTCTGTTGTCTTGCAAAAGCCACGCTGCATTAGAGAGGAATCTACTGTGCTGGGGTTTGTGCGCTGTCGCGGTTGGGCCACGTGAAAGATATTCCTGACCAAATGCAGTCCAGCGTTTTCGGTTTACATACATTCGGTTTAAGTATCTTTGGTTAAAATATATGCTGAATAGCATGATTAAAATCACATTATGTGAGTTATGGAAAAAATACCTTTAAGGAAGGACAATAGCCTTTAATTGATGAAAAAAGTGAATATGAAATATGAGTTTTGAAGCTGCGTGAAGTCGTCACAAGTGGTCATGGAAACATTGCAAACATTGCAAATATGAATACTTTTCTGACTAAACGTGTGACAACAGACCCCCCCCCCCCCAACACACCAACACTCCTTTTTATTCTGTTGCTTATCAATGCTGGTGCAGCCCACACTACCATAGAACTGGGCCTTCTTCTGACACCTGCCATTTCTAGAGAGGTTGAAAAAAAAAACATCATATTGTTTCCACTGCTCAATTAAACCAAACTGATCGCTTTGAAAACCAACGCAACAAATGATAGGGTAATGTAATGGGTAATGTTGGCAATGTGATGATCATTATCTTCAGTCCATCATTAGACTTTACATAGCCAGGCCACTGTATTCGACCTCTATGGGATGCTTGACTGTTACCCCTCTCGCAATTATGCACCCCGGTCGTGTCCTTTGTCCAGCTTGCCCTCTGTGTGGTCGAATGAGCTTCCTGTTGTGATTAGAACAGCTAAATCCCTAGCCACATTCTGTCACAGACTGAAGACCCAACTCTTCAGACTGTACCTCATTTCCCCTACCCTAGTGTGATCTTGTTCCCCTTTTATGTATGTTTTACATATTGTAGTTTTGTTGTTTGTATTTTTTGTAGTTCTGCAGTTCTTCATTCTCATAATACAGCAATGCGTTGCTTAATGTCCACAATACTTTCTGTGAAATAGGACATCATGTGATTTGGACATTGTGTGAACACCATACTATATACAGTATATGGTATACTATGTACTGTACCATTATACGCCTGGCAGCGCATTCGCTTTATTTCCATGAGACATGAGATACACGTGTTGCGTGAGGGAAGTGTTGTGTGGTGGAAAATTTTTGACTAAGTGTATAAAATATAAATCATAAGCATTATTGCCAGTATATTATTGCCAGTATATGTTAGCTTTTGATTTTAACCACTTTAAAGTGGTTAAAGTGGTTTAGTGATTAAAACCACTTTAACCACTTTATTTTTTCTATGCACAGATAAATTAAATAAACTTCTTGCATGTAAGTAAAAATTAAAAGGAAGGGTCAGAAGAGTACAGAAGAGGAGGGGTAAGCAGCTGTAAGATATCTGTGTGCCATAAGTTACAAAGTGAGGCCTGTGTGCAGGAGACTGTGGGAAGGTATGCAGTAGTGAGATATTATGACATAGAGCTGAGAGGGAGTAGAGAAGAAAACAATTCTATATGTATGTCGTAAGTTACAAAGTAAGGCCTGTTGTTGTGGGAGTTAGACACTGTCCGGACATTGACCAGAAGATGGACCATGAGAGTAGGGTAAAGAAGAATTGGACACTGTGAGGAGGGGTTGCAAACACTGGGGTTCTTTGTTTGTTTAATGCTATTGTGGTGGGGAAACATTGTATATTGTATATCCATATGCAGTAAATCCATGTGTAGTTTGTAAGCATTGCCAGTAGATGTCAGTTAGGCTAAAGCAGGTAATCAGTTATTTTTAAGATGTGTGAACCCTGGGAATAATGTAAAATTAAGGTGGGATATATATATTTTTTAAAAAAGACAGAAATGTGCTGGTGGACCACAGAGGCATACTGGAGGGGGGAGAGATAACAGGAGAATGTGGTGTGAACGTGAAGAAGCAACAATAGTGTATGGAGAAGATAGGATGACTCTAAGGGAGGAGTTTGAGTTTCATAAGCAAGCATTGCCAGTGGGTTACTTTAGGTTAGGGTTATTCTAGGTTAAAGTGGAGAGTCAATTATTTTTTTAAGCATGTTTTAGTATGCTAGAAATGTGTGGCCAGCCAAGGCAGATATGGAGTGGGAACAAAATGTATTGAGACTGAGTTAGGGTGCATGTGACAGAGAAGCTGAAATAATGTTGCTTCTCTTGGTGCAGGTGAAAATCTTCACCTGATCTTCACTTCTCCTGACATCTTGTGTTGGGGATATGCCTGATGCCCCCTCCCTTTGCTTCTGACCACTGTGGGAAAGTCTTCCTGCTTCTTTATCTTGTTTAGCAATGACATATGTGTTTACTCAGAGGAGCTAAGGAAAAAGCATAAGAGAGAAGTGCTTTGGGAGGGTTTTTCAGAATGCTTGGGGAGAGTGAAATTGTGTTGCTCTGCACAGACCAGCCCGGTTTGTGATTTGCGCACCTATACAATAAACCTATTGCATCAGACTCTGAAGATTATTTTCTGTACTTATTTTCTGTGATTATTTTATAACATTGTTTAATTCAGAATTGTTACAGCACAAGTGTGAAGGGAGCTGTCAGGGCTCAGGCACGGACTTAAATGCAGACCACGAGTGCTCAGGTTCCAGGCAGTTTTATTGGAATCGTAATGGCAGAACAGGCAGGGTCAAAACAAGGCAGGCAGTCCGAAGGCAAAGCAGGGATCAAAAAACAGGAACAAGCAGGGTCAGCCCAGGAAACTCAAAACAGAATGACAGGGGAAAGAAGAGAGGGAAAGAAGAGAGGGAGGGAAGGAAGGAAGGAAGGAAGGAAGGAAGGAAGGAAGGAAGGAAGGAAAAGGAAAAAAAACTGCAACAAACTGGCAACAAGACAGAGAAAAGCAGGGTAGATATAGGGCTGGGGTGACGAGGAGATGGGATGCAGGTGGGCAGGCAGGCAGGTGGAGGAGATCAGGTAATCAGGTGGGCAGGGACAGGGCGGAGAGCGGGGCAGGGCTGGAACACAAGGAAAACAGTAAACAAAAGCACATGGACCACACTGACAGACAGGGAGAACACCAAAACAACAGCTAGAGGGCTGGAGTACTGACAGGAGCCTCCAGTCCGATTGACCTAGACTGGGAGAGGTTTTCTGCCACAGTTGCATTCACTACGTCCGGTTATGTCTACTACGTCCTGTTCTGCGATCGGGATTTTTAAACTTTATTATAACCTCATGGGACTACGGACGTGTATGTGAATGGACGTTGTCTGAATGGACGTTAAACGGCGCATGACTGCAATGGAGATATGATGTTTGACATGTTGAACTGATGTGTTGAATATGTAGGCTACATGTCCTTGTTTTTGTAAAACATTTCATGGTGATTTGTTAAATGCACTTTGTGTTTGCACATTGGAAGTTGCTCTGGATAAGAGTGTCTACGGAACGACCAAAGATAAATGTGAATGTAAATAGCCTACACGAAACTGGAACTTATGATGACTCGAGTGAAGTAGACAGGTCAAGTATACCATGTAGGCTAATAGAGAGGGAAAATGCATGCATACAGAGAACTAAAAATAAATGTTTTGAAATAATTCAGTAAGACAGGGGCGTCAGGCCCATTCAAGCTGGAGAGGCACATGCCTCACCAGATTTTTGATATCTGGATTTTTTTATATGTTTATTTTATTTTGTTACTATTATATTTATTTATTATTTATTATATATAAGGTCCCAATTTTGTTATAAATATGGCATTCATTTATAACTTCTAGGGGACATTCGGGGACGTTCCAGGAACGTCTCTGGTGTGTTACGAAATAACGTTATGCGCAGAACTTTCGGGGGACATTCGGACTCTTGTTTAGTATGTATACATTTACATTTATTTATTTAGCAGACGCGTCCAGAGAAATTTAATTTGTTAAAATTGGGTGTACATATATTTATAGATTTAATATTGTGTTGATATTGTTAGTGATTGTAAATAAAGTTTAGCTTAAAATTTGTTTGATTTGATTATCCTAGCTAACTATCTTAACGTCAGCTGTAAAGCCGGTTTTCCGAGCGTTTGGCAGTGGCACAACCAAGGTAAACTGAGATGATTTAACGGTAAACGAAAGTACTGAAGCGTAAAATTGGTGGGAAGTATTGTCGTGACTAGACTTGACTAGCTAAGTTACTCCCTAAAACACTTGTTGGGAATTAAATATGTTAGCTAGCGAACTTTGTTACATGGCCAACTACCCGCTAGTTTGTTAGCTATCTAGCTAGCTAGCTGGCATTTTGTGAGCTACTGTTACAACTTAAGAGTAGCCTAGTCGTAAACCCGGTAACCCGTTCTGCTTGAACAAGTATAGTTACCAAGGTTATAATAGTTTTACATTTTCAAATTCTTTTTTATTTTGATTATGTTTGTATTCAGTCTGAATTTCCGTTTAGTTTTAGTTAGTTTCACCAGTGTTTTCATTAGTTTCAGTTTAGTTTATATTTCATGGACTCATTTCTATTTCGTTTTAGTTTATTATAGTTTCAGTTTTAGTCATTTTAGTTAAGGAGAAAAAATTGTCTAAGATTAGTGCAGCGTGAAAAATAATCTGTTTATCATTGAAGATATCAACATTTCAAGACTAAACTTAACTAACATATGCGATACATTTGTTTCAGACTACACAGACTTTTGGGAGTGTGACCAATGTCGGCTCCTGCCAAATCTCTCGGGGGGAGGGGGCAATTTTTGCGATGATGGCTAAGCGGTGACCCGTTCAATGGGTAAATTAACAGTTAGCTAACTTGACATTGTCACATTGAATTGAGCAGGGGTAGCAGAACAAAACGTTACCTACTCCGCAGCCTCCGTAGCCACGTTTTCCGCTCATACCAGCTCCGCGAAAATCCCTAGTTATATGATTACCCCCCCCCCCCCCCCCCCCCCTTGTAGATACTTGCTTGATGTTTAAATTTGGTCTGGGTGGTCCTAATTCTTTAGCTGCCAATTTATCCTGCTTACTACGACGACTGAACGGTATTTTTTATGCCATGATCGAGTTGCTCTCAGTTAAGGTAACATTAGCCCCAGCGATCCCTACGCCCCCAGCCCACCCAGAACCCATATGTGTTGATATGCAGTATCAACTGTAATTCCAAATGTGACCTGCAGGGGGACCTACCTAGTTAAGATAAGGTCAATGAAGTTAGTATGAGATATACGAGCAAGAGATGGTTAATACAGGTTAACATGTGCGGATGTTTTGCTAGATAAATAAAGTTGAGCGCAAGCTCATTGTTCATTCAAAGAAGGTTTCATCTTTGGGAACACGAACAACACATGGTACCAGGAGTAAAACTGCGAGTCAAGCTACTGCGTGGATCGAGATGGAGATTCTGAGGCCACCGGAGGGGCTGAAACTGGTGGGAAATGTGGACAGCAATTGGCGGTCTTTCAAGCAACAGTTTGAGCTGTACATGTCTGCCATAGGACTGGACAATAAATCCGATGCCAGGAAAATTGCGTTGCTGCTTACAGTCGCAGGCCCCCAAGCCATTGAAGTCTTCAACACATTCGAATTCGCGGAGGCTGACGACAAAGAAATACGATTGCGTGATTGAAAAGTTTCATCCATATTGCTCACCGCAGAAAAACGCTGTGTACGAGAGGTACGTGTTCCGTTCACGAATGCAACAGCCAAATGAAATGTTTGATTGCTTTGTGACTGATTTAAAGCTGAAAGCACAGTCATGTGATTTTGGAGATCTAAGAGATTCCATGGTCCGCGATCAAATTGTTTATGGAATCCATGATAGAAGGGTTAGGGAAAGGCTGTTAAGAGACGCTAAGCTAACTTTGGAAGAGGCAGAGGGACTGTGTCATGCTAGTGAGCTAGCACAACAGCACGCGAAGACGTTTGATGAAACAAGTGCCTCTGTATTACACGAGAGTGCTAAAGTGGCGGTGGTTAAGAACAAAACGAAAAGAAATGATCAACAAAAGACAAACAAAGATGCAACAGGTTGCAAACGATGTGGTGGCAGACATGAACCAAAGCAGTGCCCTGCGTATGGTAAAAGATGCTCAAAGTGCAATGGCAAAAATCATTTTGCCAAACAATGTCTAACAAAAGAAAAGTCCAAACCAGTGAGGCTAGTTGAAGAGACAGACTTAAATGAGACTTTCTTTGTAGGCATGGTGTCATGTGACAATGCAAAGACTGGACATATCACAGAGCCAAATGATAGTCACTCAGAAGATGATGACACATGGATTGTTTCACTACCTATAAATGGAGCTCTGGTAGCACTTAGGATTGACACAGGTGCACAAGCAAATCTGATCAGCGTGACAGAAATTAATGCAATGAAAGAAAAGCCGAAAATAATCAAGAAAACAGTACAACTGAAAGACTACAATGGAAAAGAAATAGAAAGCAGAGGTCAGTGCAGACTGAAAGTCACAGTAAAGAACAAAGTATACAATGTACTGTTCACGGTTGTGCCCGAGAGTCGTGAGTCACTGATAGGAGGGGTAACCTCAAAGAATTTGAATCTAGTGAAGAGAGTCTATCAGATCAGCTGCTCAAAAGCAGCGAGTGCACACAAAGGCACAGTTGACTCCATAGTGCAACGTTTTCATGATGTGTTTAAAGGACTGGGATGCCTCCCTTACACCTACAAAATTGAGTTGAAAGAAGACGCAAAGCCAGTGATCCATGCACCTAGGAGAATTCCAGCTCCACTGAAGGAACGGCTTAAAAAGGAACTGGACAGGATGTGTCAATTGAATGTCATTACAAAAGTGGAAGAACCTACAGAGTGGGTAAACTCAATGGTGTGTGTAGACAAAAAGAATAAAAACAAAGAACTGAGAATATGCGTGGACCCAGGAGATTTAAACAGAAACATAAAACGTGAGCACTACCAAATACCAAAACGTGAGGAAATTGCAAGTGAAATGGCAGGTGCCAAATACTTTTCCAAGCTACATGCTGCACAGGGATTCTGGCAAATCAAGCTGGATGATGAGAGCTCAAGATGCTGCACATTCAATACACCTTTTGGTAGGTACCGGTTTTTGAGAATGCCATTTGGCATAATCTCAGCATCAGAAATCTATCATCGTGCAATGGACAACATGCTAGAGGGCCTAGAAGGGGTATGTTGCTATGTCGATGATGTGGTGATATGGGGCTCCACCCTGCAGCAGCATAACAAAAGACTGACAAAAGTACTCCAACGGGTACAGGGACATGGACTTAAGTTGAACCGTGCAAAATGTCAGTTTGGTGTGCAAGAAATAACGTTCCTCGGAGACAAGTTGTCTGCTGAAGGCATAAGGCCTGATGAAAGGAAGATACAAGCTATTCTATGCATGCCACGCCCCACAGACAAGAAAGGGGTACTCAGAGTAATGGGAATGATCAACTTTATTGGCAAGTTCATACCCAACTTATCAGTGAGGACATCAGCACTGAGGGAGTTACTCCATGATTCCAAGGAGTTCAAGTGGACAGCGAGAAATGAGCGGGAATGGAATGCTCTAAAGACCACACTCACCAATGCCCCTGTGCTAGCGTATTATGATCCCACTAAAAGACTGAAGATTTCGACAGATGCATCGAAGGACGGGCTTGGAGCTGTCTTATTGCAGGCAGAAGGAGATAGCTGGAAACCAGTTGCTTACGCCTCAAGGTCGATGACTAAGACTGAAACTAAATACGCTCAAATAGAGAAGGAATGCCTCGGACTGGCTTATGGGTTAGAAATCTTTCACTGCTATGTCTATGGGCTTCCCACTTTCACAGTCGAAACCGATCATCGTCCTCTTGTGTCAATCATCAAGAAGAATCTCAATGAGATGTCGCCTAGAATTCAGCGACTCATCATGAAGCTACAAAGGTATGACTTTGAGTTAATATACACACCAGGCAAGCACCTAGTGCTAGCAGATGCACTATCACGAGCGCCGGAGATGTGTCAGGTGAGCTCCACTGAAAAAGAGATTGAAAATCACATCAACATGATAGTTGAGTCTCTGCCAGTGTCTGATGTCAAAGCCAAACAAATAAGTGAAGAATTAGTCAAAGACAAGGAGCTACAAACAGTGATTGAAAACATACACAGTGGTTGGCCCAAAGGGTCCTGTCCAAAATATTATCACATCAGATCAGAGCTAAGTGTGGCAAATGGACTGTTATTGAGAGACAGTAGAATTGTCATCCCACACAGCCTTAGGCCAGAGATACTTAGAAGGCTACACAAGGGACACCTTGGGATAGAGAAATGTAAAAGGAGAGCCAGAAGCACTGTGTTTTGGCCTGGCATTAATAAGGACATTGAAATCATGGTAGGAAAATGTGAAACATGCAGCAAGTATCAGAGCAAACAGGCAAGTTAACCCATGATGATTCCAGATCTTCCCACTGCACCATGGGAGAAAGTTGGAACTGATTTGTTTCATTACAATGGAAAGGAGTATTTGCTAGTAATTGATTACTATTCAAATTTCCCTGAAATTGCTCTGCTCTCAAGTGCAACTGCCAGCAGTGTTATCACTCATGTCAAATCCATATTTGCCCGGCATGGGATACCAAAGACTGTAGTGAGTGACAATGGTCCATGTTACAACTGCAGAGAGTGGCAACAGTTTGCAGCTCAGTATGGATTTCATCATGTCACATCCAGTCCCCAGCATGCACAGGCAAATGGCAAGGCGGAAAAAGGAGTGCACATAATCAAGCAGATTCTGAAGAAGACCACAGACAGCAAGTCAGATCCCTACTTAGCTCTTCTAAGCTACAGAGCTGCTCCGCTTGAATGTGGTCTATCCCCAGCAGAACTGTTAATGAACCGCAGGTTATGCACAACCCTTCCCTGTTACACAGACATCAAACAGGACACAGGGATACAGACAAAACTGGAGAACCTAAAACAGAAACAGAAGCAACGTTATGACAAATCAACTAAACCTCTCAGTCCACTTGCAAAGGATGATGTGGTAAGAATCCAAGACCAGGATGCATGGAACAGAAAAGCAACTGTTCTTCAGGAGGTAGGACCAAGATCCTATGAAGTGAAGACTGAGGAAGGACATGTGTTAAGAAGGAACCGCCGCAGCCTTCTGAAAACAAAAGAGACTTTTACAGAGACAGAAAGTGATCTGGATGCAGTTACTGTGGATGCAGTACCAAACCTGAATAATGATGGACATTTGCAGGTCGACGCAAGCAATGTTCAGTCAGAGTTACCTGTTTTGAGGAGATGTGAGCGTCAGATTAAAAGACCAGACAGACTTAATCTGTAAGAGAATGTACTGAATGTTTGAGGTTCTATGTTCAAAAAAAAAAAAAGTAAGCTGATGTTTAAATAACTGAATCAGTATGTTAAGGTTATGTTTGGTCCATAGCTTCAAAGAAGGGGGGATGTGTTGATATGCAGTATCAACTGTAATTCCAAATGTGACCTGCAGGGGGACCTACCTAGTTAAGATAAGGTCAATGAAGTTAGTATGAGATATACGAGCAAGAGATGGTTAATACAGGTTAACATGTGCGGATGTTTTGCTAGATAAATAAAGTTGAGCGCAAGCTCATTGTTCATTCAAAGAAGGTTTCATCTTTGGGAACATGAACAACACACCATACAGATTGCATTGCAGCGCCTGCAGTTCGAAAAAATTGCCTTAACATGAGAGTCTATGAAAGCGATCTGTGCGATTTTCAACCAGACTGAAATCGCCCGAAAGGGGCGGTACTCCACGGAACACGACTTGACACTGATTGGACTATGACATTCAGAGGCAGGACAAACTGTCTAGAACAGTTACAGCTAGAGTTGTACTGTGGTAGGATGTGTGATGTAAAAAGTTCCCTCCCTTTCTTCCTTTGGTGGTGCGTCGCCCGATCGCCCTAAGGAACAAACCGCCCCTGAGTGTGACCTCCGCCGTCTTGAAACGATAACGACAATTATTTTTTGTCTTTTCTTATTTTATTTTTATTAGTTTTTTAGCAATCATTATTAGTTTCGTTTAGTTTTAGTTTTACATTTTCTACATTTATTTTATTTCAGTTTACAAAAATGTCAAAAAACCATTACTTTTCGTCTTAGTCCTAGTTTTAGTTTTAGTATACGATAACCCTGATAGTTACAAGACTAGACAGCTAGTTAGCTAGCTACCGATAGTCTTTTGAGGAGGAGGAGAGGAGGAAATCTAAGTTCTTTTTCCCCTAACAATGAATTATTATTTATTCATTTTTTATTTAATAAAAACCAGTGGCGGCTGGTGAGCTGGAAACAGGGGAGGCTGAAACATTAGGCCTACCTTTAGGCCTATCTGTCATTACTTTCAACCTGTTCCCCTTTATTATCCTTGATTAACAATAAAACAATTCACAGGATAATTGACACCAATCACGTAAATTTAGTAAATGATATGCTCGCGAAACAGCGCAGATTGTCTGTAGTTTCTGTTCTTGCGAAAGCTTCAGCATGAGGTTGTTTAATTAACAAGGATGGCAATTTGAACAATTAAATGGCAAGCAATCCCAAAGCTTTCTCTTAAATGTTTCACATTATAGCTTTCTTGTGTTACAAAATTCACATTACAAAACGGAGCTAAATTTCGTTAGATCGATTTAAATTACTGAGAATAAACGTTTAGGCTAGGTTGAGTGCAATGCACAATAACGTTTAGAACACGGACCTCACAAAAGCTGTGATGTCCTGAGCATTTAATATAATTTAAATCGATAAATGCCATCCTTGTTAATTAAACAATCTCACGTTGTAGCTTTCGCAAACACAGACACTACAGACAATCTACGCTGTTTCGCAAGCGTATCATTTACTAAATTTACGTGATTGGTGTCAATTATTCTGTGAATTAATTGTTTTATTGTTAATGAAGGAGGATAAAGTGGAACAGGTTGAAAGTAATGATAGATTTAAAGGTAATGTTTCAGCCTCCCCTGTTTCCAACATCCACAATAACAATAGGCCTGCTACTACTACTACTAATAATAATCAAATAAATATTTATTCATAACGTTCAAAGGACGTCCGAGGAATGTTAATAATAACCCCATGTCCCCCGCTCTAATTGTGACCCCCCAGAACTTTGCCTTGCATGACATCCCTGGGTAAGAGCTGTGAAATTGAAAAGTTAACATTTTATCCCTTAGATCAGCGTTTCTCAAACCTCTCCTGGAGTACCCCCTGCCCTGCAGGTTTTAGATCTCTCCCTGCTCCAACACAGCTGATTCAAATGATCCACTCGTTATGAACTCCTGAAGCTGCTTAATAACAAACTGATCATTTGAATCAGCTGTGTTGGAGCAGGGAGAGATCTAAAACCTGCAGGGCAGGGGGTACTCCAGGAGAGGTTTGAGAAACGCTGCCTTAGATGAATGTTTCACTTTCAGTTAATAAAACATCAATATCAATCTGTCTGTCTGTCTATATGTTATTCACTGTACTTTTAAACGAGAAGTCAAAGAGCATAATTCCCCTGAAAAAAGATCTTTTGATCTTTGTAATTTTAATCATGTTAATATAAATACATATATACATTCAGATTGTTTGTGTAATATCTTGTTGATCAGTTTTGACCTTTGATGATAGCTTCCCACCTCCTTGTACTGCTGTCAAATGAAGGGTTTTGGGGTGTTCCAGAGGTAATATCACATGTGATGTGTATTGCTGCCTGATGCTTACACAGATTCCCAGTGCTCTGTTATTCTGCCTTGGTTGATGTTTAGCCCATCAGAGGAAGCTAAATCAGCTACCCGTGATTGGCCAGCATAAGCTCAATTTCTTCCTCTTCCAATCACAGGTCTCCAATCTGTGAAATTCCTCTTGCTGTCCCAGCTATTCTGGCCACAACTAGCAATTGGTGGAGGGAGATGAGGAGAGGCATGCCATGCAAGTATTTTGGTTATAGAAAAGAAGAGCAGCAGCATTCTGTATGAGCTGGAGGGGCCTGATGCCACATTTAAGGAGACAGGCAAGGAGAGCGTTGCAACACTCCAATGAGGACAGCACACAGTTGGGCTATGCATGTTAAGACTGAAAGATGTTAAAAACTAAAATAAATAAAATAAACCTTGTTAATATTTAGTTGTATTTTTCATGCGTTACATTTTACTTTATTAGTTTAAATATTTTAATTTTCTTTTGATGTAACATTCAAGCATGTAAATCCACAAACATGACCATTCCCATGTGCTTTCTTCCAGATAGATTAAATATATCTGAATTAAACTGACCTGGACTGGTTTGAAAGCAATGACTACTACATGATCAGTGCATTACTCCATTGTACACAGATTTGGGAGAGCTGCTTAAGTTATACCTTGTCAGTATGTGGCTTTTTTAAAATTCAGTGTAAAATTACATTTTTTACAGCAACACACAGGAACATTATGTTAGATTACTTGTGAGAACAAGCACTGAATAATGACCTTATAAATTAAAATGAAATATATAACAAAGGTAGGGACAGGTAGGAACATATGAATACAATGCAAATCATATTTATTTTCCAAATGTATTGTGTTTTATTAGCTCATGCATGTAAGGAGAGAATACAGGGATAAGCAGATGTTAAACCTCACAATCCAGAACACTCCATATCCAGATAACCTAGCAGCAGTACTGTGTATTTGTGCTCAGTTCTATTTGAAAGCCAACAACTTTTGTTACCAGTGTTTTAGTTTCAGTTTTTCCCTTACATGTGGCCTTGCCTTTGTGAAATGTATTATATTGTGCATTTATTGAGGAGGACCTCTCTTGTCTACCAAATCTCTGTTTATTTCATTCTGCTGTTTTTGCTAGTGTTTCACAGGTTAACTCCATGCAGGGCATGATGGTCTCTTTAGTCTCAGATTGGTACTTTCTATGGCCTTGTCCTTGGGCCCCCTGGCCTTTCCTGTGATCTGCCTTTTGTGTCAGTGACCTCTGTGGGATCCTCTCTTATCACAGGTGAGCTTGTTTGGCCCTCTTCACTTCTTCACTTCTTGAGTGTTTTTCCATTAAATCTTTTCCCTCTTCTTCTTTAGGTTTGGTTGATCTCTCTTGTCCCCCATTTCCACTGGTGTCTCCCACGCTCACAGTTTGTTGTTTTCTGACTCCTTCTGTTGGAGGTCGCTTTGGGCACCTCTTGAAGTCCTCTTTTTCAATGTCAACTGAAGCCTTAACTTTATGTCCAGTGTCACTTGCTGTCTCTGTAACAGGAAGCTTCTCTCCAGTCTCTTCAGCGATGGCATGTATGATTTCCTTTTGTATCACATCACTTGTGCTTTGCCCTTTTGGAAGAGCTGTGGGCTCCTCTGTGGCAGAGACTGTATTTTTGGTAGGTGTTGCTTCCAGAGCCATTGTGCCTTTTTCCTCTAATTTTGGCAGGCTCCCCGCATCCATCATTTTGAGACCTTTGGGCGTCACACTTGTTAGTGGCCTATCCTGCTTGCACTTTGGAGTATTGGGACTTGAACCACCTAGTGATTTCACTGGGTCCGCTGTCTCTGTTTTTGGGCTATCCTTAGATTTCACACTGATATCTGATGACTTTTCTGCTTTCTCAGTTGCTCCAGAAATCTCAGCCTTCTTATGTTTAACAGAGCTACCTATGTCCTGGGCCTGCTCTGACTCCTTGACTTCTCTACTGACTCGGTCTTCTGCCTTAAACGTACTCTGTGTTTTGTCCTCAAAACCGTGAACCTGCCTCGTTCTTTCTTTGGTGTCCTCCTTTTCAGTTCTCTCATTTTGTAGGCTGACAGCAGGTTCTTTGTCCTCAGTTTCCTCTTCTGTGTCAGGCACATATTTGGTTCCCTTTATATCTTCCTCACCGTCCTCTCCCTCTCCAGTCACAGCACCTTTCTGATCTACAGCCTTGGGTGTTGACTCGTCCCCTTCTTCCTCCGGTCCCAGATCGTCCTCCTCCTCTAGGGTCTCTTCAAACTCTGCGGTGACCTCGGCATCGTCCTCTTCATCGCCAGTCACCATCTCTCCTTTGTCACTGGTTCCCTCACTGTTTGACCTGTCAGACTCTGTCTCAGTCTCTAACATCAACACTTCTCTCGTGGTTTCCGTTATGATCTCCTCCACAAACTTGTACTGCGGTTCGGCTCGGAAGAAAGCTCTCCTGGGCATGGTCAGATAAGGGAGGCTGTAGAAGGGAGACTGCCTGTATACGTGTGGCACTGAGCCCTGGGTGCACGAATCAAGTCGAGTTTCTTCACCTTCCAGGAGCCTCCTACACAATGCAAATACAATTAAAAATAAGGCAACACTCTGTTGTGACTATCATTCATGTTACATTACATTACATTATTGGCATTTAGCAGACACTCATATCCAGAGTGATTTACATCAGTTACAGTTTTTTTGAACAATTTTATCCTATCCTATCCTTATCTTATCCTATTTTCCTGAGGCAATTCTGGGTTAAGTACCTTGTCCAGGGGTACAGCAGCAGTGCCCCAACTGGAAATCAAACCAGCAACCTTTCAGTTATGAGTCTTGCTCCTTAACCACTATGCTGCCAACATTGCATTAGCAATGATAACCTATCTTGATTCCTCTTCAACTTCTGTGATTTTTCTATGCCGGTGAATATGTAGCTGATTCTGACCTGTAAGAAGCAATTTCCATATCTAAAGCGATTTTCACATTTAGCAGATCCTGGTACTCCTGACAATGCTGAGACATTTGTAGCCTGGAGTGTTTAAGCTCGAGCTCCAGTCTCTTAATAGTGTCCTATAAAAAGCGCAGAAAGATAAGAAGTTAAAATTTTGTTATGCACTGTAGATCCCAAAACCACAAATTATGACTGTTCCATGAAGAAAATTCCCATGCTTGATCTTACTATTACCATTAAACACATGTATCTGACTGGAAACTGGAAATCAACATTTATGGGAAAAATACATGAAATGAAAGTAATGGATATTCAGTGGTTGGACATTGCAACACACAAACAAAGCACACACTATATTTCCCTTGGACTTATCAGACAACCTCGCCTATTCAAAGGACACATCACAAGACAAAACCAGCGTTGTAGTAAATGTTCATTTCAACAGTCTGATTTACTTTTAAAAAAATTTAGCGAGAATAATGTTCAAAATCAGAAAGCTTTGTGACCTCAAATGAAGTAGGCCTACAGGAGAAATAGTCTAAATACAATCCAGGAAAGTGCAACAGTTAAACTGACGTGTTGTGTAGCGCTTGCCGCTTAATTGCTTGCTTTGACGATTATAATGAGCAAGATTCATTACTGATACCTGGTAGTAGTTGACCTCCGCATCGTGTCCTTCCTCCAGGTCATTCAGCTGTCTCAGCAGAGCCTCTCTGGCACCTTTCACGGTCTGCAGCTCGATGCTTTTAGATTGCAGTTGCCTTCTGTGCTCTACGATTTCCTGTTTCGTCGCTTTGAGTGCCTCTGTATTGATTTCAGCGGCTTTCAGCATGCTTGCCATCCGAGCCTGGAAACAATCCGCAGCTTGTTGGATGCTAGAACTGGCTTCACCTTCAAGCTGCTTTCTAATATTTCCCAAAGCGGTAGTGATGTCCGGTGTCCCAACACATTTCATGTCGATATTAAACCGAGCCTCGTGGATTTTAGCCATCATTTCTGACACCTCTTCTTGGTGTTTTTTCTTCAGCAAATCTATTTCTTCAGCGATAACCCGAGCTTTCTTGTCCAGTTGCGATTTATACAGATATGCGTCATTAATATTCCTCTGGACTGTCATAATGGTTTTCTCTGTCTCTGACCTACAACGGGCTTCTCGCTCATATTTTCCTCTTAAAATGTAAAAATCTTCTTCTAAATTCTGAAGTTCAATTTCAATCTGTCGCTTTTGTTGGGTAATTTCATTGACTTGTTTCCTTAGGTCCTTAATTTCAGTGTCGTACAGACGAGGTAAGGACGAAGAGAATTGTCTCTTTTGCCTAATGTCCCCGATTTCCTTCGCTAATATTTTGTTGTGATTCTCCAAATAACGAACCTTTTCTATGAATCTTGCAAAGTGGTCATTGAGCTCCTGAAGCAATTCTTTTTCATTAATATTCGTAAACTGCATTTCCCTGGAAAACTGGTGTGCAAGGTCAGCACTGTCGAATTCCCTTTGCACCATCGTATTGCATTTCTGAAACGAAGCCGAGGTGCTCCCGTCGCTCGCTGATAATTGTGGAGATGAAGAAGATGACCCAAGGCTCATGGTCTGAAACCGGGGATATTCTTTTTGGATACCTTTACTAGTAGAGCTTGAAACATACTCCATACTGTAGCTAATCTATTTTTGTCGCAGATGGGCTATGCTGGTGTGCTCCGCGAGCTATAGCCTACTCCACCGTTTGAACTGAACTGACAGCTGGCGTTGCGGCATGGAACTGTCCACGGTGCTAAAAGTGAGGTGTGTAAAAAGTGTGTATACTATTTTTTAGCATGACAGTGATCCAAAGCATTCATAAAAATCCACAAAGGTTAACTGGGAACAAAATTCAGAACATAATGTCAATCTCCAGACCTCAATACAATTGCACATTTGTCGTTCGAACTGAGGAAAGCAGTTCATAGGTGAAAACCAATAGATCTGAAAGCAATTCTGCCAAGAAGAGTCATCAAAAATCCTCTTCAACAGTTCCAGAGCAACATACAAAGATATCAGGAAGCACCTCGGCAGTGTAATCCATACAGTAACACATGCTACGAATAAATGTGATTCTGTGGTTTCTAAAATAAGATTCATTATTTGTGAACGATATGGCTTTGCTCTGTGCAATGCTACTAAGCATATAAGTGTAATATTTTAAGCAGAAAAATTATATATATATATATATATATATATATATATATATAAACCAATGACTGTGTTTATAACTATGTATATAGTTACAATATTACAATATTACACCTTTAACCATAAAATATATATATATATATGTAGTGTGTGTGTGTGTGTGTGTGTGTGTGTGTGTATACAAATCTGTTCAATAAAAATTGGACTTTGTGAGATGGTGTATTATATTATAGCATGTGTATTTGTATTGAAAAAGTCACTGGGACTGTAATTGATTGGGTGAAAGCCGTGTATACGCTAATGTGTCTCATGCACTTGCAGTTGTGCAATTTTTGTTTCATTAATTTGGTTTCTTGACATCAGTCAGCAAGAAGTAAGGCAATGAAGTCCACTGTCCAGCTGAAGAGGTTGTGCAGTGCCACATCTCTTTATGTTGGTTCAAGGAAAAGTGCCAGGAAGGAAACAGACAACTGCTCTTTACAGGCTAGCTGTGAGTCAGCTAAATTAGAGACATTAGAATGATTATTTACATGGAGGAAATGGTTATAGCCAGATGCAGCACACAGACTCTGAACATGCTTATACGACAGAGTTATTGAACTGATAAATCATTTATTGTGTTGATTTTGTTGTTAGTGGTGATTCATAAAATCAATATTAAGTCTAACAGTGACAATATTTTGTTGTTTAACAGTTTCTGCTTAGCAGAAACACCTCAGACTTTCTCTTTAAATATACCTTTAGAATAAATGTCACTCATAAATTCTGACACACTTCATTTTCTGTAATGAAGCAGAACACCTATGAAAGGATCAACATGCATGGAAAAGCAAGACCTTGGAGATACACGAGGAAATACCAGCATGCTTTGCTCTGGGACCCATACTCCATGCAGCAGAGAGGTGAATGTGAATGCAATGCTAGATAGCGGTAGTGACAGTAATAGTGAATGTCATTAATTAAAGGACCTGTGGAGGGAAGTAGCAGACCTGGGGGAGGGTCACAGAGGGTGAGGCTGCCCCAGGCCCACGGTTTTGCCCAGTAACAAGGGGGCCTGACTGAACATGCATTTTTGTTGTTTAGTTTAATATTTTGAATAAAGTTTGTCTGTGTGTCTTGATTGCCGCAAAAAATAGAAAGTCAGACTGAGGGTGTAATGGTTTCAACCGACCTCTAGCTATAAGTTTCTAGCCGCGATATTTATTTTGAATGAGCAGAGCAGAGAAATTGGGACCATTGTCTGACAACTGCTAGCACCTTCTGAGTTATGCCCCATTCATCTGTGATTCTTTTTAGCTCTAAACTGATGTTGACAGCTGTGTGTTGATCATGGAAACAACAGGTTTCTAAAAGAAATTCTTCCATTTGCCAGTTGTCAACAAAATGACATGTTATGACCAAATAGGCCTCTGTGGACCTCGATGTCCACATATCTGTGGTCAGAACCATGCTGTTTGCACGCTGTAAAGCTGCCTTTACTTCATTGTAACAGTTTTTGTACATCTGTTATCCCTTCCATTAGCTGTTTGCGGCTTGGGATTTTATAGCATGGGTAGAGAGTCTTCACAAATGCAATGAAACCCCTGTCCTCTACAACTGAAATAGGCTGGAGGTCCTTGCATATCATCTCTCCAAGGCGTCTTGTAATAAGTATGGCTCTCGGAGAGTTATCCATTAAAAAAGACAAAGCTTTCATAAAAGCTTAAATAGGCCTAGGCCTAGTTTCACCAAGTAGCCACAGACAGTTAGAATAGGCCTACTTAATGACAGATTTTGAATGAAACTGCAGCCATTCCAAAATCTCTTAATATCCACCATTAGATAAAATTGATAAAAGTGTGCTAACGATGACTTATAAAAGAGCAATATTCATTGTAGATGGCCTTTTCTCTTCAGACATCAGCAAGACGTGGCTTTAAAACATATTTGTTTTTCTTTTTGAAAATGTGTCCTATATAGGCCTATAGCTTCACACAGCCTACATCTGACAGTAGCCTAAAGCCTACTGACTGCAAAACCTGGGCTTATATGTAGGCCTAAATTAATCTACACCAATACCATGACTAGGGTTTCATACAATAAATATCCTGAACATCAATATCCTGCTTACATTTTACATGGTTAACAATTCTATTATCACCGGTTACCTGGATAATTCCTGCCTTTCTGAAACGCCTCTGCTAAAAAACTTTACCTCAATTGAAGTGGGGGTGTCTGCCTGCATTTTCTCCACCTCTTGTCGTTTCTCCTGTAACTGGTCATGATCTTTTGGGTGGTAATTTTTTAAATGTTTCATTTGTGGTATCGCCACAATAACTGTTTTGTCACATATACTACATTTTGAATCATTGCTATTTACCCTATCAAAATAACTCCACACGGGGCACGGGGTTTACATTCTGCAACCGGCACTGGGGCTGAGTGACTGGGCCTGTTTCTGTGTGTGCCTTATTACAGACGTTGTTGGGAGCTGAGTGAGAAAGCGGAAGGAAAAGTAGTTCCTATCCAAACTAACTATTCAAAAAAATGAGCTAAAATACTATGAAATTAAATTAATGAAATCAGACGTTTAAAGCATTACCTGTTATCGATTTTTTTAATATGAGGATCGATCCTTAAAACTGAATCATCAGGATCAAAATATGAATATTTTGGTATCGATCTGCCCATCCCCACTTCATACCAACGATTGATGTTTTTGTCTGTGGTGGTGATTGAAGAAAATACAGGAATTGACTCAGATGAGGAACCTGACAGCAACAACAACAGAAACGAAAATGCTGAGATGTAAAATGATGCAGAAGATTCAAAAGATCAAGCGTACCCTGGTTGGGCAATGACCATCAGTAAAAGCATGCATCTTATCATGTTATTTGCAATGGTTCATAATGTAGGTGGCTGTGAGTTAAGTGGCTTTTTGAGTCTTATCAGTCTGAGTAGACTAACAGGCAGCAAAGAGTACACCTCTCTTTTTCCTTGTCTGAGCATTCATTCTGTGTAGACAAGTAGACAAACACAAAAAAGGTAAACACATCAGGAATGTTAACTTCCCCCTCACATGTAATGCTAGCAGCTTCCTGCAACCATTTCTAGGAGGCATGACTGAGTCATAGTTCCAAAATAAAAGATAATATTTAAATAGTTAACATGGCTTTGTTGTTGCTTTATTTGCATTCATTTAATGGTTACCTACTCTAGAATCACCAAAATTAACCAATTATTATGACAGATCTAGAGTTTTTGGTACTGTATGTGTGGCAGGTGCACATATTTTGAACAAAAAAATGTGGTGTTCCACTGCACATTGAATGCCACAAATGCTTTCACAAGTAAAACTGAAAATTAGATTGAAAGCCTACTTGTTACCATGACATGAAAGGCCTATCTGTTGAATGTTCATTCTCATCCATGTGTTTGTTTTGTTCATGCAAGATTCACGATCATATTGCATTTATATTCTGTGTTCTGTGTTGCACTAAACAAAATTTGAGGGATAACATACCCAGCCCTCATGAATGTTGATGTGACTGAGAATTAATCCATGCTTGTAAGTATATAGCTTTCAGGCCGTCAGTCCATTTGATATGGGTTTTACATGAAATGTTCCTGAAAATAGTATACAGTAATGGCTCTTTATAGTCGAATGTTGCAGAAATGTAACATTTTTACATATTTAACTATGTTGATTGAATTCTTGAAATATTGTCTTCCCATATGAAATAAAAGCATTTGATAAGTTTTCATTATAAAGTTGTCTTTGGAAAAAAAACTCCTGACAGCACTTTTTAGGGCTGATATCTTTTTTTTCCCATTGCAAATTAATATGATATGAACAAAACAACAAAATGAAAGATATGTTCCCAGTGGCAACTTCAAATCAGATTTTCAAAGACAAATATTTCACATATTATATTTTGCAAATAAGTGAAGAAGTACATTGGGATTTGAAATCTGCACTGATAAAAACTGATGGTCCCACATACAGTGTCTGAACTGGTTGGTGTACTGTCAGACAGCAATTCACACAATATGTCTTTACGTGTAACACTGCCAAAATGTCTGTGTAAAAGTTTAAAACTATCTGTCTGGCCTTTACGCCTTCATAGAAATAAATTGTCTTACAAACAGAAACATATTGAACATGCTTCTTTATGACTTATGGTTTGAAGAGGGCAAACCTTTTTTACCATTTAGTGAAACTTTTTACAGTATAGTTTGATACAAGTGGTGCAGAGGCAGAGGTTTAAGTTTAAATGACCTTATGTAAAGAATGTTTGTTTGTGGCACAGCGTGCCAAAAACACCTAAAAACCTCCCCAAAGCCCCTGAATGTAAGCTACAGTGTATTTTGCATTTAATATTATCACTACTTGCATTATGTCCAAAAGACAATGCATACTGTGACAACAGGGTTGTATTTGTTTATGTTGTATAGTTATACCAAGTGCATCATGGGTGGACAACAGCGAGATTCAACAGGGTATCTTGTCTTCATAAATATTTTAGAACATATAATGTTTTTTTTTGTTGTTGTTGTTTTGAAAAGTAACAACACATTCTTACTCTTTTTTGCCTTCACTGAAGAAGAAGAAATGCTTGATGTCACTGGCCAAAATAAAGAAGATAGTAAGTGTGTTTTCTTACTGCTGCAATTGTATGATATAGCCTAATACAATAGCAAATGTCTTAGCCCGACCATGCTGCATTTACATTGGTGATTCCCTCTAATTGTTTTTGTCTATTCAAGGTGAGGATGAATATCATCCACATGTGACAAGATCTCCAGAGGGTAAGTTAATGAATAGCTATGATTAACAAACAGTCATTGTGCGATCTCCAATATATTATTGTCCTGGACAGAGAGAGAAGGCTTCTTTAAGTGTAAATGAGAGTGGCATGCTGAAAATGAGGAGTAAAACCAGAACTCCAAATGTTTTCTTTATGCAGTGTCTCCACATAGCAGTGCACACCTGTCAAACACTGAAATATTTCAAGGTGAGAGCTGTTATTCTTTTTGTAAGTGCATTTCCATTAATGCAGTTCAGTTTATTTATGGTGTTAGAATAGAGAGATTTACAGAACTTTACACCCATGTGACTTTTTGCATATCTTATGTGGAACATGTGCATTCTGGACTCCCACAAGGTATTTAAATACAAAAAAGGAAAAGCAAAACAAAAGAGATTCGATGCTTTCCCCATAATGCCATTATTAATATTAAACTATGCTCTGCTTTTATTGAGCATATATTATTAAGGTGGGGCCCTTTTCTAACAACAATTCAATGTAAAAGTTCTAATGGCACCTGACTTGACTCTTGTCTCAGAATGACACAATGCAATAATGTGTACATACAATGTAAAACCATGCACATAAGTTTTCAAATGATTACGTTTGCTTATATTACAAAATTACTATTCAATATACGTGAATACAGTAGACAGTGCTCTGAAAACATCAGCCACTAAACCTCTTTCAGCTCAAGATATTTAAATAAAAAAAATCATCCCATAACATCTGTACAGAACATATGAATATTATACCTCAATCTTAAATTGCACTGAATTGACAGCAAAGTGGTCCAAACTACAGTTCACACATTGAGGCAATTTAGGTTCATGCTGTTTGAAGTGCATGTTAGAGTACTATTCAGGGGTACAAACATTGCGTAGGTATGTTACTGTAAGTGCTATATTTTTTCAGACATCTACAACTTAGTGTCTGCAATGGAGGGAAGAATAATGCGGAACCTGGAGAGATTCCAGGAATATCATTCGCACCTCAGTGGAGCGGATGCTTACACTGTTAGAGGAGCGCCCCCAAGGACACAGTGCGGACACCATGGCACCAGAGATTTTGGAGAGGCCATGTGAGGCGGCAGCAGAGCTCAAGGACCTGTGTGCCAGGCTAACTGACAGCACATTCAAAAAGAAACTGGTAGGCTCCAGTAACACAAGGTTGTGACCATATCTCATATTTCATATGTCTCATATTTAATCCTGTTTAAGTTGTAATTTTTGTGTGTTTCTGTAAATGTTGTCTAGACCCGATACCTTGGTCTCCTTGGGGGAACTAGCCTTGGGGATGGAGTGAGGCGGATGCTTCGGAAAATTGGGACCAATGACCTCTGGGCAAACTACAGCATGAAGGGGAGGAAAGGGAAAAGAGCCTTCAGCAACCTGAGCATTTGTGATGCTGTAATTCGTAAGTCATGTGAATGTAAAGAGGATGACCATGTTACAAAATAATTCCCTTAACCTTCCCTTAATTAGAATTAAGTTTAAGTTTTGGTTGCTGTAAAGTAAGAACTGTCTACTGACATCACTGTGAATCGTTCTTTTTCTATCATGAGTAGCGCAACTCACTGATCCAAAAGACTTTTACTGTAGATCAATGGCACAGTTGCGTAGCCTAATGTAACATTAGAGGGATAGGATATGTAGCTCTTTTTTCATTAATATAACGTTACGTAGCCTATCACATAAAAACATCTGTTGCTTAGTGTCGGACCAAACACTTTGCGAGAGAAAATCAAATGAGTGCGTTGCAGGCAGGCAGGCTAGTTGTCAAAATGCAGTCCGAACACTCTTAAAACGAATGTGTTAGAAATCAACACATTTTTTGTGCAATGATGATTTCAACAAATATTGTGTTAAATCACAGCAGTTATCTGGTTGGAAAATTACACAGACGTTCTACACCAGAGCTGTCCTATACAACATTGTGTAAATAAATTGGCCAATCAAATCATCAGATCAGCCAGAGCCCCTCTCTCACGTCAGTTTGACGTGATTTGAGAAGAGCTGCTGCAGCCAGTGGATGGTTGGTGACCTCTGCTCTTAATTAATGCAATTAAGGTAAGTTAAATATGATAAAGTAGAGGTTAGAATCTTTATTATTTACGCTGCCGTGTGTTAGAAGAAAACAATACGTATGTATGAGTTTTACTGTGGGATTGTAACAGGTGTAACATACTGAGAATGCTTAGCTACTTTGCTAAGCACCAACAGTAAAGATGTGCAAAAACTTTCCCGAATTTCCAGTTGAGTTTCACCAGATGATAATAGCTTGGGCTGTATATCAACAATACAATGTTTAACTACAGCATTTACAGTAGTTAGCCAATGGCACTAACTAACACAGCAATTCGATTTTCCTAGATAGCTAACGTTAGCTAGTTGCCTTTTTCGTGGTGCCTTGGATGCTCACCTCAGTGTGGCAAATATTCACGCTGTCTGCGCCATTTTGTTGCCTTTAACGTTAGTTGGATTCCCTCATTCCTTACGTTAGTTCACCAAATAGGTAAAGCTACCTAGCTAGTTCGTTTGAAAATGCATATTTCAGCTGCCATATTAACAGTTTAGCGAAGTTAGGATGTGTAACTACAAGGTAGCCTGCATTGCTTCATGCTTAAATTCTATTTTATTTTTTCTTATTTGTAGGTGTATTTTCTGAAGTTGTTGGCACCATTTCCTTTTGTGGCCATCAGTAACCTAGGTAAGGCTTGATGGCATCCCATGGTTTTACTCTCCTGTAAAAGGACTTAGGTAGCTAAATTGATACTTAAGAACATCAATAACATTTGTGTAAATCCGGATGCTGACAACATTTTTATTTTTTGCATATTTACAATGGTGGATTCTCCCAAATCCCTCACAACCATGTTCTTGGATGGCCAAGAAATATGCAAGAAGACACACACTGTCAGCACCACCAAGGATATCATTGATGCCTGTACATGTGTATTGCCATGCCAAGCAGAAATGAGCAGAATTCTTAAGTTCTGCTCTGATTTCAATGAGTATATTGACACTGATGTGAACAATCATGTAGAAAATTTTGATAAGTTCCAAATTCTAATCAAGTCAGTTAAGTCAGACATCAGTGACATCATTGACACTGCTGGTAACATGCGAGGCACAGACATGCAGCAGGTATGTCTATTACAGTGGTATTTAATAGGTATACTACATAATAAATATGCTCACATGCTCATCCACTAACTGTTTGATTTGCCCTCCCAATACATTTGAAATATGTCTTGCACAATGACAGTTTTATTCATGTATGGCATGTGAGTTGGGGAACATGTTTAGGAAAGCAGTAGTGTCAGCATGACTTTTTAACATCTCTTAATCTCTCACAATTTTAGTGTAAGACTGTGCTGCTGAATTCTGTGGCTGTAGTGAATCCAGATGCTGATTTGATTAATAATCTTGACGTGAGTTTGTGAGAAGCTGGTGCCTATCAGGGCTAAAATTAAACTCACGTTTCATTATTGCCGATTCTGTTTCAGATTGCAAATTTTTGTGTTTTTGACTACTGTAGTTTAGTTCAATAGACCAAAAGATCTTTTGTTTGAACTGGTTTCGGCATGGTTGCATTGAGGTAAAAAGACTTGGTATGTGCTTTCAGTGTTCAAGATCAGCTAATGATCTTGATCCTGAGACCTTGAAGAATCATCTCCGACAAAAAGACCCCCCGGATTTTAGCGTTCTGCCAGGAGAACAGGACTCTTACCGAGAAATGGAGAAGGGCATTGGTAACGACTGCTGTGACCTACCTTGTTGAAAAAAGGGGATTGTAAGTACATTTTCTTCATGGATTGATTTTTTTGGGTTTATTTGTTAATGTGCAGAATGTGTTCTCCTTCTTACTCTTCATGGTGCTTTGTTTATTTCAATTACCCAGTAAGTGCTGATAAACAACTCCTTGCCAGAAGTATTGTCACACTCTTTCCATCACTTCAGATTAAGATGGAGGAAGAAAATGAAGGATATGTGAGTAAATATTTTCTAAGTCAGATGTAGAATAGTGTGTGCTTGCTTATTGACTCACTAATAATATTATATGATCACTAATTTACTTGTATTATACTTGTATTCTGTGTACTTTAGGAGCATTTCTACGATCCAACAAACCACTCAGGGTTTTTTGAGAACAAGCTGAGAAATCTACGGCGGAACCTGATCAGCGACCAGAGATGATCAGCGGCGTTATCACAAAAGGGGTGTGTTTAGTGGCTCATCTGAAAACACTGTTACACTGGAAGAAGTTACAGAGGGTGATGAAGAGTCTGCCAAAGAGTGGATAACTGTGATTAAGAGGATGAAGAGAATCTCCTGAGAATCTTTCATCAATTAAGATGGGTATGGCGAAAACCTACGCCCACCGTTAGGGCTATACAATATGATGATATATATCGTGTGACGATAGAAAAACGTCTATCGTTTCATATTATGGGTGCTTCTTGAAGTCAAGGAAGGATCCTTAACAGGCTGCATTTCAAGGATGCTACGTCATCGAATCCCGCCGTAGGACTGTTCCGATGTCAAGGATCCTTCGAATTCTACCAAGGACTGAGTCCTTTGCTCAGAGAATTTTCAAGGATGCATAGCGTGTATCCTCAGCGTTCTTAAAGCACCCACAATCCTATGCGCACGTACGCATGATACGCCTCCGTGTGCAACACCAGCACCTTTTCACCGGGGGGAGGGACACTGCCGCTAATGGATATTGGTGAGAATCAAATGTAGAGAGATTGTTTAGGTAGTATAAATATTGTTCAAGAAGTAGCTTAATAGCTTTATAATCTGCTTTGCTTTTGGTAGTGAAATGGTGAAGACTAGCGGCATCGGTAAACTTTTCTCCCCACCGGGAAATGGTATGACAACTACAAACATGAACTCTCATGAAGTAATTATGGATGCATAACTTCATTTATTGACATGGGAGAATAAAGACTCTTTGCTTGCTAAATCGTGCAGGAAGCAGGAAATAGCGGGAATAGAAAATAGAAGATATTTAACTAGCCTACTAGCGTACCTATTTCGCCCTCCATTTCAACAAAGCACTGGAAAAGCACAAACAGCAATACCGCGTCCATTATTGTTGAAAATGTGGCACGGAATTGATGGCGGGACCTTTTCAATGACACACACCCACACACTCACTAGACTGTTCCATTATTTGTTCTCCGAATGCTAGGAAGGAGTCTTGCCTAGCCTCGGAAGGACCCAACTTGGAAGGACCCTTCCTACCAAGGAAGCATTCTTGACTTTGAGAGACAGCCCATGCTCTATCGTTTATTTCGTTGTGTCGCAAATCACACACTTTACGGCAATATTTTTCGTCATTTGGACGACACTTTGCATTCTTCCACACGGCACGGATGCAGGCAGGAAATTTGCATGAAGGAAACAAACATGGAGGAGAGTGAATGTGACAGAACTATAGTTGAAAAGTGTTTTCGCTTTACCTTTTTATATTTTATATATTAATATTTTGTTACATGCTTAACCCTTTAGTACGTAACTTATTTTTATGCTATGTAGTGCGTGTTAATTACATGGTTTATGTTTTCATTAGCGTTATTAAGCTTCTCATAGTTTTCAGTTAGCATTTGCTATATTTTTAACGTTAAATCGCTGTTTCCTCAAAGCTAAAATTAGCTAGAATTTTTCCAGTCTAGTGTTTTAATCGTACCGGTTTTAGCATACACACTAAACGGCAAATCACACCGGTGTGACCGTAATCACGAAAGGGTTACGCCTCGTTTCCACAGTTTTGTTTGGTGTCCGTAATTCAGTATAATATATGCAATATTCAATTCAATTCAATTCAATTCATTTTTATTTGTATAGCGCTTTTTACAACACAAGTTGTCACAAAGCAGCTTTACATTGTTCCCAGGCCTGAGACCCCCTGAGAGCAAGCCAACAAGGCAACAGTGGCAAGGAAAAACTCCCTATCAGGAAGAAACCTTGAGCAGAACCGGGCTCATGGGGGGGCCCATCTGCTTCTGGCCGGCACTGGGCAGATAGAGTTAGACACAATATTATGCAATGTACATTTGTTATTGACAAACAATAGCAGTTAACAGTAGAGTGATTATAAGAATGTCTCCTAGGATGTCCGGGTCTTGGAATGCAGTTGGCTTTGATGGGCAGGGCAGCGAGGTAGCAGGACTGGAAAACGAGATGAGACGCTTGGGCTACAGCTCCGGACAGGAGCCCGGAGCAGGGAATAGGAAGCAAACAGAAAACAGTGGTTAGTGGATGATAAGAATGGCAGGGATGTAGAACAGAGGGGCAGGAGAGGAGGGGTAGAGAAAAGGTGTGCAACAAGGAAAGACCCCGGCAGGCTAACATTATGGCAGCATAACCTAGGGGACGGGAGGCAAGGGACCGGCATAGTCATGAGGGCGACCCTAAGACAGTCAACACCAGATCATGGCACAGGGTCCATGAAAGCAATGACCACTTAGTCCACCAGAGACTCTATGATCCACGCCAGCACCAGGCCATGTCCCTCAGCTGAAGGATTTACTATATAGATATGTTTTGAGCCTAGACTTAAAGGTGGAGAGAGAGTCTGTTCCCCGAATCTCAGAGGGTAAACTGTTCCACAGGAGAGGGGCTTGATAGGAAAAGGCTCTACCGCCTACAGTAGTTTTGCCCACTCTTGGAATGGTGAGAAGCCCGGCATTTTGGGAGCAAAGGGCTCTCTGCGGAAGATATGGATGAAGAAGGTCCTTAAGATAGGGGGGGGCAAGCCCATTTAAAGCCTTAAATGTGAGTAAGAGTATTTTAAAAATGATCCGGTATTTAATAGGTAGCCAATGGAGAGAGGCCAGAACTGGGGTGATGTGCTCAAAGCGTTTAGTTTTAGTTAAGATTCGAGCAGCTGCATTTTGCACCAGCTGAAGGGGTTTTAATGAGACGTTTGCACATCCTGACAAGAGGGCATTACAGTAGTCTAATCTGGATGTTACAAAGGCATGGATTAGTTTTTCAGCGTCGTTAATTGATACGATTTTCCTGATTTTAGCAATATTTCTCAGATGGAAGAAGGCAGTCCTAGAGGTGTTAGTTATGTGAGTTTCAAAGGAGAGCTCAGGATCAATAACAACACCAAGGTCTTTGATGGCTGCACTCGGGGCAAGGGAGACACCATCAAGGTCCAATGTAAAATGAGTGAGTTTGCTCCTGATTGAATTTTGGCCTATGACCAATATTTCGGTTTTGTCCGGGTTGAGGAGGAGAAAGTTTCGGGCCATCCAATTCTTTACATCTGTTAGGCAGGCCTCCATGTTTGAAATATTCAGAGGGACATCGGGTTTGACTGATATGTATAACTGAGTGTCATCCGCGTAACAGTGGAAATTAATGTCATGTTTACGGATGATATCGCCAAGAGGCAACATGTATAACGAGAAGAGCAGAGGTCCAAGCACAGATCCTTGAGGTATACCATATTTTACTCTGGAACGAGCGGAGGATTCGTTGTTGATGGAGACAAACTGATATCGTTCTGATAGATAAGATCTAAACCAAGATAGGGCATGTCCACTTATGCCAACCAGGTTTTCGAGGCGGTCAAGGAGGATACAATGATCGATGGTATCAAAGGCTGCACTTAGGTCTAGTAGCACAAGAAGAGAGATACAGCCATTGTCACAGGAGAGTAGAAGGTCGTTGAGCACTTTCAGGAGAGCAGTTTCCGTACTGTGGTGAGGTCTAAATCCGGACTGGAAAACTTCCAAAATGTTTTCCCTCTAGTGTTCAACGCAAGGAAAAGGAGATGGATCAAAACGTAACTCTCACTCGTGTCCATGTCATCATGGAATGAATGCAACGGTGAAGCAACTTCTATTTATATGCCAAATGAGCGGCAATATAATGGAGGGAAATCACAGCAGTAGAAGGGGAGGGAGATCCAAGTTTTCATATCAAAGTGATAAAGATGATCTGTATTTCTTAAGATTATTGGTTAAAGCTCAGTATTCATGTCGATGCAAAAGGTTGCCTGATTACACAAATTCTTTCTTCAAAATATGTTTAATGGACTCTCACTTTTATTTAACTTCGATCACAAGCAACTGAATTGAAGGAAATAGCTCGTTAGCTAATTTGTTTTTAAAAGTTAATTGTTTCGCAAACACATCAGAGATCACGGAGGTTCCCATAGGAATGAATGGACGTCCGGTTGACTCGAATACGTAGACAGCTATATGGAAACGAGGCGTAAATTGAAAATTTGCACAAAGGTTCTAAATAAAAGGAGAAAAATAATCAAATGTGAGAAAGTACCTTTTATTTGTCGAGTATATAATTCAAAATGTAATAAGAAATGGGCCTTTCCATGTGGTCATTTTATATAAACTATTTATCCATTGAATTTACAGAAAATGTGCTATATCGTGATATGTATCGTTATCGAGATATGAAATGACCTATATCGGGAAATGAGATTTTGGTCATATCGCACAGCCCTATCCACCATAGACTTTGGATAACCAATCAGTCACCCACTGTGGCAGAGATTTTTGAATACTACCCCCGCTTCATTGATATGCCATATCTGGTAAGTCAGTTTGCAAATTTAATCACTGTAACTTTAAATAATGAGATTGCATTTGTTTGTCATTATGACGCATCACTGATGTCTTGTCCTGCTGTTTTTACAACTTGTCAGATGGACAGTGAGTTTGGGAAAATGTTTCCAGGGAAAGCATATCTCTTTCTCTGCAAATGGGAAGCGACCATTGTCCCAAAGTTGCTAAAGCTGGCTGCACTGGAAAAGAATGTTGACGGACCACCACAAGCTAAGAGTGCTGGTAAGATGCAAGCAATTTTTATTTTAAAACTTGGGGGGGAAATAGAATCCTTGTCTAAATGTATAATGTTTAATTTATTAAGCATTTTCAGAATTCTGTTGTGACTGTGGCGGAGCTGAAGTGAGTAGCTTGTGTGAGTCCTGCGTAACGCCTGTGGGGTAGCAGGTAGCCAAGCGGTTGCAGCGGTTAGGTCACTCCCTGAGACCTGGTTAACTAGTGTTGTTGCTGACAGGCTAGGAGCAATTTGCCTTTAGCTCAACTGGCAACGACGCTGGCCGTAAGGGGTTGGTAGTGAGCAGTGAGAACCCAGGTTCAAACTCACTTGCTGACCCATGTAACATCTAGTTAAAATACAGAACGCAGCATACACCCGCTACATGATCTTAAGCACTTGGTGAAAAAGGACCCAAATGGTAGTTATGTTTGTTGAGTACTTTTTTGCCAACAAATGAAATCAATTATTATATGTTCTGATGTTGAACATGTGTCGTAATTGTTGCTGAAATTTTGGTGAAACAATTGTGTAAAGGTCTGAAAGGGGTGACCTGATCATTAGACGGGACAAAAAAATCTGATGTGACTGTCTGGTATTTGTGCTTTCTTTAGAATCAAAGTGCTTAAGAGCCCTCAAGATACTGACCCATTATCTGCCACCTACTGCATTGGGAAGAACTCGGGGATGGAGTAAATGCAGCGTGGTGTCAGCTCTATCTTACATCTTGGACATAAAGCCAGTAAGATCACTTTAATGTCTGAATGAATCACAACTTTTAAAAATGTGTATCTTCAGTTCCATGGGATAGTTATGCATTACCAAATTTGTGTTTTGGATGTATTTTGTATTTTTCAGACAGGAACAAGCATCAATAGCCTCCTGCAGAGCCCTGACACCGCAACAGGAGTGAACCAACCCCGTCTTGTGAGCTTAGGACACCCCAGCACAGCAGTGCAGTATGTTATCGTGGCAGCCAACAATCGTGTTGTGATTCCACTTCAGGATGAGGGCCTGACATGTAGTCTGGACAAACGCTTTAAGCTGTACTGGGTTTGCAACCTGGCCTATCCTTTACAGCTTGCCTTGGTCTTTGGGTTCATAGAGCACGTTTATGACATGCAGACCTCTGGTGGGAAGAGATCCAGAATCGTGGAGCTTGTCACAAAGCTCCAGGTGCTGTAAGTGAAGTCACCATGTACATCTGTCCAAAGTGCAAAAGACAAATTTCTAGAGATGTAAGGAGGCTTGTTAATCATCTGACATGTCCACACAATTTCTGATGGATAGGATTACACTTAAGTCTGTAGTCAAGACCAATGTCAGAGAACCTACCATAATTTCAATTCTTATGCGAAACATTTGAAAAGAGACCACTCCCATGCTGATAAAGTACTTTGTGAATCAGTTGCTAATTTGAGTAGTTTTCCTCAGATTTTATCTGTACCAGCCCTCTCCAGTGCTTCTGATACCAATCTGGACTTTTGACAGTATTTTGACAGTACCACTGACAATGTGGATTGCAATTTTCACAAGAACCACAAGAACTATGCGGCAGCTTTTGTTGCCAAAATGTACTCTACGTCAAATTCCACTCTGATAGGTGTTCAAAAAAGTATTACTTGCACAGAAGAGTTACCTGTAAACAGTCAAGTGTTTTGTCAAGAACAGACGATTGCTGTTCTTAACATGTATTCTGTACCACAAAATGAACAGGCTGTTCAAAGTTTACTAGATGAATTTGAAAAAGCATGGAACATGTTTGAAGAGGTTGATACTCTTTACACAGTGTGCAAGTATTTTTCAGAGAAACTGTCTTTAATCAAGCCAAAGGAAATATACTTGGGTTACAGAGGTGACACAGCCAGAAAACAGGGGAGGTTAACCCAAGTACTTGCAGCTGATACTTGTCAGTACATCTCTATCTCTGGCACATTTAAGCTCCTTTTCAGAAGTGAAAAGGAGATTATTTTTTTAGATGATTTGAGATTACTGGAGACCAGAGGCATTGAGGTTGAAATCAGAGGCCAGAGTACTTCTTTATTTGGAACAGTATGCCTTCTGATCGCAGACAGTCTTGCTTGCCATTCACTCGGTGGCTTTGTTGAAAGCTTCTCTGCAAACAAATTTTGTCATTTTTGCATGATTGATAAACAAATGGCACAACAAGAATTTGATGATGATAACATGGAGTTGCATAACAGAGAAAATTATCAGCAGCATGTCATTCAGGAAAACCCCTCTGCCACTGGTGTTAAGGAGGATTCTTGCCTTAATTCTCTTAATTATTTCCACATCACTGAAAATGTTTGTGTAGATGTCATGCATGACATACTAGAAGGGGTAGCTCCACTTGAAGTAAAACTAATGTTGCAGCATTTCATCTGTTTGGAAAAACTCCTTACTTTGGAGCAATTGAATGATAGGATAACAAGCTTTGACTACGGTTATACTACTGAAAAGAGTAAGCCTAGTGTCATTCTTAAGTTGAGAACAGTCGAGAATCCTGTAAAACAAACAGCCAGTCAAATGTGGTGCCTCATTTTTTTTTTGTTACCTATGCTTATTGGAAATTTTGTGAGTGACCAAAGTCAACACTGGCGATTGTTTCTACTGCTTCGAGATATTTGTGACATTGTATTTGCTCCTGTTGTAACCAAAGGAATGTCAGTTTTTTTTGAAACAGCTCATCATTGACCATCATAATTTATTTAAAAGTCTTTATCCAGACAGATGTCTTATCCCCAAACACCATTTTATGACTCACTATTGGTGCTTGATGATGCAATTTGGCCCCCTTGTACAACTATGGTGTATGTGGTTTGAGGGGAAACATGGTCCCTTGAAATGACAAGCTCATGCGGTCAGTAATTTTATCAATATTTCAAAGACTTTGGCTTATAAAAACCAAGTTCAGAGCATGTTTACCTGTAAATTAGGTGACCCCCTGAAGAGAAATATAACAGTACCCAATACCAGGAAGGTAAAATTTGATTTATTTATTGAGAACATGAAAGCACTTGGACATGACATAAAAATTTGTAGCACAATTCATGTGGCCAATTGTGTTGGTGTGTTTGGTCACTCTTACTGAACTCTTACTGGTTGTCTACTTGCTTTAAACTGTGACTTGGATGATGAACGTGTCAGGGCTCCGCCCCCCTAGCTGTGGTGTTTTGTTTTTTCCCTGTCCATGTGCTTTTTGTTTTCCTTGTGTTCCAGCCCCGCCTGGTCCCCGCCCACCTGATTGCCCCATTACCTTCACCTGCCTGCCTGCCCACCTGCATCCCATCTCCTCATCAGCCCAGCCATATTTCTACCCTGCTTGTTCCTGTCTTGTTTGCCAGTTCGTATCAACGTTTTTGTACCCGTTTCGTCCCCGCAGTTTTTCTTGATTTCTGATTTCTCCGTGTTTGACTCTGCCTGCCCTTCGTCTTCATTTTCTGCCTGCCGTCTTGTCCCGTTGCCTGATCATTTGCCTGCCCGGTTCCTGACCCTGCCTGCTCCTGTTCCCGACCCTGTTTTTGTCCACGGACTGCCCTCCGGTTTTCGACCCTGCCTGCTTTTGTTTCGCATCTTCGCTGTCGTTATTAATAAACCCGCCTGGAACCTGAAGCTCTCTTGGTCTGCGACCGAGTCCTTGCTTGAGCCATTACAGAACGTCTCTTTGGTGAAATAGTGCATATAGTTCCTGTTTGTAAGCGTGAAGAGGTGCTCATGTTTCTCTGAATATTAAGTGTTAAATATTTTGAAGAGCACCTCCATACTTATGTAATAGAGAGGAAAGATGAGTATGAAATGATTGATCTCAAAGGTGCTGCAGATACTGTACCACTAGATTTATTGTCTTACCGTGATGAGGAAATGCACATAAATACAAGATACAAACTTGTATAGTTTTATCTTTTTAACTTTGCAGTTTTTATTAATAGTTGATGAACTCCTGTACACATGCAGTGTACCTTTTAAAGTAGTAATAAAATGAATGTTAATTTGTAGTCATGGCTGTTTGGCAGAGATGTTCACAAGTCATTTTTTGCAAGTCCAAGTCAAGTCTCAAGTCTCTGGTTGAAATGAGTGCTCTTTCACTCCATTTGGTCTATCCATAACTGCATTGTTTTATCTTATGAATCCAAAGCATATACTGTACCATCATCTATCCACTACAGTATCAAAATTGATCAGTTGTAGGTTCACTTTAAAATGAGTATTGCAATGCAATGTGAAGAATGTGTGTCTGTGTTACTAACTGGATGTATAGGTCAACCTCACCATGTATTATATTTTTCAATATTTAAAGTTTTAGGAAACCGTCTGTATTGAAAGTGACCACACCATGGAGCAAAAATGTGAAGACTGATACTTGTTATTTAACACTAATACAGAATGAGAAAATAACCAAAAATGAATTGAAACAATTACAGCTTGAAAGTCTGCAATAAGACCACTTGACCTTCTAAACCTTCTAGGTCAGTCAAAACCACATGGCAACAAACCTAATTGCCCTTCAGTGCCTTAAGCCCTAAAATAAATTTAAACAGAATTGTTACATTTTAAAAAGACCAAGCTTGATAGTGTCTTTCCTGTAAGTCGGGCTCTGTGAGGGCTCATTATAAGCCCTCCCTGGCTGAAAACCCTTTCCACAGGGGCACTAGTGGCCGGCACAGCCAGAACCCTCATGGCAACAAGATAGAGCCTCGGGAATGTCTTTGAATGTCTCTTCCAAAACTCCATACAATCAACTTCGTCTTCATCAGACGACACCTGGATATAACGGATGAGCTCAGCCTTGACAGATGAGCTGCGGTCCACGCATTTCTTGGTGCTTTTCCTATGATAGCCAGAGAACAGACATGGAGTTTTAGCAGGTGGTGGCTCTTCCTGATCATCTCCACTACTGCTGCTGTCAGCTACAGTCACTTTCCGAGCCTCAGCCAAGACCAGGTCTGAAAAAGTTCAATAAAAACCTTGCTTAGTCATAATATCATGCCACTGATACAATCAGTGCACTGTAAAAAGTGATTTGTTAACTTTAAAGAAGTGTGGAAACTCGTTGCCTTAGAAAAACTAAGTAAACGTGTTATGGCTAAGTAATAATCCATCATTAGCCATAACAAGTTTTTTTCTTAGTTTTTCAAGTGCAACGGATTTCCACACTTTTTTAAAAGCAAAGTCAACTCTCACTTTTTACAGTGTGTCAATGAATCAATCAAGGAAGACAATATACAGTACTTGGCATTTTTAGTTTTGCATAATATGGTTGTCATGTGTTTGGAAATGGTGTATACCTACCTATTATCATCTTAACTTCACTCGACCTCATCTGGTACTTGGACATCTTCCTCTAGCCAGAAGAGGCACAATGATGGATCTAGTGATGTAGACATCATGTACACAATATCACCAAATGGAAGATCTACTGCCGGTTCACTGGAGTCAACCATTTTGACATTCACAAACATCCCCTTAAACCGGTGTTGGAGGGACTTCTGCAGCGCTTTCACTAAACCAACCAGGTGTCGAGTTCCATTCAGCATCCTGATAAGATGGCTGTTCAGTGAAAGCACACAAGGGAGAGCTGCACTGAGGGTCACCACTTTCTCCCCTTGAGTGAGGTCTGTTGCTTGAAGAAACGGGGCCAAAATTTCCACAAGCTTTTTCAGCTGACCCCATACTCTGGCTAATAAACTCAGGCCTTTATGGCCTTGGGCTTCCAAGAGTGTATTTAGGGTTTGGGGATCCAAGTCAGTGACTGCCTCCACAAGGCGCAGAGTGCTGTTCCATCTTGTTGCTACAATGGAGGGGATGCTGCGGTTGGCTCCATACTCTGCCTCAAACGCCTCTTTAAGCCCACAAGTGGAATGGAGCAAGCTGCAGAATTTTGTTACCTTTGCCTTTGTGCTGTACAGAACTTTTATATCTTTAAGTCCATCTCGCACAACAAGCTGTAGTGAATGTGCAAAGCACTGAAGTCTCTTTTGCCGGCAGCTGCTCTGGATAGATCATCTTTGTAATCCTCACTTACGTCCTCCCAGAGGTTCCCATTTTCCAGGTCATCGGCATCATCTTCACTACTTGTAGCAGCAGGAAAACACACCATGAAAGCCTGCTGCTGTTAGCTCACTCAGACATCTTGTTATGGTGTACTTACTGACTGGACAATACCTCTCATCTACCACGGACATTTATCATATAATGATATAATCATAATGTAATTCCTGAAGCTGGGCTTGTCAATCAAAGACAGTGGCAGGTTGCATGAAATGATGAGGTCATGAATGATTGATTCAGTGATGGCCTTCTGTCCAGGATGACCCTGGTGGTACACTTGCACTCCTCCTCTTGTCTGAATCAAGAATGAGTCAATGCTGTTGCCCTCTCCAGTTGCCTTTTTTCTAGCTTTGCTGAATTCTGTAAACCTGTAGATGAACATGTGAAACTAATTTGCTTAAGTGCTCTAAACAAATCAGCTCTAAACTGATATTGCAACGTTTCAATCATGTTTTCTGTTGAATAAAAACGTGGGCAGATAAAAGTGGATATGAACTAATGTCAAAATAACAGGGTATTTATTAGGTATGCTTTAATAAAGCTAGCCCATTCTTTTAAGAGTAGGCTAAATTCGTAACTAGTCTACACTTAGGAAATCGTGTAGATAGGCTACTAAGGAAATCGTATAGACTAATTTTCTGCTACTTTAACACATCCCATTTAGCCCTCAAAGCTAGTCAAATGTCAACCGATTAAGACTGTAACGTCATGTGGTCAACAATAAACATGCAATTTGCCTGAAGCCGTCTTTAGTAGACAGTTTGCAAGTGTTAGCTCGGCACTGGTCCGCATGCTAAGTTTAACATTTCTCATGTTACCAAATGACTGACCTATCTGGATGCGTTCTGAGATGCCTGATGAAATCTGAAGTCCTAGAACCAGCATCACTTATCTTTGCTCCGCACACCTTACATATCACTGCTTGTTTATTTGCGCTCTGTGTGAAATCTTTATATCCAAGTGATGATAAATGGTACAGCTGCGGATGAACCTGCTGTCACCATGGTCAGTGCTTTTTGAAACCTGAGGCTGCGTGCGCTTGGTGCATGCATTACGTTGCGCGTAATAGAGTACCAAGGTGACTACGTCACACTGGTGTCGGAAGTAAAATTCCCTATTCATTTTCATAGACTTTGAAACACACTTTGAAAGTACTTCTAGTGATTTATGGCTTACCAGCGATTTCCAGATTATATATTGTGATCCCAACTTGCGACGTATATTGTTTATTTTAATTGTTTTGAGCTAAATTGTACGTAATTTAATTTAATCTTATATGCTAGTACAACCACGAGCTAAAAACTACACGTCCCATGAAGCCACAGAGCGTTCTCATTCCTGCTCTCCGGCCTTGCTAGCTAGAATGTGGCTAATCATCGCTATCAACTATCACTGTAGTGGCTAACTTGCAAGCTCGTCCTTAGCAGTCATCACTATCAGCAAGCTCATCGTTAGCAGCATTGGTGTCTCTTAGCCATATTCTCGTCTTCTTCAAGGATGAGACCCGAAGTTTTCAGCGGGGCGAAATTCATGATAAATCAGGGCATGTGGAGGAATTCAGTTGTTTTGAGGGCCATATCACCGGTTTGGTCAGGGTGAGCATGAGGGATAAGACCTACAGGGTGTCGGTGAGTGTAGGCCAGTGTAACGTTAGGTAGCATAGCTAACCAGCTAGCTAGCTAGCAAAATCAGGTTACCACATCATCACCCATCGAACGTGCTATGTGGACTGATTAGCCCAGGATTTGGAATGATGAAAAACGCCTGAAGCCTTTGAGACATATCTAGAGTCAGAAACACCTTGATGATTAAGCAAAAAGATAATTCAGCTTACACATGTAGATTTGGGCACTCGACTTGAGTGAAAATGCACATTTAATTAGCTACATTTGATAGACGTCTCTCTGATGGTGTGCTTACAGAGATAACCTTCACGGTTTCCATAATGTAAAACTATGCCATGGGGCATTTTGGAAACCTGAAAAATTGGCAGTCATTCACATACGTGCGCATATGTCTGCAGTCCGGGACAAAGCACTGAACCATTTTGTAACGATTACGGTTGTTTGTTAGCTAGCTAACTACCAACTGCCGTCGTCTTTGCTACTGTGTCTTCCACTTGCAAACCTAGCTGGGTTCAGAGCCGATGGTTTTCTAAACGGAAGATCCCAGAATGCCCGGATGAGATGGTGGTATCTGATTTGTCAGGACATTCCCCCCGCATTGCTCTACTGGATATGTCATTCGAAAAGTGGACTACAACTCGAACTACAAGTCTTAAATCTTAACATTTTCGGAAAATAACGAAACATTTGATGAGTCCAAATATATCCTCACACCGAACAGGTTAATTCAGGAAATTCCCAGCTCCTGAAATTAATCTGAACTTGAGAAAAGATGGATAGGGAATTTACTTCCGACACCAGCGAAGAACCAGTGATGACTTACCCACCTCGGTACTCTATGGCAAGTGAGACTGCATTCAATTCACTGTTTCCCCAACGTTTATGCACCAAAAATAAACAAAATAAATTAAGACAAAAAATACAATAATTACATGAACTAGATTGTTTACGAGTCTCAGACTCGAGTCCCCATCTCTGCTGTTTGGTAGTCATTTATTTTGAATTGTATATTAATGAAAGTCTACACACGTGTTGATTTTGTGTAAGAGTAACACAAAGGTTTGTCACAAAAACTTAAACTATGTAACACAGCATTTGTGTAACAGAAGTAATGTGTTAGAAATAATACAAACTGTGTTGTCCTTATCTAGACATACAGATGTATTAAAAAAACAACACAAACTGTTATTTTTAACACATCTGTTCTTAGAGTGAAGAAGGACCAGCCACAAAGAGACTGTTAGTACAGGCAGGAATGTGAGAAACAATATGATGGGGTTCGAGCTTGCTATGAGGCCAAAAAGGCATTCTGCAAAGTCTACATATAAGACTTCAGTGTGTGGATTACAGCCTACACAAAGAAGAATGGACGTTTTTTTTTTTCTTCCAGAATTTGCGGTTGTCTGGGTTTTTCCATTATAGTCATCTAACCAACAACTCCCTTGCAACTGTACATGCTGACTGACTTCAAGCATAACATTCTAGGCGCTATCTGCTGGATAGACAAAGTCTATTAATAATAATAATAATAAATATAGCTGCAAGCAGCGATACAGGGGCCAAGCACGAGGGCCTGTTTTGCTACAGTACCTCTTTCAGTAATCAAAAATCTATGGATAACTGTTGTGAGGCATAGTCTCACTATGCTCTGACCCAGTTTTGGTGAAGACTGTAGAACATTTGTGAGAGGAGTAGCGAAAAGACTTTTCATTAAAATTCAAAATGGCGGACAAGCAAATATGGTGGAAATGAAAATTTTACATCTGTTCAACTTGACATGGCCCAAGGAATCAAAAGAAAAAAGAATCATAATTCTAAACTAAAGACATCAATAGTTATGAGCAGAAATTCAATTGTTTAAGTTATAGCGCCACCTAGGGGTGAAATGACACAAACCTTCTTGGACACTCTCAGGACTGTGTAGGAAGTCCATATACCAAGTTTGGTGTGAAGACACAAAAGCATTGCCGAGTTATGACCTCACTTCCTGTTTGGTGTCTTCGCTGTCAAACTCATTTGCATGTTACGGGCGAACGCTTGGGAATATATAAAATATTTTTGAGGCATGGTCTCAAGATATGTACCAAATTTGTAGGAGGAGTAGTGAAAAAAGTTTTCTTAAAAATTAAAAATGGTGGGAAATCCAATATGGCGGACTTTGATGGCAATGGGTGCGTTGGACTCGGCTTGACCTAAGGAATCTAGGAAAAAAACAGTTTTGAAAAAAATCCAACAGGGTCAGGAGTTATGGCCAAAAATGTTACCTGACCTTTGACCTGATGGTGGCGCTAGAAGGCTTGACCCCAAAATTGGTGAGTGGACAACTGGGACTGTCCTCTATGAGTGTGCCAAATTTCATAAAAATCGTACGAACGGATCTATGGGCTGCCATAGACTCCCATGGAAAAAAGTATAATAGTGAAGAATAATAAACAATTACAATAGGTGCCTAGCACTTTCAGTGCTTGGCCCCTAATAATAATATATAATATATGCTGATATATCAACATATAAGTAGTAGATATTTAAAACAGCGTTTGTTCATCTGGAAGGCGTCTCTGAGACAGCAAATTTAAATGTCTACGGTTTAACAACAAATTACAGTAAAAGCAAAACATCCGAAGCATTTTAAACGTCTTAGGGAGTGAACCTTGATACTTAAATACAAAAGTTAAATCTGCTTTCACATACAAATTTCTGCACGCAAAATGAGTGAAAAGAGCGAACTTTACTCAATTCGCCTGCACAAATTTGCGTGTAAGAAGACTGAACCTACTTACAGGGATTACATTTTTGTTGTATAAGTATTTCTCCACACCACTTTGATGTGGATAGCTCAATGGGTTCTTACCAATTACTACTGATGAGGGTCAGAAAGGCTAATTACTCCACAATACAAAACTAGCGTCGCTAGCCTGTGTTTCTCCACTTCATTTTATACGGCCCTGGAATATGACGATCTAATCAATAACGTCTTACTTCATCTACTTTCCAGTTCTCAAAACTGTCATCTGTTCCTGCATCCATCGTAAAACCACTATTTGTTCCCATCTAGTGCTTTCGCTCAGTGTTCCCATTTAATGCCACAATACTTTGCGCAAACCACATCACCAGCAAAGATGGCGAGATTTGCGAAACGGCTAATGGTTAAAACATTTTATATCCTGCCTTGGACGAGCGGGTTTTGTGCCTTGTTAACAGATATTTTCTACCATTTGTTGACTCTACAAACTCGTGAGTTACATAATATCTCTCTCTCTCTCTCTCGTTTTAGGTTCGGCGGTGTGGTAACATCGTGAAGCAAGAGGAGGAGATCTAAGTTCTTTCCCCCCCAACAATAAATGATGTATTCTTTTTTATTTAATAAAAACCCTTCCAACTACAGTCTCTGTTGTAATGTATTCTTCCCCCGGCTCGTCTTCAAGTGGGATCTGCTACTACTACTACTACTACTACTACTACTACTACTACTACTACTACTACTACTACTACTACTACTAATAATAATAATAATAATAATAATAATAATGTTACAGAAAAATGTATTCGCTGTCCAGTAGCCTATCTTTGTGTAAGTGTACAAACAGAAAAATTACACTATCTGTTCGAGTCCCAAAGTAGGAACTAGGCGATCGCCACTGGCTTGTTTTATTTTTTTTTCAAACTGCATAACACATCAAACACTACATCTATAATGTATACATACGTATCTTACACACATGCATCGTATACACAACGTTCTATTAATAATCTTCAAGTACTTCATTTTTGACAATTTTCTAGCTACAATATATTAAATCGCCATATATTTGCCGTCTCTGCTGACGGAACCTCGATGTTTAAAAATAACCTCACGCTCATGCTCAATGACCTCATGCTGAAGAAGTTGTTTGACGTTTGAACGAGCTTGGAGATCACCGCCTGTCTCGTTTTACTTCCCATCGCCGGGCCCATGCAAAAAAAATCGTAGCTATACTTTAAGTTTATTTTTGTAAGTATACTTCAGTATACAAAGTACATTATTTTGACTTTAAGTATATTAGAAATGTACTTATTTATACACTGTTTTTGCACTAAGTATACTAAATTGGCCGACTTTTTAAGTTTATTTTGTATACTTTAAAGTACATTTAAAGCTTAAGTTTTCTTTTGAATACTTTAAAGAATCTGTGTAGTGCACTTTCAGTTTATGAAGTAGACTTAAAGTACTTACAAGTACTTCAAGAAGTCTACTTCATAAATTCAAAGTGCACTACACAGATACTTTTAAAGTATCTCTGTAATACTTTAAATTTACTAAGATTTACTCAAAATGGGGACTCAAAATCAATATCATAGTGTAGCATAAGAGACATTCACAGAAAAGCTCCTGCCAATAGTTCTGGCCATCATGCCATGACATCACTCTGGATGTGGTATGATTTCTCCCTCTGATCGGCAAGGCTGACAAACAAGGCCAAGAAATGCTGGTGGGCAGGAACCACAGGTACAGCACACATTAGGACAGTCCTTATGCTAACAGGGTGTAGGGAATTGGAAACTGGATCTGCCCTTGGACCAAAACACAAGTGAGGGATTGTTTTGTCTGGCTGCTCCAGAAAGTTGACACTGAATTTTGTAGCTCTTGCCTCTCCATTAAAAGGGCTCAACAAAAATGGATGATGTGAGTTGTTCCTGAATACTCCGCCACAGAATTAAAAGGACCCCCCAGTCCTGAAGATCTCAGTGTCCTCTGAATTCTTGCCAGTCCAACTGGAGAGATGACTAAGGGCGGACCACCTCCAGGAAGTTTGTCAAACTCCTCATCTGCAGGAAATTTCTAGGAGTGGAAATGTTCTCTTAGAGACAAAAATTGTTTCAAACAACAATACATTTAACATGTACCTCTAAGGCATTGGATGCTGCCTTGAAATACCTACATAAAGAATAACAAATAAACAAACAAATGAGTAAATATGTACATATATAAGGTGCTATTTTTATTTTCAGGATTAATACATTATTATCTGGAATTTTATGCTTCTTGTTTCGGAATGCAAACATGTCATGTACACTGTCGTACAGCTTATTTACCGTACATGTGCAGAGTTGCATGGCACGTGCACGTCTGTCCTCATTTGACTCATATCACTCTACAGGCGCTCCAGTGCTGGTGCCATGGCAAACCTGTCGGGTATAAACAAAGGACTTTCACGCGGGTGTCTCAAAGGGGCTCAGACTTCCTCCGTTCCTTCCAGATCAGTCATGCAAGGATGCAAACAAACCGTTTGCCCAAAAGTATCAATTTAATGAGTCACGGGTCAGCGAGCGCCTTTGAAAGCTGGCTTGTTAAGGTGTGTAAACGAAAGGGACGTAAACACCTTAGAATGAGGGCATCACTGCAGTGCTGGCCCTGACCAATTTGGTGCCCTAGGCAAGATTTTAGCTGGTACCCCTTGCATCACAGCCAATTCTACCACCATGGTTAATTGTGGTTTTAAACTGTTCTTTATGGTCAAAACCTGACAAACACTTGCCAAACAGCTTAACACTTCACAAATCTGAGGTAGAACATTCAAAATAATTATAATGATAAAATCTTTCTTCAACATCAAAATATGCATGAGTAAAATTAAGTAAAATCCTTTTTCAGTCCTTTTTCCTCAACAAAATAAATATCTTAATAGAAAAATTAAGTGCTGTTGTGTGATACAGCACACATGTAAGATGACTCAGACTGTCAATAAATAAAACAATCAATAGACAAAGATATCTTAATTCTGGTCAGCATGCCAAACCCTTTGTACAGACGGGTTGAAACATTTTGTAAGTGTTTTAGCTGACAGTATAAACAAAATCAATAGACGAAAGAAAAATCTTAACTGTGGTCAGTATCTTCTCTACAAGTTTTAAACAAGCAAAGCCATTACCCTACAAGTTACGGCCAAGAAAGACAAGTCTGTCTACGGTCTCAGGTTTTAAAACTGCCCTGTGACAGCTGATGAGCTTCTTGAATCCCTCATTTTCGACAGTGCTAATGGGAAGCATGTATTTTGCAATGCAATATGCAATTGCATTTGTGATGTCTTTGTGTCTTTTCGTTTTTTTGTCATAAGGCACAGTGCTGGAAAATGCGGATACAATCGTTTGCTGCTGGGTAGTCGCACTGGGTACTGGTCTGGTGCTTGTCGAGGGTCCAACTAACAAAACTCGTTTGGGACTGTAATTTCTTACTTTCTGTCGGTTCTAACGGGTGATATTATTTCAAATGATGAAACAGGTTTTGTGGTGTTGCCTGTCTTTGATGGTACGTGTTTTCGGCACAGGTGGAATTGCACGCTGCTCTGTTTTTGTGAGATTGTAAATAGCCAAAATATTTCCAAACTACTGAAGCTGAGTGACCTTTCTTGTCGACGATGTCTTCGTCCTTCGAGACGGTCATGGGCAGTGCTTTTTCTCCGGTGTCGCTCATTTCGCTTATTTTGCTTATTCCGCTCCAACTACAAGTTTGTCAGCCGCTGTGTCTGTAAACAATACGACATGCTGGCCTGAATTTATACCTCTCACCGTGCAACCGAAATGTGCAATGCATACCTCTATTCCTGCGACATGATTGGCAGTTCGTGATTCATTTCTGTGCATGCTATCTAAACATGGACATTAATTATATCGAACATTTGTTATATTTCAATCAAGTAAAATTATATCGTAATAATTATTTTTATCGTTTTATCGCCCAGCCCTACTTACAACTATTAATTACACAAGGAAAAGCATTTTATTTGACTATTACAAGCAGGGCTAACGTTTGCTAACTAGACTAAGTTGTCAATAAAAATGTATGCCTGGCTCCTTGAGGCAGACAGTGGATGGTTCATGCAGCACACTTAAAAGAAAAAGTGTATTTCTCAAAATTATGTTGCAGGTTATTCCCCAAACACCTGAATAGTCTTTCCAACTTTCCCTAAGGTGGGAGTAACTGACGTTTACATTGGCGAACGTTACTGTCAGTACTCCGCCTCCCTAGCTGTGGTGTTTTTGTTTTTTCCCCCTGTCCATGTACTTTTGTTTGTTTCTCCTTGTGTTCCAGCCCTGCCCCGCTCTCCACCCTCCTGATCAGTTCCACCTGCCTGCCTACACACCTGTTTCCAGTTCCCTCATCAGCCCAGCCCTGTTTCTACCCTGCTTGTTCCTGTCTTGTTTGCCAGTTCGTCCCCGCGTATCTTTGCCTGTTTCGTCCCCGCCGGTTTTCGCTATTCTGCATATCACCGTGTTCGACTCTGCCTGCACATCGACTTCGTTTCCGCCTGCCGCCTTGTCCTGTTGCTTGATCGCCTGCCTACCTGGTTCCTGACCTTGACTGTTCCTGTTCTCTGCCCCTGATTCTGCCCTCGGACTGCCTTCCTGGTATCGACCCTGCCGGTTTTTGATTTCGCCTGTGTTTTTGCGTTTTTTCAATAAACCGGCTTGGAACCTGATGCGCCAGGGTGTTGCTGCAGGCAACCCAGAAAATGGGCTAAGTAGTTTATGTTGTGGGATTTTAAAAAAAAAAAAAAAATTTCGAAATAATAGTATTAGTAAAAAATGGAAAGTTAACTTTTTTCCCCCTCATTTGGAGCACACCTATGGATGGACGGCACCCCTAACATTCGCCTATACCGCCTATGCCAAGGGCTGGCCCTGCGTCACTGCCAGGGTTGTCTCCGAAGAAAAAAAAAACGCAGCGCCTAGTTCTAACATCTTCTCCCCCCTGCAGATCAGGGCTGCTTCTCTGACGCTAATTGTTTCTGCTGCTTGTGCCAGGTACCCACTGCTCTCCATCACATTATGGGAGGCGACAGTGGCTCAGGAGATAGGAAGGTCCCTGGTTCGAATCTGGCTCATCCTGGCAGAGTGTCGAAGTGTCCTTGAGCAAGACACTGAACCCCCAACAGCTCCCAGTGGCCAGTTGGTAATCCTGTATAGCAGCCTCTGCCACTGGTAGGTAGATGTGAGGCATATAACTGTAAAGTGCTTTGAGTACTCAAATGAGTAGAAAAGCGCTATATAAATGCAGTCCATTTACCATTTACCATATTCTACAGACAGGGCTGTGGACCCTGAGCCACTCTTTGATTGCGGATTGAAGTGACAGCTCTCCATCTTGTCCTTTACTGACAAAAGTTGCATTTCACACCACCAGAATGTCTTTGGTATAAGAGTGCTCACACTGAAAGAACACAAGACTTGAACAATGGTTGTGCTTTGGATATTCACATGATCTAGATTGCAGATCATGGACCGTGGAACGAATTTCGAATTGGTCGCGGCACAGACACACAGACGCACAAGATACAAGAAACGTCATTGATTAGAACGGCCGCAGCTGAGGCAATAAGTGCATCGCATTACGTTATCAATTTACAGGTTACAAAGTTTATTGTAGCTATGTGTGCGCTCAGTTTTTCATGTTATTGAATACGTTTGGCCAAAATCTCTAGTTATAAAAGATTAAGTGCTATGAACAGGCTATTGAAGACAGTATTGGCTGTGACTAAATGGCAAATGTTAGACTAAACTGCACTCCAACCTACTGTGGTTTACTTGCACTTTTCCGCTCCCACATGTTTCAGGCCTCAAATACATAAAACATTATCCTTTATAGACTTAGTGTTTCTTGGGTAAAGAAAACGCTGTACTTATTCAAACAACCAGTTCTTTATTTAGCCATGCATTGCATCTCTTGCATTACAAACAACCAGAGACTGCCTCCAAACTACCTACTACTGCTGTGTATTCTTCTACAGTATAGCTAGCTGCTATACTTCATTTATCATTGCCGTTTCAATAATGGACAGTTTTAACTAATAAGAGTTCTCTATTACTTTTGATGAAGTAGGGATTGATCTAGTTAGCGAGAAAAAGGCTATGAATAATAGCTAGCTAGCTACGCTAGTCTCCTCAGCAAACACTTCCATCTATCTATAATCACAATGTTAACATCAGTGCTAAATTTGACAGGTACACTGCATAGTTTTAACTGACCTAGGGCTAATTTGAAAACATTTTATTGAGCCATTTGCCTCAGACGAAGTCGCCTTGTCACTGTTTACCTTCAGCTCTGCTGTCAGCTGCACTTCATTCAAGATGGAGGCAGGGTGGAGCTCTGAGGTTTTGCCGACAGTTTGAGTTACGAGATTTAGTCACTAGCTCTTTTTAATACTTTTTAATACTTTTCACAGACAGACATAAAGGGTGACCAATAGCATTGATTTATGAAAAAAATAAAAATGATGAAATATGGCAGTACAAGGTTTCTGCCTGACAGCGACGATATGTGGCTACCGAGGGATTTGATTTTTTTTTTTTTTTTACATGTTTGATGTTCAAAAGTAGGTAGGGCCTGGGCCCTACTGGCCGTACTGGTTCCATGGTCCATGTTGCAGATTATGCTGCATCATTGTAGGATGACACTTTCACTACACTAAAAGTTTGAATATACATACACAAATCTTGTGCTCAATTAGTTCCTTCTTGACTGTATGTCATCATTATAGAAGATGAAGTGGGAGTGTTTTGTGTTATAATGTGTAGACTCAGAATGACTCGAGATGTTTTATTTTATCCATTCCTCCTATTACTTTGTGCTTACATACTGTTCTTGTGTGTGTTACCGTTTGTTCAATTTTCCTGGGAATCAGGTGTTAAGTTTTCTTATCCAGTGGGTTTGTTTTTCGTCTTTCCTCATGTGTCCAATTGTTTGTGGGCCCAATATTTCTAGTGCCCCGAGTCCAGGGTGAATGAAGTGAGCCACTAGGTGTGTGTCCGTGTCTTTATGGTTTTTGATGCTATATATGTGTTGCGCTAACCTGGTTCTGACTGTGTTCTGTTTCCCCCACATATTTTATGTCACAGTGGTTACACTTTATGACAAATGCAGCTCGTGTTTGCTGTGAGTCTTTGAGGTATGTTGTGTTTGTGGTGTCATTCCTTATTGTGAGTTGTTTGTAAAATATCAGGCCTTGTGTGGGTGCTGTGTTGTTTCCCAGGAGTTTGCTTGTTGTTAAGTGGTCCCTGAGGTTTTTGCATTTTTTGTATGCAGAGATGATTTTGTACTCCTGGAGCATGTGAGTCTGTCCCAATATATCTGCAATGTTGGTTTTGATCCTGTTGTTGACTGTTTGGCTGCATGCCGCATTTGTGGTGATTAGCAGGATGATTTTTCTTTCGTCCTGTTTTCTGCTCAAGAAGGGCTTCCTGATCCCTCTGAGGAAGGACTTGGAGTATCCTTTTGGTTTTAGCAGTGGCGGCGGGTGAGTTGGAAACGGGAAGCTCAAACATTACCTTTTAAATCTATTATTGCTTTCAACCTGTTCCCCTTTATCCTCCTTGATTAACAATAAAACAAATAATTCACAGAATAATCAACACCGATCACGCCACTGGGTTTTAGGGCTCTGAAGAAGGTTTTACTTCGCTCCTCAAAATCTAATTGTTGGCTGCAGATCATGTGGAACTTGAACAATTGAGACTTGATCAGGCCCCTGAATGTGTGTTTTGGGTGGAGACTGTTTTTGTGTAGTAGTGCATGTGTCCATGTCCTTAAAGTAGACTTTACAGTCTAGTGTGTGTGTGGGAGAATGTTGGTCCCTTGTAAGTGGTGGTGTCCAGGAAGTCTATTTGTTGGTTATATGTGGTGTATTTAACCGTAATGGATGTGTGGTGTGTGTTGAGAATTTGTATGATTGTGTGAAATCCTCCAGGCTATGTGTCAATGTTCCCCATATGGCACGCCATGCCATGCCACTGGTCTGTAAAAAGAATGCCTTTTTGATCTCAAATTTGTTCTTGGTGAGGTTGATTTCCAATAGTTGTAGGAAAAATGTGTCCAGTCGGCTAGGGTTAGGGTTGGGGTTAAGGTTAGGGTTAGGGTGACAAAAGCTTTTTACTGCAATGCTTGATAACGTAACTGGACAGGGCAAGCTTCACAACTTTTGTGCCCTCAGTGCCCTTAAATACTTTCATGAACAGGAATGAATCAAAACAGTAGGGAAAGATTTCCATTGTAAAGACAACATCTTCAACACACAGACACACACACACACACACACACACACACATACACCATGCATCATTGTCATGGAATCATTCAATGGAACCGTTATTGTGGTGTTGATTTGGGGTTAGGATTAAGGTTTGGGTTCAGGTTAGTGTTAGAGCTAAGATTAGTGTTAGGGTTAGCGTTAGGATTAGTGAAGCATTCTCCATGGCCACACAATCTATGTCCGGCATCACAGTGGTAACGCATTGTTTACTAAGAAGATAGAGGAAGATTGTCGTCTGCAGACCCGCTGCGGAGAAGCTGCCGCCCGGCTGGTTGATTGGCGCAAACAGCAGGAGCTTCCGTTGCTGCTGGACGGAAGGTGATCAGCAGCAACGCCTGCTTTATATAAGTGTGCATGTGTGTGTGTGGCAGTGCCTGGTCAGCCCTGTGCGGGACTGGCTCGCCCTGGACGGAGGGAGGCGCCAACTGCAGCTTGTGAGGGGAAATTGCAGTGCTTGCGTCTGCCCGAGCGTGAAGGTGTGAGGGGATCACTGCGTGCTGTGAGACTGGAGTGTGTACACTTACCTGTGGGGGGCGTTATCCCTTTGAGGGGAGGGGCCACGGTTCTGCTGGGGCTCACAAGTGGAGGAGTAGGCGAAGGGGGTGACTCCAGGTGTGCTGTCAGTGATGAACTTTTTTTTTTATTATAAGTTTTACTCCAACTTGAGAAAATAAGGTTTGTATTGCTACCTACCTGGTCTTGCGTTGTGGTGGGCTGACTGTGGTCGGAACAGTTCAGTGTCTGGGTTGGCTAACCCGTGACAGTGACACATTAACTATGTGCACGCGATGGCGCTAAATGTTTGAGTGCCAGCAACAAGCTTCAACATGTCAGCTGCATGGAAGTATTTTGAAGAATCTGAAACAGATACCAAAATTGCTATTTTCAATGCTTGTAAAGCACCAGTGATGCGAGGAGGGGTAAAATATATAGCTAAGTTTCTCACCCAGGGACGATGCTAGCTGTGTGCTGCTAAGCTTCTATTTGCTTCCGGAGGAGCGTGAGACCATTGTTGAATATCGCAGCTCGGTAAGTACAGAAATAAATAAACAAAACAAAACAACGAACAGAGGTCCTAATGGTTTCAACCGATCCCTAGCTAAGTTTCTCACCCTGGGAGGATGCTAGCTGTGTGCTGCTAAGATTTTCTCTGCTTCTGGAGGGTGCATGGGAAACATTTTAAATAACACAGCTCCGGAAGCAGAGACGGCAATTAGAAATAAAACAAGAAAACCTGCGATCGCCTAGTTCCTGCTTTGGGAGGGCGCCGCATAATTTTTGTGTTTGTACACTTACACAATGACACTGGACAGCAAATAACGTTTTCTGTAACTTTATTGGGTCACTGCTCATTCAAAATAAAAATAAATATCGTGGCTCCATAAGGAGAGAATGGGAAATAAAACAGACCATTTTTAAATTACGCGGCATATATATATATATATATATATATATATATATATATATATATATATATATATATATATATATATATACAGTGGGGAGAACAAGTATTTGATACACTGCTGATTTTGCAGGTTTTCCCCCTTGCAAAGCATGTAGATGTCTGTAATTTTTATCATAGTTACTCTTCAACTGTGAGTGAGGGAATCTAAAACAAAAATCCAGAAAATCACATTGCATGATTTTTAAGTAATTAATTTGCATTTTATTGCATGACATAAGTATTTGATACATCAGGAAAACAGAACTTAATATTTGGTACAGAAACCTTTGTTTGCAATTAGAGATCAGACGTTTCCTGTAGTTCTTGACCAGGTTTGCACACACTGCAGCAGGGATTTTGGCCCACTCCTCCGTACAGATCTTCTCCAGATCCTTCAGGTTTCGGGGCTGTCGCCGGGCAATACAGACTTTCAGCTCCCTCCAAAGATTTTCTATTGGGTTCAGGTCTGGAGACTGGCTAGGCCACTCCAGGACCTTGAGATGCTTCTTACGGAGCCATTCCTTAGTTGCCCTGGCTGTGTGTTTTGGGTCGTTGTCATGCTGGAAGACCCAGCCACGACCCATCTTCAATGCTCTTACTGAGGGAAGGAGGTTGTTGGCCAAGATCTCGCGATACATGGCCCCATCCATCCTCCCCTCAATATGGTACAGTCGTCCTGTCCCCTTTGCAGAAAAGCATCCTCAAAGAATGATGTTTCCACCTCCATGCTTCACGGTTGGGATGGTGTTCTTGGGGTTGTACTCATCCTTCTTCTTCCTCCAAACGCGGCGAGTGGAATTCAGACCAAAAAGCTCTATTTTTGTCTCATCAGACCACATGACCTTCTCCCATTCCTCCTCTGGATCATCCAGATGGTCATTGGCAAACTTCAGACGGGCCTGGACATGCGCTGGCTTGAGCAGGGGGACCTTGCGTGCGCTGTAGGATTTTAATCCATGACGGCGTAGTGTGTTACTAATAGTTTTCTTTGAGACTGTGGTCCCAGCTCTCTTCAGGTCATTGACCAGGTCCTGCCATGTAGTTCTGGGCTGATCCCTCACCTTCCTCATGATCATTGATGCCCCACGAGGTGAGATCTTGCATGGAGCCCCAGACCGAGGGAGATTGACCGTCATCTTGAACTTCTCCATTTTCTAATAATCGCGCCAACAGTTGTTGCCTTCTCACCAAGCTGCTTGCCTATTGTCCTGTAGCCCATCCCAGCCTTGTGCAGGTCTACAATTTTATCCCTGATGTCCTTACACAGCTCTCTGGTCTTGGCCATTGTGGAGAGGTTGGAGTTTGTTTGATTGAGTGTGTGGACAGGTGTCTTTTATACAGGTAACAAGTTCAAACAGGTGCAGTTAATACAGGTAATGAGTGGAGAACAGGAGGGCTTCTTAAAGAAGAACTAACAGGTCTGTGAGAGCCGGAATTCTTACTGGTTGGTAGGTGATCAAATACTTATGTCATGCAATGAAATGCAAATTAATTATTTAAAAATCATACACTGTGATTTTCTGGATTTTTGTTTTAGATTCCGTCACTTCCGTGGCTCGATTACAGCCACCCGACTCGGTTACGAATCGGGCCGCTTCCAGCGCAGACAGTAAAATACCCTTTGCCATACACTCGGCCCGATACCAGAACCCCGAGTGAGCAGATGCTGCTTCAGTTTCGTCCAAAAACTTGCTGCTGCGTACAACTTGGCTTAAATAGCTAAGCAGCTATATAGTTTTTTTTTTTTTAACAATATGTTTATTAACAATTTTATATATATGTATGTACATATATGCATTGTAATATACAATTCAAGAATCATACAATTGTACAATTGTTTTTTAACCATAGCACATAATATGGCACATGCGTATTAAACAAAACAAAAATAATGTGTAAAGTAAAAGAAAAAGGAAAAACAAACAAACATCTTCTCAGACATGTAAAAACAATACAATATTTTATACAAAACAGCAGGTAGTCTTGTCAATCCTCTCATTCTGGCTAATACTAATTTTGCGAGGTTTACATCACAAATATTTATTCCACCTCATCACCCACATGTTAGATTTATGTATTTCACAAAAGCGTTAAAGGATCCCCACGCTTTCTCAAACACATCCTGTCTCCCTTTTTGTACATATGCCACTCTGTCTAGAGGAAAAGTTATTAACATTTGCCTCACCCAGTAAACTAAACTTGGTATGCAAGCCTTTTTCCAAAAGAGTGCAATTGATTTTTTAGCATGCAGGAGGCACAAATCTATTATTATACGTTCACCCTTAGTGTACTTATGTTGCTTTGAGTAAAGTCCTAAAATAAAAATTGAAATATTTTTTGAAATAATCTCTTCTATTGTTTGTTTGACCTCCCTCCAGAACTTAGTACAATCCCACATACAATGAAATAAGGTTCCCTTTGCCTCAGTGCATTTTGTACATAAATCTGGAATATTGCTATTGTACTTATTTAATTTAACTGATGTAATATATGTTCTCATTAGCCAATTGAACTGTAACAATTTAAATCGGGTATTGATTGATTGGGTGTGGGCTTTGGTGCAAATCAATTCCCAGTCCTCTGATAATACGTCCATTTCTAGATCTTCCCTCCACACTTTCCGTTTTTATATCTGAGGTCTCAGTTGAACTGGATACTAACAAATTATATAGTTCTGATATAGCCCCTTTACTTAGACTATTTTTAGACAATTTTTTTTCTAAGTTAGACAATGGCGGCTTATTTAAGACATTGTTTTGGCTAGTTCTAATGAAGCTTCTAAGGTGAAGAAATTTAAAGAAAGAAGTCTGTCGTACTTACGTTTAATCTCCTCAAAGGACATCATACTATCTGAGTTAGGTAAATATAAGCCCAAAATTTTTTCTAACCCTTTTAATGCCCATTTTCGAAATACAGCATCTGCTTTCCCTGGTGTAAAACGTTGGTTTCCCCAGATGGGACTGTATTAAGATAATACATCAGGTTCCTTAATAAATTTCAGATTTTAACCATGTTTTTAACAATAGGATTGGTAGTTCGTTTCATTAAATTTCTTAATGTGTCCGAGTATAAATACAAGGGCAAAGGCAAACATTCTGATTCCATTTCTTTCCACTGTGAGATGTCTTTTGTTGCAAAATTTAATAGACCTTAATTGTATTGCCCAATAGTACAAAGTTATATTTGGACACTTTAAACCCCCCTTGCTGTAAGGTAAATGTAGCAAGGATAATCAAACTCTAGCTCTTTTCTTTCTCCATAAGAAACCTACAAATAACTTTTTAGTTCTTTTTAAAAAATCATCAGGTGGTGGGAGTTGTACATTCTAAAATACAATATAATGTAATAATACATACAATGTAATATCTTCAGGATAATGGTCATTTTTATAATATTAATTCTGCCAATCAATGACAATGGTAGGGGCATCCATCTATTGATTAATTCAGTGACTTCTTTCAGTAAAGATGCATAATTTGACTTAACAATTGAGGCTAAGTTGGATGTAATTTCTATTCCCAGATAAGTAAATTGCTCTACAATTTAAACTGGGAAACTTCTCTAGACGGGTTTTCCTTCTCTTTATTGTCAAGTAACAAAATGGAGGTCTTGGTATTATTAATTGTATATCCCGAGGTGTCAATAAATGCTTTTATCAACTCTAACAGAGCAGGAATAGATTTGTTGAGATGCGAGATGAACAGAATTACATCATCTGCATATAGTGCCAGCCTATGTTCTGTATGACAGATCTTCATTCAAGCTATTTCTGGGTTTGTTCGTACAGCTATTGCCAATGGCTCAATAGCTAAAGTGAATAATAACGGTGATAAGGGGCATCCCTGCCGACATCCTCTATTGATTGTGATTGGTTGCGATATATTTGTGTTTGTTAAAATTTCTGCTGTAGGGTTTGAATACAGTAATTGAATCCAATTTAAAAATTTAGTGCCATAAATGAATCGCTTCAAAACATTAAAAAGATAAGGCCACTCCACCTTGTCAAATGCCTTTTCGGCATCCAAAGAGAGGAGGGCCCCATCCAAGATACTGTGGAAATTTTGAATAACATTCAGGACCCTCCTGACATTGTGAAATCTTTGTCGTCCTGGAATGAACCCATTTTGATCTCTATGCACTACACTAGGTAATGTTTGTTGTAATCTCCGTGCTAGAATTTTGCACAGAATTTTAAGATCGGAATTCAACAAACTTATACTGCCGTACAAAGGGAAAGCGCAGTAACTACATATTTGGTCAAAATTGAGTTAAGACTCGAAATTGTGACATCTGTTATGTCTAGTGACAAACTCTCATGGTTAAATTTTGTCCCGTTTCAGAGAAATGAGAGGTTCAAAACTGCAGTAACTACCAAATCCCAACTAATACCAGGGCAAACCGCAGTAAGTGATGTTACTGCGTTCTGGCTTTGTTTCCTGGCTCTGACATCTCAGACACTGCGGTCTGCCTTGGTAGCTCTATCCCGACAGGGAATATGATCATACCACTCCCTCACACATAAACACCATGGCTCTATCCCGTGGAAAAATGATGGTGGAACTCGCGCTAAAACGCATATATCCAGAGAAGGGTAAGGAAGATAGCAAAATATGAACACCAAGCAAGGCAAATGACAGCTTTATCGGTTTTATCAGTTAACATTGGCTAAGTTACTGCCAAACCAGCTGCTGGCAAATGACAGACATTTTAGCCTACCTGCTCCCTTGAAGGCAATATCCACTCTGACAGGGTAATGATAATCCGATTTATATTCGCGTTGATGTTTCTTGATTGGGACATCTCTTCACATTTCACACTGCTAATCCAAGTGACAGAAGTTACTCCTTCAAAAGTTAGCTGGGTCCAGTAAAGTTGTAACATTAGCTAAGTGAGAGTTAGCTAGTTAGCTAGCTACTTAGTTGAGCCTCCTCAGGAAAGAGGACGAGCACGCAAGGCAGCAGCTGTTTTGAAATAGCTGTCAAATCTGTCTGTGTTTACTATCCTCAATTTGCAAACCACGTTAGACCACATCATTGAGATAAAATATCACGTTAGCTTTACTGAGCACCGGTGAAATTCAAAGGTTGCCAACCACAGATATAACTCTGATCATATCAGTGAATCGCAGGCATTTGATGTGTCAGACAGGAGCTCATTAACACGCCCCCCAAAAATTCAGTCCTGTTTTTGTTAACCTCTTGCCAAGTTAGCCTTAAATAGGCAACCCAATGTGATGATAGATACAACTGCTTGTATTATTATAGCTTTTAGTTACATAATCAATAAATTTAACAGAACTAGGCTATTTAATTTGTGTCTGTGTCATATTTTCAGTTGTCAGAGTCCAATTGCCAATTATGTGTCACATATAGGTACATAGGATATATTCATCTATATCAATTGTGTTTAAACAGGTTACTATTTTATAAATAAATAACTAAATCCATTCATTTGTTCATTCAAACATTCATTCATTCATTCATTCACATTCATCTTTCTTTATTGCAGTACATTATGAGGAAATTGCTCCAAAATTTTCTAAGGCAGAAGCAGATAGGGAAGAGGAGAGGATGAGAAAGCATTATCTGCAGGAGTTGTTTGCCTCACTGGATGCAGTTTGTCAGTCAGGTAGTTACACTGAAGAGTGGGCAAAAGAATCTGTAGCTCCAAGTAACAAACAGGATGAGGACAGGGTGATGAGGGCTGATGACAGTGATGAGGATGAGGAAGTTGATTATTATGATGAGAGGGATGCTACCTATGTGCCAGAGGATGAAGGTGGTGATGATGAAGATAGTGATGATCATAGCATCCAGATTCCATGGATGGGGAAGCCTTGTGGTGAAATGTGTAGAAAAAAATACACTAAAAAATAACAGAGGAAAGGAGACTGATATTTGCAGAATACTGCAACATGTCCTACACCGAAAAGAAAAACTTCATTTTCCATATGGTCTCACAGCGCCAGACCAAATACTACACCACAGCTGTTCCGAGCAGGCGAACCAGGTCACTCAGCTACCATCTAAATGACAACCTCAGCCAGCGACAGGAAGTCTGTAAGACAACATTTCTAACAACTTTGGGCTACCATCCAAAAAATAATAGACTGATAGTAACTGTTATTGGAAATTCAACCCCCTCAAGTCTAGTACCACCAAAAGAACGTAGAGGAAGGCATACTCCCATCAATAAAATTGACATGGCCCCAATATTTGAACATATTGAATCATTCAATCCCACTTCCAGCCATTACAGACGTGAGCATGCCCCACATAGGTGGTACCTGCCGAGTGACGTCAGCGTTCAGCTGAAGATTTTAAAGAAAAAAACTCTCTCAAATGTTCATATGAAACATATAGGAAGGCTGTGAAGGAGAGGAACATTAGCTTCACTAAGCTGGGGAAGAGGAATGTGAGCAATGTTTGAGGCAAGATGTCCATTGTAGAGCAGAACACCAGGCTGAAACCAGCATGCAGGAATGCCAACCCTGTCAACACAAGAGGAGAGCTGAGAGAAGTGACTACAGGTTGGATGCAGAAAGGGAGGAGATTGATAGCCTCTCAATCCGTAGTGTTGACCTGCAGAAAATCATTATGCTGCCCCGAATGCCTGGAGTGAAGACTGCAGTAATTACAAAATGCATCTCAGCCTTCCATGAGACCTTTGCCGCTGTGGGGAAAAAAAATCTTCCAAAAAGAATACCATTTCCATCATATGGCATGAAGGCACTGCTGGAAGGAAAGGCAGAGGAGGTGGCATCGGCTTTTGTTAGAGCAATTAATCAGGAACGGGACATAAAACACATCATTTACTGGGTTGACAACTGCACTGCACAGAACAAGAACTGGTGCCTCCTCACAACTTTAGTCAATGTGGTAAATGACCCCATGACCCCACTCGAGGACATTACTTTAAAATACTTTGAACCAGGGTACACCTTCATGAGTGCAGACAGTTTCCACCATGGGGTGGAGAAAGAGATGAGGAAGTGGCCTGGAGGTGCTGTCCTGGATTTTGAAGATTTCAGGACAGTCATTGCCTCCTCCAACTCTGGGAAAGTCAATATGGTGGAGATCCAGAGTCAAAACATCCTGGCATGGAGAGCTGGCCACTCACTGGCTAAACTGAAGAACGCACCAAATCTCTCTGACATGGCTGTTATTCAGCTAAGGAAGGGATCGAGAGAGATGTTCTACAAACTCTCACATGATGACGAGGAGTTCACACAATTGGACTTCCTCATGAAGAAGGTAAGAGAGAATAACAGAGAGTAAGAGTAAAATTTGTTGGTCATATAGAGTTCTAAACAGTGTACAGCTTCCGGTGAAATGTAAATTCTGGTTGACTCTAGGTGACTCTGAAGTATCCAAAACAGCTGCGACCTGGAGACAAGGGGATAGAGAAGGAGAAGAAGTTGGACATAATTTCCAAGCTTTGTCCAATGATGCCCCTCAACCGCCGTCAGTTTTGGGAGAACCTGGCTGAGGAGGAGTGAACATTTGGGATGACTGAACAAGCCACACACACAATTCTGCACACACAAACGAGCATGTACACACATGCACACTCGACCACTCACACAAGCACACACACACAGACACACACACACACACACACTCACAAGCACTCACATGCGCACACACCTACATATACATCATCTACTTGTTGTTCTATTCTATTTTTTTTGTTTAAATGAATTTCGTTAAAACTAATGCTGTTCTTGCAACTAATGATTTTAAAGCATTCTGGGCTGCAGAAACTGACATAGTTCAGTCCATTGAATCCACCCTTAGTTTTGGGAAAACCTGGCTGAGGAGGAATGAACAAACTTGCTTGTTGATCTTCTATTGTTTAAATTTTATTCACAATTTTATGTGAATTTTTAACTTCTGTTTTTTAACTTCTTAACTTTTTTAACTTCTGTAATTAAAATTTTTAATTAAGTTTATTTGTAATTAAAATAAAAATTCTAATCCAAGTCAGCATATTAATATTTATTTATTGTGTGAAATGCTAATGCTGCTTATGGAAATGATGACAATGAGAATGACAGTTTCTTCAAAGTTTAACGTTATTGTCAAAACACATTGTGATAAATAATAGTTTAACCTGTCATTGTCAATTTCTTAATGAGTAAAACACTGAGGTGAAAAGGGTTACTACAGATCACTTTAAACATTCACAACTTGCAAACATCAGTAAAACTATCAAAGCTATTAAAAACAACCAACATGAAGAAACACAACAAGAAAGTTGGATGAACAAATTTAGTTTGAAGATACTGCACTTTGCCTTTGCAATAGTGTTATTGTTGTTTGAGGTCATCCAAAGGCAAAGTGCAGTATCTGCTTTTTGGGGGTCAAAGGTCACATCAGTGCTCCTGGTTTTTATCTATAAAAATTTTCTTCCTAAGAAGACAATATATGAATGCATTACCAGTAATCTACCCACAACATGTTGGACTGGCTGGTGCAAAAACGTTAGAGGTATTATTCTCAATTTCAGTGTTTGCGTAGTTACTGCACTTTGCCTTTGTAGGGCAGTATAGGTCTCATATTTTCACATCTATCACTGGATTTTCCAGGTTTCGGCCACAATGTTATTAATGCACCTGTCATTGATTTTGGCAAACTACCATTATGATCTGCTTCCAAATACATTTCCATTAGTGGCTTCACTAATTTGGCTTTAAATTTCTTGTATAAGTCTATTGGGGGTCTGTCTGGTCCTGGCATTTTAGCAGATTTCATGCCATCAATAGCTTTACTTATTTCCTCTTCCTTAAGATCCCCCTCCAACTTTTCCACAAACTCCTTGGAAATAATAGGAATTTTCAGTTTATCCAAGACCCTATTTTCAGCCTTCAGGTGATGTGTTACTTGGGATTCATATAGTTTCTCATAGTATTGTCTGAATTCCTTATTTTTTAATAACAGGGTCTGTTATTACATCTTCGTTTTTATTTTTAATTAAAGGTATCGTTTTTCTTATTTCTAGCTGTTTGCCAGACAGCTAGAGACAGCTAGTTTGCCATCTGCCAGGTTAAAAGTTTGCCAGACTTTTCACCTTGATCGAAGAATGTTTGTTTAAGTCTGAGCATATCAGAGGCTGCTCTATCTGCAGATAATTTATTATATTCTGCTCTTAAGAGCAACAGTTCTTTTTCTTTTGCCAGGGAACTATTCCTAAAAACTTGTTCTTGAAGATTTTGTATTTTGAGTTCTAACTGCTCTCTCTTAGGTGTAGTTTCCTAGATTTAGATGAGATATAACTAATAATGTGTCCCCTTAAAAAAGCTTTGAAAGCATCCCATTTAATACCAGCTGTTGTTTGTGTTGTGTTATCTCTAAAATAATTATCTATTTCTTTTCCCAAATATTTGATAAATTTTTCATCTAGCAGCCATTTCTGATTAAAACTCCATCTAGGTGGATCTTTTACTAGGTTTTTATCCACATAAATCAGACAGCATGGTCCATGATCCGATATTAGTATGCTATCGTAATAGCAGTTTTGTATTTTCGAAACTATTGTTTCTGAAATCAAAAAATAGTCAATACACGAGTATGTCTGAAACATACTGGAGTCGCAGGAAAAAGCAACATCGTTTGGTTTCAAATGTCTCCAGATATCCACAAGATGTAACTCTTTGATAAAATGATGGATAGTAGTCCTACTTTTATTATGAGTCTGGTCAGTACCTATGGATCTGTCCTTACCTGGGTCAAGTGTACAGTTCCAGTCCCCCGCAATTATATATTCTCCTGAGAGGGACGCAAGTGTAAGAAGTAAATTTGTAAAAAATCTGAGATCATCTGAATTTGGCCCGTAAATGTTAACCAGATTTAGGTCTAGTGAAAGTAAAGATCCTTGAATAATCAAATATCTCCCAAATTTATCTCTAATTATATTAGAAACCCTAAAGGGCACTGATTTGTGGATAAGAGTCATAACTCCCCTGGCTTGTGACATAAATGATGCCACATAAATCCTCCCCTGCCATCTCCTAGCAATTTTTATATTGTCTTCATTTAAAGTGTGAGTCTCTTGTAAAAAAAAAAAAACAATTTTCAAATCTGTCTTTCATTTTACTAATCACTTGTTTGATTTTCTCTACAATTCCAGGAAGTGAACTTAAGTTCTACCTTTTGAGACATTTAAGTCTTTGTGCTATATATTTCCTGCAATAAAGGTATCATATCTGAGAAGGTTAACACATTTAACCATTAACACAGTCTTTAAACTCAGTGAACAAAAACAAGAAAACTCCCTCATTTACCCAAATGAATGGGAAACCCCCTCCTATCTTATGTTGCTTCCAGCTATTTTTATGGACAGATCCTTGGATCAGTCCTCTCAGCCTTCTCTAGCAAGCTTATAATTTCCAAAAAAACAAGTAGCATTCAACCCGTACTACTCCTTGCTACTTATGCAGTTATAAACACATCTGCTTAGGATATACTGCAATACACAAAAGTAAAAATAAATAAATGAATAAGTGACTGAGGTTAGAAATAATTATACTTTCATTTCTCTAAACGTTAGCATATTTAATGAAACCATCAAGTGAGAAACTGGAGTAGAGAATAGTCTTAATGGGCCCATGCTAAAGTGATAAAAAAAAAATCAAATTCTTATAATCTTCTACTATTGCCCACCACTCTTATTATGTAAACAAGTAAACAACCACATATCCGCATTAATGTAAACAATACACTCACATCCCCTATTATTTGCTCCTTAAAATAAATGAAAAACCATTAAAGAGTAGAGTAAAATAAGGAATAGTGCAAAATTAGAACTTTATCAGCACTCGAAACGCAGGTATCCTTTTTACTACAAGTTTAAACTTTAGCATAAATAAGTCAGTTATCAAAAAATATTAACCAAAATCGAGGGCTGTGATCAAATAAACATTCAATAACAAAAAGTGCTCCATATCCTGTTCCTACATAACCGTTCTTACCATGAAAGCATCTTATCTCTTCTATAGTACTTTTGTTTACTTATCCGGTTTCTTCCTTCATCTTGTTTATGAACTCCTGTGCCTCAGTCGGTCTGTTAAATGTGTGTGTCTGTCCCTTGTAGGTTACTACCAGCTTGGCTGGGGGTATGATGCCGTGTCTAAGTCCCAGGTTCCGCAGCTGCTGGCGTATTGAGTCGAACTGCCTTCGTTGTTTATGTACTTCCGTTGCGAGATCGTTGTACATTTGTACGTACTGGTTCTTGTACAGGATATCTCTTTTGCATTAAGGTCTTTACACATACAGCGCAATTTGTCGTTTGCGCGTCAATATATTTTTTCGAACGTCTAGGCTGTAAATGAACACTTTCACATCAAAGACGAATGTTCGTGTGCGAAAGAGCGACGTTTAGTTTTTCGCAACAGGCTCGATTTTCTAGCGTTTCGTCCACGACAGGAACGCATTCAACAAATCAGTGCGTAGGTTGTGGAAACGTCACACTGCTACAGGCATGGCGGAATCGCTCATTCATTTAGTGTCTCAAAACGCAGCGCTGTTTGATAAATGTAGCTCCTCTGGTAGTAAAGCATGAGGCCCGAGATCGTTTTAAATACAGGGTTTATTCATCATAGTTCCCGACCAACCCGTGAGAACTAAAAGAAAATAAATGACAAATAAATGCGACAATACACACCCGCCGCTACGTACAAATTACAATAATTACATTAATACACATACCTCGTAGGCTGCACACTACCATAAGGGCTATATCTTGTTCTTTTCTTCTTTCTTCATCTTCTTTGGTTTGATAGTTTACCTTAACTCTTCCTTTGTTTGATAGTTTAATTTAACTCGTCTTATCTTAACTTGTGTGGAGACAACGGACAGTGTTGTTTCTCCCTTGCCATGCTTGTCAGGTGGTGTATCACAAAAAAGGACCCGTGTAAAACAAAATAATGAACCCCGCCTTAACTTAACAGGTAGGTAGGAACCAAAAAACACAAAAAATATTAAACTGACATGTGAGGCAGTTACACTCCCACCAAAATCACATGTGATTTCGTAGATCCACATAAGAACTATACAAAGTGTATGAACATTAATTTAGAATATTTTCATTGGACATATCAATTATTTATCAGTAGAGACAAATAATAAACTAAATGGAAGAATGATGCACTATTGTCTTCAGTCTGCCTCCAATAGCAGGACTGTCTTCTGAATAGGCCTTTCTAAGTAGACTGGTTTTGAGGTGCGCCTTCCTCTTCCATCCAATGTTGAATCACTGAGCAACAACTTGAGTGTTCTCACCTTTCCGTCCCTTCCAGGATAAACTTGCATAACCCTTGCCAACTTCCACTTATTCCGTGGCATCCCATCATCCTTCAGAAGAACGATGTCATTCACCTGCGCATTCCTGCAGTCTTTGTCCCACTTCTGTCTGTGTTGGAGATTTAGCAGATATTCCTTCTTCCAACGTAACCAGAAGTTGTTGGCCAGGAGTTGAACTCGACGCCATTGCTTACGCAGGTAAAGATCTTCCCTGACGAACTTCCCTGGGGGAGGTGATATGATTGTGGACTTCATGGTCAGGATATGGTTTGGTGTTAATGGCTCTGGACTGGATGAATCATTCAGGTTATCAGTAGTCAGTGGTCTACTATTCACCACTGCCATGACTTCATATAGGAATGTTCGTAGAGAGGAGGAGTCAAGTTGCTTAGCAGACTGGTCTAGGATAGACATCAAAACGCTTCTGACAGTGCGAATCTGTCTTTCCCAGACTCCTCCCATGTGGCTTGATGCTGGAGTATTAAAGATGAACTCACATCCTCTCTCCTTGAGTTCTTCTTGTTCCATCTCTCTTAGCGCTTCAACAAACTCTCGCCTGGCACCTACGAAGTTTGTCCCTTGATCACATCTGATCTGCCGCACGGCTCCACGAATGGCAATGAATGAGCGCAGGGCGTTAATGAAGGCATCTGAGGTAAGGTCATCGAACATCTCAATGTGAATTGCTCTGGAACACATGCAGGTGAGTAACAGTCCATACCTTTTCAACTCTTTCCTCCCTTCCTTGATATAAAATGGGCCGAAACAATCCATGCCACAATAAGTGAATGGAGGTGTGGCTTCTGTTCGGTCTACAGGAAGGTCTGCCATCCTTTGCTGCTCCATGCCTCTTCTAGACTTCCTGCACTTGGTGCATTTGTAAATGTGGGATGAGACCAACTTGCTGCATCCGAGGATCCATATGCCGTTGGAACGGAGCTCATTTGTTGTCATTCCCCGGCCTTGATGGTGCACTCTTTCATGGTAATACTTGACAAGCAATGATGAGATGTGACTGTCACTTGGAAGAACTGCTGGATGCCTTACATGTGGATGCAAAGCAGCATGAGTCAAGCGGCCTCCAACTCTGATTACACCTTGGTCATCCAGGAATGGATTTAATCCATGCAACTTGGATTGGATTTATTTTGCGTCTCCTTGTTATTCTGGAGATAATGGATTTCTTGAGAGAAGTTGATTTCTTGAACCATCTTGATTATGGCTAGCTGTGCTTCACTCCTTTCCTCTAAACTGGTGACTTCACAGGACCGTGACCTCTGACCCTTGACTTCTTTAGCAAGGCGCTTCAGTCTAGCAATGGCCTTCACGAGTCTTGACCAATCGGAGAACTTGTGTAGGCGACCCAACAGTGACCTCACCTCCTTTGCCTGCGTCTCATAAACGTGGACCTTCTTGAGTTCTGGATCACTAATTGGAATCTCTTCTACCTTGACATCTCCACTTGGTAGATCCTTCTGCCAAAGCATGTCTGGGCCTGTGAACCAGTTAGAAGTTAGCAACTGGTCAGCTGAGAGACCTCTTGAGGCGTGGTCAGCTGGATTTTCCTCTGAACTCACGTACCTCCATTGCTCAGACTCTGTGCTTTGCTTAATACGTTCAACACGATTAGCCACAAACACATGAAATCTTCTAGCTTCATTACTGATGTAACCCAGCACGATCTTCGAATCTGTCCAGAAGACTTCTTGTGTGCATTCCACTTCCAGCTCTCTTTTGAGCATGTCACTGACTCTCACCGATACTACTGCCGCTGACAGTTCTAGCCTCGGTATGGTGCTTACCTTAGTAGGAGCAACCCTTGACCTCCCCGTGACTAGACTACAGTGCACTTCACCTGATGTACTGATCGCCTTGAGATATGAACATTCTCCGTATCCTGACGCACTGGCGTCGGAGAAATGATGCAACTCGTAGTGCAGGACCTTGAAGTCTGGTGGAACATAGCCCCTCTGGATCTTCACACGAGCCAGGTTTTTCAGGTCTAAGAGCCAGAATTCCCATAGGGGCCGCAGGTCGTCAGGTAAGGTGTCATCCCAACTGAGTTTGTCACGACACATCTGCTGCACAATCCTTTTTCCTACCAGGATGAACGGCGCCACAAATCCGAGCGGGTCAAATACTGAGGCGACCGTAGACAAGACTCCTCTTCGGGTGAGTGGGTTCTCCTTGACAACTACACGGAACTGGAATTCATCTGAGGTGACACACCACTGAACACCAAGTGCTCTTTCCATATGATGTTCACCAAGTGCCATATCCAGATCCTTGGCAGCCTCAACACGTTCCTCCTTAGGGATCGTGGCCATGACTTCTTCACTGTTTGAGATGAACTTATGTAGTCGGAGTTTCCCTGTACTGCAGAGTTCTCTCGCCTCTTTCACAAGCTGGATAGCTTGCTTTTCTGATGTGACACTTGCTAGGCCATCATCAACGTAAAAATTTCTTCTGATGAATTGGATGGTGTCATCACTGAATTTACCCCACCCTTCATCAGCAAGATGTCTTAATCCAAAGTTGGCGCAGCCAGGGGATGAGGCTGCACCAAACAGGTGAACTCTCATTCGGTAGGTAGACGGTCGAGCTTCCAGATTTCCACCCTCCCACCAAAGGAATCGTAAGTAGTCTTGGTCTTCTACCTTCACATGGAATTGGTGAAACATGCGTTCGATGTCTCACATTATCGCCACATGACCTCTACGAAAACGACAAAGGACACCAACCAAGTTGTTTGTCAACTCTGGGCCAGTTAGTAGATGGTCATTCAAGGAAGTCTCCTGAAACCTTGCAGAACAGTCAAAGACGACGCGAATCCTTCCGGGTTTCTGTGGATGATACACCCCGTGATGGGGAATGTACCACACCGGAGCCTTGTTGATGTCTTCTTCAAGAACCATTTCTGCATCTCTGCGAGCTATGATGTCATCCATGAAGGTTTTGTAGTCCTGGTAGTACTGTTCATTTCTTTTCAGCTTCCTTCCTAAGCATTTTAGACGGTGTATGGCACATACTTTGTTGTTTGGCAAACTAGGTCTCTCTTTCTTGAAAGGTAGCGGCATCTCATAGTGACCATCATCATTGAGCCTGATGCTCCCTTGCATCTGTGATAGGAATCGAAGGTCTTCTTGTGAGATGCTAGTATCATCTGAAGCCTTTTCAATGAAGTCAGACTCCAGGACCTTGATGATGTCAACTGGTGGGACCACTTCCTTGATCTGTGTTCTACAGACATAATGCACTTCACTTGTGTGGTCTGAAGCTGACTGACAATCTGGAATGACTTGCTTCACAACCACTTGGTGGCTCACTCCAACTGCATCTCCATAATCGAGACAAGGGTTGCCATAGCCTACTATGCTCCAGCCTAAGTCTGTTCTCAATCCGAATGGCTGATTTCCTTCACCAGGCACCACTTGTCTTGGGACAAGAGCTTGAGGACAGTTGTAGCCAATTAACAAGCCAACATCGCAACTTTGTGGAGGAGCTATATCAGCTGCGATATGTTCAAGGTGAGACCAAGCTTTAGCCGTTTCTGGTGTGGGAATATGCTCTCTGTTTGCAGGTATGAAGTCTCTTGTGTAGGTGACTGGCAGAGGAATTACCTTATCTGAGTAAAATCCCCTAACTTGCAGTCCAGCTACTCGACGACAGGGCACAGTTGTGTTTCTTGAGGCCATAGTGGAGAGCTTTAACTGAACTGGTTCATTTTTTGTGTGCAGAGCCCTTGCAGTTTCCTCAAGGAGGAAGGTTGTGTCACTCTGCGTATCTAGAAGGGCATACACAAGAATTTCACAATCAGGCTCAGTTATAGCTGACACCCACACTGGGATGATGGTGGATGTATGAGTGTCCTTGATATTCTGTATGACTCTGTTTGATGTTGCCTCAGAGGGGGATCTCATGCCTTGTCGCTGTTCAGCGTTTCCTTCTTTAAGTCTGTCATAGTCATTTGCTCCATTAGTCTTTGTTAACGTCTTTCTTTCTTTAGTGCGGTTATCATGGAGACAAGTTGGATGTCTTTTCTCGCATATGTTGCAGGTTTGCCTCCTTTCACATTCCTTTGAGCGATGCCCAGATTCCAAACAGCCGAAGCACAACTTCCTTTCCTGAACAATCTTCACCCGTGCAGAGACCGTTTCATTCATGAACTTGTGACACTTCAGTAGACTGTGACCTGTCTTCTCACAGAAGACACAGATTGTGACAGCAGTATTTGCACCTGAGTTTGTTGCCAGCACCTTTGCTCCAAGCCCTCTGTTCCTTGAAACCCTGTTCTTCTCGCTTTCACCTGGCTTTAGAGCAAGCAAAGATGTTATTGGGTTACATGCGATTTTGGCTTCACGTGTGAGGAACTCAACAAAGTCACTGAAGCTTGGAAACATGCAGCGTTGCTCTTGCACTTCCATGACTCTCCTATTCCATCTGGTGGTCAGCCAATCTGGAAGTTTAGCAAGGATCTTCTGATTTTCATTGCAGTCATTAAGAACCTCAAGACCCTTGATTTGAGACATGGCTGCTTCACAACTGCGGAGGAAGTCAGCAAGTTCTTGAAGTTCCATACTGCCTTTGGGGTTTATCTTGGGCCATGCATCAAGCCTGTCTCTGAAAGCTTTAGCGATGAGGAATGGATTGCCATATCTTTCTTCTAGCACAGTCCATGCTGCACGATAAGCTGACTCTGTGCCTAGCAGGAAGTAGCTGTCTATGGCTTTCCGAGCTGCACCACTCACATACTTTCGGAGATAATATATCTTTTCTTCACCTGGTATGGTTTTCCTGTCAATGAGTGTCTGAAAGGAAACCTTCCAATCATTAAATCTGAGTGGGTCACCGCTGAAAGTTGTTGGTTCAGGTATAGGAAGGCGACTTGCACTGATGGATTCTGCAAACACTCTCACAAGAGCTGCTGTGCTATCTCCTTGACTTAGCAATGTTGTAGCTTGAGGTGGAGAGTGATAGTGTGGCAAGTCATTTTCCCTTTTTATGTTTTCCTCCTCCTTAACAGAGACATGTTGATGGAGCAGCTCATCAATCTCATCATCTGAGCATTCTTTCTGCTCATATACTTGTTGTCGTGCTTTGGCAGCCTTTAACTTGCTTATTGTCTCTAGTCGTTCTACTTCTCTGCGCTTGGCCTCTATCAACCTTTGCCTCTCTGCATTTTCAGCCTCAAGTTGTTCAAGCTCTTTATTATGGCATTCTTTCTCCAGCAGTACCTGCAATGCAGCTTCATTGGCGGCAACTTCAGCAGCAGCCTCCTGTCTGTGAGCAGAATACCTGCTTGAACGTCTGGATGTCACCCTTGAGCTGTTTCGAGTATGAACTGATAACATGGAAGACTTGGTACGGTGAGATGTGATGCTTGTTCTATCTGATGCTGCAGATGTAAATACAGATTCTTTATCTGACTCTTTCCTGTCTTGTTTTTCAGTTCTTTGATCTACATCACCTTCTGTGTTTAGATAACTTTTTGCAGTTTTGATTAATTTCTTCGTTACTGCTGCACAGGTATCTATTCTGCGACGTGTGTCAGGATCTGGTATTTCAATGCGTCTCACCTCTTCATAAACCTCACTCAGGTTCTGTGCAGCATTGTTCACCTTAGTAATGTGTTCCTGCAGCAGGCTGTTAGGGCACTCGCCACTCAGTGCTCCTTTAGCATCCTTAATGATAGCTTTCCACTTCTCGTAGCTCACACTGAAACGGTGTTTAGCCTTTCTTACTTGCTCCTTGTGCAACCTTAGTGTAGTTGAATCAACACTCTCCTTTAACATATAACAGCTGGCAATACCTTTCTGTTCAATAATTGGCTTATTCACTTATAACCTTATTACCATCACGGCTAATTAAATCAAATAGGTGTTGCCTCTAACACAGGTAAGTTACAAATGCATTAAACACTAGCAATGCACCTTTACAATGCAACTACTGTGGTGCTGATCCAAATTAATATTACCACCAATTGTTTTAACACAACCTTTTTACAGTGTAACTGTCAATGAACGTAATCTCTGAATCAACGTAATGGGTAAATGAACTTCAACGGACTTCAGCGAGTAAAGGTAAGTAAATAATAACAAATGTATAATTTCTCAGTCTCTTGCGCAAAGCACTCAAAGTCTCTTAGTTACACTAATAGCACCGTGAAACTCCTGCGGCTGCTTCCTCAGTTGCTGCGGGAATGGTGGTGATGAAGCACCCGCGACATGGAGAGGCTTATCCCATCCGTGTATCACCGTGCTCTGTGATGTCCTCCTCGGCTACTCACGCGAAGCAGACGAGTTCTCACTGTAGCTCCTCTGGTAGTAAAGCATGAGGCCCGAGATCGTTTTAAATACAGGGTTTATTCATCATAGTTCCCGACCAACCCGTGAGAACTAAAAGAAAATAAATGACAAATAAATGCGACAATACACACCCGCCGCTACGTACAAATTACAATAATTACATTAATACACATACCTCGTAGGCTGCACACTACCATAAGGGCTATATCTTGTTCTTTTCTTCTTTCTTCATCTTCTTTGGTTTGATAGTTTACCTTAACTCTTCCTTTGTTTGATAGTTTAATTTAACTCGTCTTATCTTAACTTGTGTGGAGACAACGGACAGTGTTGTTTCTCCCTTGCCATGCTTGTCAGGTGGTGTATCACAAAAAAGGACCCGTGTAAAACAAAATAATGAACCCCGCCTTAACTTAACAGGTAGGTAGGAACCAAAAAACACAAAAAATATTAAACTGACATGTGAGGCAGTTACAATAAAGGAAACAAAAATTATAAAGATAACGAATTTAAAGACAATGTCTGGAAAAGAATAGGAGAGGAGCTCAGCCATGAAAACGGTGGGTGTACAGTCCATGGTCCGTAGCCTACTCTGTGATGTGAAGCTTGCTAGCCAGTCTCAGCAACTGCTTTTCCCTGAAGAGAGAGTTACGGTTATGATTTTGAACCGAGAGAAAGCTGATATTAAATTTAACCACCAGTTAACAAAAAATTAGCCTCAGTTTACCTCAGGGACCCACCCACTTCACCAATTTGACTAACTATAAGTTAAACTGAACTGTAAAAAGATTTTATTTGGTCAGGTCTCAGCAAGCTAGCTAGCTACATTTTTCGTTCAATCCTGCTGACTTCTCCGTTGTGGAGAAAGTCTTTGAAAAGTGCTTCAATTTTAAAAAGGTAAACGAGTGGCAACCCTGTGTGTGTGTGTGTGTTGTAGTTGAGGAGCTCAAAAAAACTGGAAGAATCTGAGGGACACCTACGTGAGGAAGAAGAGAGAGGAGAGTGATATAAGAAGTGGTCAGGCAGGGGGAAAGCCGAAAAAGAGGTGGAAGTATATGGATGCGATGTCTTTTTTTAGATCAGTCCACTGCTTTTTAGGAGGTACATAACTGAACTCTTCTATAAGTTTTACTATGACTATAGATTTGTGTCATTGTTAAAGGTGCAGTAAGTGATGTTAAAAGATGCAGTCCGCGATTCGGTTTCACGAAAGGTTGTTGATATTTCAGCTCAACAGCCATTCCCTTCCGTGCTGCACTGTGTTGATTGGCTGGGATTGTTCATGGCTCGGTCCGAGTCACTGTTTCTCATTTAACGGACAGCGAGGAGATATTCGCTGAATTTGACAAAAGTGTATTGGATTAACATCGCTTACTGCACCTTTAAGTAACATTACAGCAGCCTAGATAATGAGAGAGACCAGGAGGCAGAGGCAGAGGTAGATGCAGGGAACGAGTCTGACCACACAGAGAGTGAGGGAGAGGTGGCTGCAGTTAACTGCAGGCCACTCAAGAGGAGGAATAGTGAAGGGCTCCTTGAGGACTACTTACGGAGGAAGGAGTCGAGAGAGGCAGAGGGATGATGTCTGCCTCTTCCTGTTAAGTTTAGCCCCTGCCATGAGGAGACTGCCTGCAGAGAGGCAGTCTTGGGTTAAAATTAAAATGCAGGAACTCCTTCATGATGCAGAGTTTGGTATGATGTACAATGAGCATACCCAAAACCAATCAATGCTGTATCCATTGTAATGCCTTGCCTGAACTGTATGTTGCTGGAACTTATATCAAATGAACTGATAATTAATTTTATTAAATAAAGCATTCCAGGAACGACAATTTCACTGTGTTTTGGTGAGTTTAATGATAGTGAATGTAATCATAACAAAGCACTTTACAGATTGTAGGCTACTTTACAGATGCAAAACTAATGTATTAATGTAACTAATGTAACTAATTCATTTGATTTATTTCAATTTAATTTAGAATTCAGTGTTGGTGCAATAAACCAAACATTACTCTGACAATCCACGATTCACATGGGTGTACTGCCAGGCCACTTGTCCAGCTGGTGAGCTGAAATATTGCCGGAAGGTGTCCCTCACTCTCAGTGCCTCTGCTGATGCTCTGTTGCCTCTCAGATTTCTGATGGGGGCTAGAATGTTCTCTGAATCTGGCTCTGGTTCATCACTGTCAGACTGCTGGCTCTCCTCAGCTGTGTGGAGGAAGTTGGACAGTATGCACGTTCCTTTCACAACACTGTCAGCAACTTCAGGGCAGACCTGCAATCTTCTGTGGTACACCCTCCAACGCTGGGTGAGAATGCCAAAGGCATTCTCCACCACCCGGCGGGCTCTGGAGAGACGGTAGTTAAACACACACAGATCCTGCTCAAGGTGGCGGCCAGGGTAGGGTCGAATAAGGTAAGGCTTCATAGGAAAGGCCTCATCTGCTACAACCACATAATTCACTGGGCCCAGGTCAGGTGCAGAAGGAAGAGGAGAGGCAAATGGGACATGAAGGTCACCTGACTGAAGGGCTTTGCCAAGGCGTGAGTTAGCAAATATGCCACCATCACTGTTGCTGCCAAAACCTCCAATATCCACAGCCAGGAACTTGTAGTCCGCATCCACCAGTGCCAGTAAAACAATAGAAAAAGTGCCCTTGTAATTGAAATACTGTGAACCAGTATTAGTAGGGGCTTGAACAACAATATGCTTCCCATCCAGTGCACCTATACAGTGGGGGAAGTTCCACCGCTCCTCAAACCTCCTTGCAGTATTCTTCCACACTTCTTCATTTGGACATGGCATGTAGACACTCCCAGATCACATTGCAGGTTTGTCTCACTATCTGTGCCACAGTTGAGATGCCGAGACGAAAACTGGCAGCGATTGTGGTGAAGGAATCACCAGTGCTAAGAAATCTGAAAAGACAATGAAATTGTATGTCTACAAATATAGGTTTTCATTATTTCATTACAATAAAATAACTCATGCATGTGCATGGGTGTGTCTGCATCAGGATGTCATAAAACTGCTATGTATTAAAAGGAATAAATTTAATGTTAAAAAGTCAATGTCCACTTTTAAAAACGTTTAAAATGTAACCAGAAGGCTACTGTTTGTTGCTCAGATACAGGCTCAGGTTTCCCCACTACCTCATGTAACAATGTAAACAATGTATCCGTCACGTGACCAATACCATCGGCTCCGTCATGGGTTTCCCCACAATAATGATTGACAGCTCTCGCTACCTCGGCCCAATGTATTTTTTTCCCCAAGTAGTAGGCTAATCAATTCATAACTTTTTACAAGTAGTAACCCATTCATATCTTACCTCAGACACACAGCTAGTCGTTGTTCAGGGTCGATCGGTTCCCTGAAATTGGTCCTCAGCTTCTTCAAGTGTGGAGCTAGCATCTCCAACAACTCCTCAAACTGACCCACGGACATCCTGAAGTAGGTCCGAAAGCGGCTGTGGTAGAGTTTCAACTCCTGAACTAAGCAGTGAAACTCGCCTTCTCGCCTACTTCTCAGGATAGGATGTACCCCAAATTTTCTTTTTTTTCCTTTTATTTTGTAAAAGAATAAGGACGATGTCATCATCGCTTGACGACTCCATCGCCAGGCGGTTATTTTTGTGGAATGTTCGCATAATCGCGTCGCGTTTAATGTGAATATGAGTGTTGCGTTAAATTTGACAACGATTTTTTCGCATTTTCGCGTCGTCCTGTATGTTTAAAGAGCATTAGCCGCCTTCATCACCAGCATTTTATGCTTATAGTTCTCAAACTTCATTATCAAAGTTCTCGGGGAATCTTCGGTAGCTCTTCTTGCTCTCTCCAGCTGTAATAGCGCAGAGGCGCCAGGTCCAGCGCGTCCGGTAGCCATCCCTCCAGAAACGCACAAGGATCCTCTCCCTCCTCTCCCTCAGGCATGTTCACCAACCTCACGTTATTCAGCCGAGCCCTCATTTCCACGTCGACACCTTTATCTTCCAGAGTTTTGTTTCTTTTTTCCAACATCTGGAGCGTCTCTCTTAACTTAGCATACTCATCTTTCACTGTTGATACGCGCGTCTCCATCTGTGTTATTCTTTCTGTGCAGTCAACCAGCTCTTTCTTTGTTTCTTCAACAACGTTCAGGATATCATCCAGCCTAGTCGAAAACTCGGACTTTAAGTTACTTATTGCTGTCAATATTTCCTCTTTAGCACCGACGATCTCGTTACCAGTACAGCCCGAAGCCCCCAGGCCAGCGCCAGCCTCCGTATTATGGTTAGCTTCTGTGCTAGCTCTGTGCGCCATGCTTTGAGTCCCAAAGTTAGTTAACTTCGCCTGCGTCAGCATTTTTCCTTTATCCTTGGTCGTTTTACCAGAAATAGGCATCACCGCGTCTAAGTTATAGTCCACACACTTTTCTAGAAAAGGTTATCGTTAAAATCAGATTTTTTTTCCCTCAGGATTGAGCATGACTATCTAGCTCGCGGCCATAACCGGAAGTCTTAGCTATTTAAGTTACTTCACTTCTAACATAAAGTAAACCTCGAAATGCTTCAGACACTGTTGTGCTTTTAGAAAACTACTGTTGATAATGTCACCTATATAATAATACCTCTAAATGTCTACATAATAATTAGAATTATAATAAGCAGTATAATGTGGCTTTTTTTCTAGAGTGATAACGCTGCTATTGCTCTATGGGCAATAACCTTTTTTTTTTAAAAAAAAAAAAATATATATTTAGTTTATTGAATAAAGCCAATATAAAAAAGCAACACATTACAATCAATCAAAGCTGTACAATCAATATTGGAAATCCCCCCATTACAGAGAGATCCCCGCAAGGCAACCACTATAATGTAAATAGGGAGCAGGGCGGAAGCTATTTACAGGCCTGGATGCAAGGCGAAAACAACATGTTCACAGAACATAATAAGGGCCTCTGCTTTGGCAGTACATAACACAGCGCAACCGTACAACAGAATAATGCATGTTCTAACAGGCGTCAAAACAATGCAAAACCTCAACAATCAGCAATACAATCAACAAGACAGCAGGGGAGGGGTGGGTGACAGTGATAGAGCCATGAGAATTTTATTGTGTAGGTGTGTACTGTGTGAGGGGCTGAGGGGTGGGGGGAGAGGGGGGGGGATCACTGGCACAAAGTGAAAAGTCCTTTTCATTTTTCTCGGGCTGAATGGTAACCCCACTGCACCACATCCTTCCTGACTCTGAACTTCAAGTCGAGCAGCACCTTGTGGCAGACACTGGCTGCACTAGGTGCGATGTTCTTCTTGACGAGTTACTCCCGACAGTCCCACATCTTCTTCTTTGTCAGGCTGATCACGAGCAGCAGGAGGAAAGAAATGTTCCTGTCGCCGCGCTGGGCGTCCCACCCTCAGATCAGCCTGTCATAGTCCAAAACAGAGTCCGAGTCCAAAGTTCGCAGCAGGTGTTCCGTCCGGGTCCACACTTCCTTAGCGAAGCCGCAATCCCAGAAAGCATGTCGGAGGGTCACCTCTCCCATGCATGTTGGGTGCGGGCAGAAGGGGTGCCTGGTGAGCTTGTGCCGGTACAGCACGTCTCTCACAGGCAATCTGCCGTGAACGCACAGCCAGTTCAGGTCCTGCAGGCGGTCGTCCAGCGCCTCGGGCTGGACTCGCTCCCACACCTCGTTGGAGATCCCGATGACGGCCCTGGTGCCCGGCTCGGTCCTCATCGCTGCGTAGAGGGTCCGGTGCTTCAGGAGCGCGGCGTTGCTGGTCTGCGACGGGATCCTGGCGATGAACCTCACAGCCATCCTGTAGTGCCACGGGAGTTGTTCGGCCTTGGGTCCAGCGTTGCTCCAGTCCGTCACCAGGCGGCGCATGGGGAAACTAAACCACAGCCTCCTGAAATGATGAAAAGGGTGCAACACTGGGGACACTAGCCCCTGACAGAGGTTAGCGAAAAACAGGCAGTCCAACTTGAGGGGGAAATTGGGCATGTCGTGCCCTCCCTCCCCCACATCCATGTACATCACACTCCTGGCTATGTACTCATACTTGCCACCCCATACAAGGTTAAACACAGAGCGCACTAAGCCCCTCCTCATGCTTGCAGGCATAGGGTACACCTGAGCTAGGTAGAGCAGAGAGGGCAACATGCCTACCTTAAGGGCTAAAACCTTACCCTTGAAAGACAGGGAACGAGACTTCCACAGCGCCAGCTTCCTGGAAGCTGCACCTAATCTCTCCCTCCAGTTCAAATGAGCAGCCCCCTCCGAGAGGAAGGACACGCCCAGTACCTGCAGGGGACCTTTGCATAGGGCGAGGCCCCCCAGAACATCCTGCCTACCTTTCCACTTACCAAAGTACTTTACCTGCGTCTTACCACGGTTCAGAACCGTCCCGGCGGCTCTGCCGAAGCTCCCGATGAGGTCGAGGGCCCTCTGCAGCGCCAGGTCAGACGTCAGGAACAGAGTCGTGTCGTCAGCGTACTGCGCGATCTTCACCACGGATCCGGAGCTTCCGGGGATGTGCAGCCCATCCACGTAGGGATCCGTCCTCACAGCAGCGGCAAACGGCTCCATGTAAAGTACATACAACAGGGGAGAGAGAGGGCAGCCCTGCCTAACCCCCGCCGCCTGCGGGATCAAATCCCCTAACACACCATTCATAAGGACCCTACTCCCTACGTCCCTGTAAAACAAACTGACCCAAGAGATAAAGGAGGGACCAAAACCCATCCTCTCCAAGACCCTGAAGAGAAAACCGTGGTTAACCCTGTCAAAGGCCTTCTCCTGGTCAAGACTCTCTAGCATAAGGTGCAAAGACCTGTCCTCCACCCACGCTATCGAGTCCCTAATCAACTGCAGGTTCCACATAATAGACCTACCCGGCACACCACAAGTCTGATCTATATGCACAACCTCCGCAATCACACTCTTCAAGCGCTTGGTAATGACCTTAGTGAGCAGCTTATAATCTACACAGAGCATCGTCAGGGGATGCCAGTTCTTAAGTTGGTCCACATCGCCTTTCTTGAAAAGCAACGAGAGCACGCCAGTACGCATGCTATTCCCCAGAAGCCCTCTAGCACTCTAGCCCTCTAGCGTGCATTGCCGGGGTGGGTCTCTTGCCACAGCTCCTGAGAAGGTGGTCTGTGGCACCGCACAGGCTGCAGGCTTTGGGTTTCCTGCAGTCTTTCGCCTTGTGTCCCTCCTCACCGCAGTTTCTGCAGCACTCTCCCTGGCAGGCCTGTACCAGGTGGCTGTGTTTGCCGCATCTGCGGCAATAGGCGGGCTGCTGGGGGTAAAACAGGTAACCCCTGTCTGCCCCGATGGCGAAGGAAGCTGGGGGGTGTGCGAAGCCGTCTGGTGACCGCTCGTCCTCCCTCAGCTCCACTCGGAACTGGCGCTTGCCCGTCCAGACCCCCAGCTGGTCTTTGAGGTCCTGGTGTCCGGGCAGCACCTTGACGTATCTCCCTAGGAAGATACGGACAGAATCAACAGAAAGGAAGGAATTACTAATATGAACAGTAATTACCCCCAGATCCGTGCGCCACATGGGGGTGATGGTGAAGGGGCGCAGCGGTGCGGCGGCAGCCTCCGCTCTGCACTTCTCGGCAGCCTCCCTGTAGTGCTTCTCTTCTTTGAGGGTGACCTCAAAGAATCTTCCGTGGGCATCCCGGTGGATGCAGTGTAGCTCCTCAATCTTCACTCCCAGGAACTTAATCACCACATTCTTGGTGAAGGCAATCTTGTCGGTGGCTGGGGAGTCTTCCTTCCAATGGAAGCGCAGGGTGTTCTTATGCTCCCTGGTTCCGACGGTGCGTCTGGCCTGGGAGGAAGGAGCCGAGGTGGAAGCGGAGGCAGAGGCAGAAGGGGTGGGGATATAACCTTTTTAACCCTTTTATTGTACAACATCGCAAACCAAAAAACACACCTACACCACGGTAAAAGGGAAATACATAATTGACGAAGACGGTTACAGTCACAGTGGGCTAAGCAATAGTCAATTGCCCCAGGGCATGCTAGGAAGCCCCGCCCACTTACCCCCAACACGTTACAATAATACTACCAAATAATTCTAAATGTAAATTTCAAACATTGGGCTACATACCTAGCAAGTATTTACTATTCTTTCAACAAAATGTATTTTTCTAGCCAGTTAACCCAAAAGCCCGCCAAATGGTTAGCAGGTAGCTAGCTGGTCAAATGGTTGCTAATGAGTGTGAGCCTTTGCCAGAGGAGTTATGTAAAATGTACATGTTTATATGCTAAAATATTTTCCAAAATGTATTCCAATATATTTAATATATATAATATGTCTAATATATTCCAATGTCACAGTGTAATACAAACGAAAGAAATCACAAGTAGCCTAGGAGTTTGTTTTAGTGAAGGTAATTTCAGGTTATGGCTGTGGTCATCGGTTATCCTTAGCGGTTTCCTGCGGTACATATAGGTTAATGTGCATCTGGGCCAAGTAAACACGCACGGCATCGGCGCTACTGAATTTTGCCGATGCCCTAGCTGTCAGGTGGCAAGGGACACTCGGCCAGATGACGGCTGACCGATGCCGAGTCTTAACCGAAGGCGCCAAACAGTTCCCGGACTTGGCCCTAGTCTTCTTGCTAGCTGGGATACCTTGAAGTGAGGCTCTTTTGCTTTTGGAGGGAAAGGTAACTTAAAGAAGTTAGTGCATAATTTCTTTAAGGCAGCCTTACAGAAGGTATGAGAAGCTGAGTTCCTGCTGAATTGCATAGGGTATAAAACATTTGTAAAGATACTACGGATCAGTTTGTTTGGCAGAATCTTACTTGAGAAATGTCCGTCAACCACCGGTGAAGGCAGATGAAGGGGGGGGGGGGGGATAGCAACCATATTAGGTAGTGCATTTTTAGCCATCAAAATAAAAGAATTCTGTGGAGTACACTGTGGGCAAATCACGTCATGAAATATTCTTTGTAAAAAATTGGGAAATACTGGGGAAGTTTTGGACAATAATTGGAAAATCGTTTAAGCAGAGACACTAAAAGCAAACAAATTGTTTTGTTTGCACATTTTATGTCAACTGAGTTTTGAATCAGTCATCTTAACTGACAATTTCATTTACAGACATGACATGAAATTCGCTTCTCTGTGTATTTAGTATGTTTTATGGATACATGTAACTTGCACCTTTTAATTTTTGTGATGCTGCATTTCCCTTTGCCTAGCTACAGTTTACTAATATTGCAAATGCTCTTCTGATATACCCTTGACATACTGATATTGTGTCACATTGTCACCCTTGTGCACTTCTTAGGAAGCTGTATTTAATCATTTAAAAATGGCTTCAATCCCAATGTCCTCGCTATTTGACAGAAATCAGTAACACAATTACGTAATGTGAAGTCCACAAGGGGAGTGTTGTAATCACTGTTTTAATGGATGCTGTAATCAGACATAAGACACAGTTCAGTAAAAAATAACAATCTACTACTGATTTGGGTGATCCTAATTAATCTGGCAGCCTTGTTAATTGCAAAAGGGCATCAGGAACAAGGTCTGGGCTGTTTAAAGGATACAATTCTCTGAATTACCTACTTCTTTCCCATGAGGATGGCTGCACAGGAATTTTTTGGGGTCCACAATTTTGAACAGTTCCCTTTTTGCAATCAGTGTCATTGTTATGTATGATATGTGCTCCTGGGGAGGGAGCTGGGTTATTCCTGTAACTTGCAGCCAAGCACCTGGCCAGAGCATTTATATAGTAACTCTGCACTTGTGCACTTTCTCTAAGGAGAAGAAGACAGGAGAAGACAGTCTCCAGATCGCAAGCACAGACATCTTCAGGAGTCATGGAGGAGCAAAAGACAATCCATTAATGCAATATGTCCTTAATAATTCACTGAGGGAGCATCCAGTATTAGAGAAACTCAGACTCGTAAGTAGATTTTGATTAGTGCTGCACACACACACACACACACACACACAAACTCACTCTCACACAGACCAACCATCCTCTGAGAACTCAAAGTAGGAACCTCTATTTCTTCTTCTGTTTATTTACTTATTAATCAAACTCAAATGTTATTTTTTCATAGTTCATATGTCTAAATATAAGAATGTGTTTTCACTGGGACATATTTTGGCATGTCCTTGCCAGGAAAACCATTTATTGTGATAGTAGTACATAGTGATATGAGGGCAGTAGTACAGCCGATGGATTTCAACCATATTTGAACCATATTAGGTAGTGCATTTTTAGCCAGTTATCATATTCTTCACGGTTGTACTGTAAATTAAATTTTGTACAGAATACCTCAAAAGGTAAGATGTTTCCAGATTAATCTAATAAATGGGTTACAGACCAAATATTTCTCTCCATCCAGTCACTGAAAAATAAAGACCTGTTTCTAAAAATAATGAATCTGCAATTCCAGATGGGAACATCATGCGGTGTGAAATTGTTTTTGTACAGTAATTTCCAATATAAGAGTACCTACTGAATGGAATAAGGATAATTTTACAGGTAATTTTTGAACAAAAAAATCACAATGTAAAAGAAAGCCAATACCACCAATCTTTTTGAAAATTTCCCTGGGAACACAATACCAAAGACTGTTGTTATTTGCCAGAATGGATCGTAATCATTTGATCTTTGTTCAATTTATACAGTCAAAGTCAATGGCCTGTAGACCGCCATCTTCATAATTTTTATAATGGTTGCTTTCTAATAATAATAATAATAATAATAATAATGGGGTTTTCTTTTCCAAATGTTTAACTTGTTGATGGTCTTTACCACTTTGTTAGATATGGGAAGAGAATAAGCTGGATAAATACACCTTGAAAGGCTTTCCATCTTTGTTATATAAATAAGTAGAGAAAGATCTCTGTTTGACAATCTGCCTAACCTTGATTTGCATTTATCCATTTTGTTCCATATATTCAAAGTTTCACTTAATTTAGTATCCTTTATAATATGCACACAAGGTGGCAGTCATGTATAGGTAATACACGCTTTTTCAAGTTCAACTCTAAACCAGATGCTTTGGAAAATAAATCTATAATCTGAATAGCCTTTGGAACCTGCTCAACATTTTTCAGAAACAAAGTTGTGTTGTCTGCCAGCTGACTTATGACTATTTGGTTCTCAAAGACACTCAATTGCTCAACATCTGAATTTTTGATAAGAATTGAGAGCATTTCAGCTGCAACTAAGAAGAGTGATGGTGAAATTGGGCAGCCTTGTTTTATACCTCTGTTAACTGTGAAACGAGGGGAAGTGCCACCTGATAAAGATATTGGGCTATTAGTGTCATGATAAAAACATTTGATTACATTCCTGAAATTCTCTCCTAAACCACAGAATTCCAATGCTTTGAAAATAAAAGGATATTCTACCATGTCAAAGGCTTATAAGGCATATAATGTGCCATGGGTCAATCAGATTATGACTACTACAAAAATTAACTAGATAAGGATTATGTTGATGGTTATGAAATTTGGTGGGTGAGCGGTCCAACTACTCATTATACACCATATTGAAGTCATCTCCCAACACAATATTATAAGTTGGGTATCTACATTTCAGATCCTTAATAAGATTATTGATTTTGGAAAGTAAGCTCTTATTCTGGTTTATATTATTGTATCCATAAATATTCCCTAAAATGATAAAAGAGTGCTCAATTGACAAAACACTTCACCCTCACAACCATTTCACCTGTATCTGAATGAGAGTTTCATATGTGTGCGTGTGTGTGAATGTATTTCATATGTGTCTGTATGAGCATTTCATATGTATGTGTGAGTCCGTTCCACCTGTAGGCCTATCTGTATGAGCATTTCATATGTATGTGTCTGTGAATGTGTTTCATACAAGTCTATATGGGCGTTTCATATGTATGAATGCGCCCATCTCATGTGTATCTGTACGAACATTTCATAAGTATGTGTATGTGAATGCGTTTCACATTGTCACATTGTCATTCACATTCACATTGTCACATTGAATGTGTCTATATGAGCGTTTCACATATATGTGTGTGAGTTTTCAGTACTATGGATGCGTGTGTAAAAGTTTCACATGTGAATGCATATGTGTTTCATATGTGTTTGTGTAACAAAAGTCTGAAATATTTCCTAAACGGCCCCTCATAAAATTACCTACACTCTTAGCGCCTTTGTAGCTACTCATGGCTGCGTCCTAAACCATATTGTGTTACAGTGCGTGTCGGCAAGATACACTTGTGCCAGTCGATTTAAATGTCTTAACATTGGACACCTCAGTGAAAAGTGTTAGATTCAGCTTTTGTATTAATTATTTTACACCATCTCGCAACCTGTCGAGGTCAACGACGATTTGAATGCTCTCTAAAGCGAGCGCCCTCTAAAATTAAGGCTTATAATGGTACACATGGCCGTCATGGTTTCTGGAACAAATATCCAGTGTTTTAATTTGGGTCCTGTCTGTTATGTAAGGCGAACATGAGAGACGACCAATCATAGACTAGACAGCCTTTCATCGGCGATTCCTGCGTAAGTACTTAAATCGTGTACTTGCAATGGTTTTGCCTCCGCTTTGACCGAGTGAGCAGTGAGAAAGAAATGGCTCCAGGCATCAAGACCGTGTTTTGTGTGTGTTTCTTCCTTGTATTGTCTGGTAAGTAGTTTAAAACGTCATTATCTGGGGATTTTAAATAGTTATGATTAGGTTTGTCATATGTCTTTTTTTATGTAACAAACCTGTACGTTAATTGCTTTCAGATTGAGACCATTAGTAGAACCAGCGTGGTTCAGTTTACATAATATTTTAAAAAGTCTGATAAATAATAAGACATTTCAACGCAAGTAAAAAAAAAAAACTCAGTTGAACAGCTAACTCTGTAACTCTTAATATGTGCTTTGTGGATGTTTAAGACGTGCTTTGTCATTGTACCAATTCAACGTCAGAAATACCACATATTGCGTATTCTCGGTCGAAAATTCTCCTCTCATCGTGGGCTATACCATTAGTTAATCCCGTGTTAATACTGAGTTAACTGAACATTAATAGCTATACATCATATGCCTGTTGCTCTTGTTGCTTTTGTGATATACGTTTCATGTATCTTAATACATGAATTATATTATGCAATGAATTAATATATAAATTCACGATTCAATGTTTAAGGGTATGTCTAATGTTATGCTAATGCATGAGTGAAAGAACCATGAAAGATGGTTTTTTTTTTTACATTTCCAGGGGGAGTTTTAATTGAAAAGGCAGATTTACGATTGCAGCTATTGAGTTAGCTGTTGCAATCTGGTTCATCTTGCTGACATGGGTATCTCAGTTCAAATATTGATTTTGGCAGGGGTGGGGGTGGGGGGAAATATTCTTTGTAAAAAACTGGGAAATACTGGGGAAGTAGGCCATTTTGGACAATATTTGGAAAATCGTTTAAGCAGAGACACTAAAAGCAAGCAAATTGTCTTGTTTGCACATTTTATGTCAACTGAGTTTTGAATTAGTCTTCTTAATTGACAATTTCATTTACAGATATGACATGAAATTCGCTTCTCTGTGTATTTAGTATGTTTTATGGATACATGTAACTTGCACCTTTTAATTTTTGTGATGCTGCATTTCCCTTTGCCTAGCTACAGTTTACTAATATTGCAAATGCTCATCTGATATACCCTTGAGATACTGATATTGTGTTATATTGTCACCCTTGTGCACTTCTTAGGAAGCTGTATTTAATCATTTAAAAATGGCTTCAATCCCAATGTCCTCTCTATTTGATAGAAATCAGTAACACAATTACGTAATGTGAGGTCCATAAGGGAAATGTTGCAATCACTGTTTTAATGGATGCTGTAATCAGACACGAGACACAGTTCAGTAAAAAATAACAATCTGCTACTGATTTGGGTGATCCTAATTAATCTGGCAGCCTTGTTAATTGCAAAAGGGCATCAGGAACAAGGTCTGGGCTGTTTAAAGGATACAATTCTCTGAATTACCTACTTCTTTCCCATGAGGATGGCTGCACAGGAATTTTTTGGAGTCCACAATTTTGAACAGTTCCCTTTTTGCAATCAATGTCATTGTTATGTATGATATGTGCTCCTGGGGAGGGAGCTAGGTTATTCTTGTAACTTGCAGCCAAGCACCTGGCCAGAGCATTTATATAGTAACTCTGCACTTGTGCACTTTCTCTAAAGGGGAAGACAGTCTCCAGATTGCAAGCACAGACATCTTCAAGAGTCATGGAGGAGCAAAAGACAATCCATTAATGCAATATGTCCTTAATAATTCACTGAGGGAGCATCCAGTATTAGAGAAACTCAGACTCGTAAGTAGATTTTGATTAGTGCTGCACACACACACACACACACACACACACAAACTCACTCTCACACAGACCAACCATCCTCTGAGAACTCAAAGTAGGAACCTCTATTTCTTCTTCTGTTTATTTACTTATTAATCAAACTCAAATGTTATTTTTTCATAGTTCATATGTCTAAATATAAGAATGTGTTTTCACTGGGACATATTTTGGCATGTCCTTGCCAGGAAAACCATTTATTGTGATAGTAGTACATAGTGATATGAGGGCAGTAGTACAGCCAATAGATTTCGTTACAACACTTCAGGAATGTTTTGTGACGATATGTTAAGGTGTTTTCCTGCTGTCAGAACAAACAGGTTTAATAATCCAAAGGGGTAATCCACAAAACAAAGTCAGGGCAGGCAGAGTCAAAAACCAGGCAGACATGGCGACCAAAACCACAGGGCAAGAATGAAGAACAAAGTCAGGAAAAACAGGCAAAGTCCAAAACCAGAAAAACACAGCAAACATTCCACAAATCAGGTCCAGAAATCGAAGTCAAGAATAAACAGGCAAAGCAAAAGGAACCAACAGGCAAACCAGAACAGACGGCAAGTAGCGAAACAGCAAACTGAGACGAACTGGCAAACAAGACAGAGACAAGCAGGGTAGATATAAGGCTAGGCTGATGAGGTGATGGGAAGCAGGTGTGCTGGCAGGCAGGTGGAGACAATCAGGTGGGCGTAGACAGGGCGGAGACCGGGGCAGGGCTAGAACACAAGGAAAACAAAAGCACATGGACAGGGAAAAGAAAACAACCGGCTAAGACGCCACAGTCATGACACCTGCATTAAACAATGAGGGCATATTTATCTTAATCTTCTTGTACAGTGAATATACTGCAGACATTTCCCAGTAACAATGTTTGAGCAGATCAGAAGTGTTTTTGACATTAGGCACTCATCATTTTGTCTTGCTTCTCAGGACGTTACTAATTTCGTCATTGAAAGATTCCATGGCAAAGTTTGAGAAGTACTGTATGTTGTAATTTACATTTGTATCTCACTCCACGTTTTCCAGAGAACGCTCAAAGACCGCTGGTACTTCATCATGGTGGCTGCGGAGCAAGCTCAGCTGATGGCCAACCTGGCAAGAGCAATCAAAGCTAAAAAGGCCATTGAAATAGGTAGCTAATCTATCAGTCCTGCTTTCTTTTTTATCCCACTCAGTAACTGTGACTGGACTTAGCAGCCCTACTACTGACTTTCTCACTGACTAAATGATTTAGACCATGCATTGGTTGCAAGAGTAATATTTTACCACTCTGGGCTAAAATCCCAGAGAGGAACCCACAGCCAGCAGGCCTCTGTACTTCTTATCTTTTATCAAGTACTTGTTTATTCTTCTACTAGGTAATTTGAACTTTAATTTACCAATAAATGCTTATTCAAGTGCCAGTTCAGCATAACCAAAATGACTGGTAAAAATTGTGTTTGCATTGAAGAAGAGTAGTGTTTGGATAATTTTTTTTTTTTAAATTTGGGAGTATTTGGGAACGATATGACTTTGATGTGTGCAAATAAACTAAGATTGAAGTGTAACATTTTTAAGCAGAGGAAATAATATATATAATATTTTAATAATAAATAATAATAAAAAATGGATAGTGATATTTTATTTTATTTTTTTATAGCTGTTTTTCATTACTTTCTAGTCAGAGATATAAATAAATATGGAGTATTTATAATAGTATAAGTCTATTCATTCATTTCCAATTTTCATATCTTGTCTGAAACACGGATTATTATTGTTGCATAATGAAAGCCCACAGCTAGAAGTCATTTGTGTTTGATTTCCATTAGCACAGTATTTGTGTGGGGATAATCTTCATGGCCTAGTTATTGTCACAGTATGGAGTATTGATAATAGCGCTCAGTCCACTGTTCCAGTACCTACGTGAGTCCAATATGTAAAGAGATAGGAATGAAAGCCTGAGTGAGTATCTCTTTGTTTCTGCACTGTATGCTGGGTAAATATAACAATAAACAAAAGAATAAATAATAATAACAAGGGACCTGATATGAAAGACTACATTGGTATAAAGAGGTGTGGTACTTTATGAAAGACTCTGCTGGTATGTGTTTTAGGAATGTACACAGGCTACAATGCTCTTAGCCTGGCACTGGCTTTACCAGATGATGGTCGTGTGGTGGCTTGTGAGGTTGTTGAAAACTACACCAAAATCGCTGAGCCCTTCTTTAAAGAGGTGAGCTGAATAGAGGGGGCACTCTGATAATACTATCACTACTGTAGCATGGCTAGCAAAGCTAATGCTAATGCTATCACTATGTTTCAACGGAAATACATTGGACCATCTGAACTGCTCACTGTTTGAAATATGTTTACTGTCACCACGCTGAGAAATGTGATACATTAGATGAACATTTTTAATATAATCCTCACTAGGGGTGTGCAAAAATATCGTTTTTTCTCGATTAATCGTTTTTTGAAATTCGTCAAATTGTAAAATGTATGGATCCATCTTTTAGGCTAATATGCATTTTATCCGGTTTTCTAGGTTCATTTCCGAAATGGTTAAACACAACCAAAGAATTAAATAGACGGGCTCTGACATAGCCTAACTGTAGGATTAAAGGCAATTACTAGTCCCCTCCCCCCCCCCCCCCCCCCCGAATCAATATCGAATCAGAATCTAATCAAATCGGATTGAATCGAATCGTTAGCTTGTGAATCAGAATCGAATTGAATCTGGGCATCTGTGCCAATACCCAGCCCTAATCATCACATTGTAGTTACTTGCTGTTTTAATTTGTCGTTTACTATGTTGCAAAACTTTCATCATTCTGCTTTTCATGAGAGTGTGACAAAACTAGTATTCTAATACCTTTCCTGTGCTTCAAACTCACCATTAACAGCACTAATCTGTTGAGCCTAACCTCAGCATGTCACAACCTGGCAAACCTGAAAGTCTGTGTTCTTTTTTTCAGGCTGGTGTCGAGCATAAAATGGACGTCCACCTACAACCAGCCCTGAAAACGCTTGGTAAATGCTTACGATGCAGACATGAATTATTTCAGCTAAATATTGTTATATGTTAAATATATGTTCTGTTATCTTAGAGGTTCAATTACATTTTTAAACTGTTTTTGCCTTCATAGATGATCTCCTTGCTGCTGGGGAAGCGGAAACCTTTGACTTTGTCTTCATTGACGCAGACAAGAAGAATTATGACAACTACTATGAGAAGTCCCTTCAGCTTATAAGAAAGGGAGGCATCATTGCCATTGACAATGTGAGTATTACAGACTGGCCAATTAGAACACAGTGAGGTCTTTGTTTTAAACTCTGCAGTATCCTGCAGGCAAAACGGTTACCCTCCCTCACTTTAAAATATCCTACTGAAAATGGGTGGCACAGTTGGTGCATTGGGAGTATAAGGAAATCCAGCAACCTCTGGCACAGAAAAATAAATACCTTAATCATGGGTGATAATGTTCACCACTATTTTACCACTGTCTCAACACCATTTTTGGTACTGTCTTTCCCTGAAGGAGGGGTGAGGTCATTCCTGTTTCTGTCATCTAACTGTCTTCTTTTCCAGGTTTTGTGGAGTGGGAAGGTCGTGAACCCACCAGAGGGTGACCTGTCCACCCAGAGCATCGACCAGCTGAATAAGAAACTTCACAAAGATGACAGGATCGATCTGAGCATGCTCACTGTGGGGGATGGCCTGACACTGGCATTTAAACGCTGATTAACAGCAGTAATGCTAAATAGCCATAGAATTAGATGTCACTTCATATCCTTGTGGCATGACTAGACAGTTACATATGTGTTCCTGTAGTAACACTGTTCACAATACATACAATAATTACGGTATTGGACCAAATATAAGGTTGCTCTGATTAGAAGCCCACCACTCGTTTCAAAGGAGGGAATTTATGATACCCAAAACATTTTCCAATTCTAGCAGTCAGCGGGGACCATTGGAGCTTTTTTTTTTGTACACTAACAAGTTTTGAAATCTGGTATGCCACCAACAGCTTTTTACATGTATCACAAAAAACAAAAATAGAATTGTAATTTGTAAAAATATAGGCTGCTACCTTGGTCAGCTAGAACCCTGTGCATTTCTAAAGTATAGTTTAAAGTGATATATTTGTGTGATTGTGATTATTATTAATAATGTCTGTGGGAAGATTTTTTCCCATATAGAGGTTGTTTCCTCCTTTCTCACGACATGAGTCATATAATGTTAATGTCGTACTTAATAATATCGGTCAAGTGCATGAAGTAAAAAGGAAGAAATTATCTGGTTTGTGCGTGCGTGGATGTTTTAATCTCATCACCAGGCACCACTGGCGGCAGTTAGCAGTACTAAATTAAAAAATCTGTGATGGCACGGCATAAGAGTGACATGAAAGAAATACATAAATGTCTTGCATACCTATATGTTATATAATGTGGTCAGGCTTTCTCTCACATACTGACATACTGTGTATTAACTGTACTGAAATAAATGTGCAGATTTACATGGGAAAACCCAAATTACACCATATGGGAGGGGGAGGTGTGGCTGTTGATGAGTTACAGGTTTAGTATGTGTTTCACTTAGCTTCAGTGTTAATGTTTGGCTCACAGCAGTCTCTTGAGAAAAAAAGAGTTTGTTATTTAATGATGAAGAATGATGGAACACACCTTCATATACCATAAGATAAAGGACAGGTCTGTCCGTCATCCACTGAGGTAAATTCCAACTTCTGCTTTGAGGGGTTGGAGGCCTTGGCTACTGCATGGGTGCACTGTGACTTCACAAGTTTAAACAGATTTGCTCTGAATACTTGATCATTGTGTTACATGTATGTTTACTTTTTTAAAAACATTAACCAATATATTCATTATATGGATATAGAAAAGAGCTGAAATAAGGGTTTTGAAGGTACAAAAAACATTAAATCATATAAAGTAAATAACTGAAGACCTTTCCAATTGTGCTCATCTCTGTACTCCATGATGCAGAATTATGTAGACAATATAGGAATAATTGTTATAATAAATTATTGATAACTACAATAAATGTAAATCAGTAATAATTACAATAACAAATGACAGCCATAATAGATAGAGGTCATTATAATGATATGAGTCACATGAACTCTTTCTCTGCATAAGTAAGCAACATGATGAATGTGAAGTCCTTTCTGTCCATTTCTGTAGATGGAATTTTGATAACAAAGAGGTGTGGTTGCCTTTCTCGTGGTTTTGGGTGAGTTCATTATCCGTAATGGAAACAGAAATTTGTAAATGCACAGCTGTTAGTCAAAGCGCAGTTATGTGGGTGTCCCCTGTAGGGCCTTATTGTTTGTTTTTGTTAACTTTTCATTTTGCGTTTCCTCATTTTGCTGTGGCCTATAAATGCCAACCAGATGAACCAAGTTCTTACTTCCACAAGGGGAATCGAAAGACAGCAGTCCCAATATCGCTCTACTGCTTTTCAACATGAGGGGCCTCATTTATTAAAACAAATTGCCTAGAAACCATGCTACATTTGATCTAAGATCATTTCTGAAATGTGCGTACGTGTTATTCAGAGAAAATGAACGTACGCACAAAAAAAAACGTGTGTACGCCACTCTCCCAGATGTGAAATCTATAAATCACAAATGATCTTGAAATTGTGCGCAGTTGAATGGTTTTAGATCTCCGCCTTGCAAACACCCCCTAATTAATTTCATTAGCATATAAAGGAGCTCGAATCAGCTCGGCAAACGGTACCTGCTTATCAGCCATTCGTCATCATGCGCAAAGACGTCTGCCCTTCCCTTCTTACTGCGCGGTTGGCGATATCTTCGAGAAGTGCCAATGCTGCCATTGTTCCTCTTGCAAACCACTGCATTATTGGACATATTACAGCCTATAGATTGGCCGAAATGTACACCTGTGGAACCACAATATGTAGGCTATATTAAATAAATTTCCCTCAAGGATGTGGCAATTATGCTAATAGGGCTAGTTTTGGAAAATCAATGTGTGTTTTTGTTTTGTTTTCCACAAGTAGCATAGCTTATGTTGTTTTAATTTATTAATAACTTTATTGTGCAAACCAATACGTATAGTCTAAGCAATATGTTCATTCTGGCAATACAACAGCATCTACTACTACTACTACTACTACTACTACTACTATTATTATTATTAATAATAATAATAATAATAATACAGTAGTCCCCCCTTATCCAGCGGATGCCTGAAACCGCGGATAGTACCGAACCCTATTATACACATGTTTTTCCTATACATAAGAGACTAATGGGCGGGTAACGTATACAGCGTGGATACGCTGGACAAAGGGATGATTCACGTCCCGGGCGGGGCGGCGCGAGATTTCATCACGCTACTCAGAACGGACAGAACAGAATGTAAAACTTTTGAATTGTTTATTTCGGGAATTTTCCATTTAATATTTTCGCACCGCGGTTGACTGCGGGTAACTGAAACCGTGGAAAGCGAAACCGCGGATAAGGGGGGACCACTGTAATAATAATGAGGAGACAATTAGGCTGCAGACGACATGCTGGCTCTAGATTTCCGAAAACCTGCAGTATACTCCAACATTGCCACGTGCGTACGCCAAGTTGGAACCTGACGTGGAGCTAAGTAGCCTACTTTTCCACGTCAGAGACCGTTTGGCGCTCTTAGATTTCCGAATACCTGCTGTACTCCAACATTGCCACAGGGAAATGTGCGTAGGCCTGCGCCAAGTTGAAACCTGACGTGGAGCTTAGTACTTTTCCATGTCAAAGACCGTTTTTATAAATCTGAACTTTGGCGTGGATTTGAGCGTACGCACACGTACGCAACTAAAAACATATTGGGGCAATTGCTATGTCGTTAGCTTAGCTGTGATTTAGAGTTTAACAAGGTTTTAAACGCGCAAGTTGTGGGAAAAGTCATAGAAGTCATAGAAGATACGCAGGACAGTGGGCCGCCAGGAGAGGTGTGAGTAACGGTGGTTTAATCTACTGCTGATGTTTAGATTGATCTCAGCTACTTTCTTCAAGAAATCTCATATCAGCCACTAGAGGTCACTTTTTGTGTGTATTTGCTTAAACCTGATACTGAATTGGTTTAAGGAGAGACTAAACCATCTCATCTGCAGAATGAGACCTACATCACATCCTACACACAAACTGTAGTAGGCCTAATATTTTGTTAGCCTGATGTCTGCTCCCATGTAGGCCTATGTCGTCACTTACTTTGACTGTGTGAAATAAAAGTTATATAGGCACATTTCTTTATTTAGTCCTATAATTAAGGTTTGTGGAGATAACTCTCTACATCTTCTTCGTAAAATTGTAGGCTGTTTTTTTTTCCAATCACAAAGACAGACGACAAAACACGCTTAATCTAAATAGTGAAATCTATATTCATCACCAGCATTTTTGGCACCGTCAATTTTCATGTATACGTGTTCGATTGCTAAATTGTTATTATATATATATATATAATAACAATTTAGCAATCGAACACGTTTATTTATTTCACACAGTCTTATCCAAAACAAATGTGTATGCACATCCTTGAGTAATGATAATCATTCAAACACGATCCAGACCAAAATGCTTATAACTAGAGGGTTACAATAAAGTTGTAACTTTAGTTCCCTTTCAGACACTTCAATGACGACAGGATCCAGGAAGGATCTTATTTATTTATTGCAGGGAAATAAACTTTTTTTGGCGGACGTGAAGTCAATTGTATAAGAAATAAATTAGCGTAATAACAATCACAATAGACTATAATATTTACATTACATCGAGGATCCAACTTGCAAAGAATCCTAAATTATGTCATTAAGTGGCATTCTATGTTAACTCTAACTCTATGTTCTGGCAGAGAATGGCTGCATCCGAATACTCAGTATGCACTAACTTCGACTAAGAACGTAGGCCTACTACCTGACCACTACTGTAGTAGGCTACGTTCTATGAGTATGCGAGCGAGTAGTAAGGACAAAATTTGGACGTACTGCGCCGCCATCCTACCTGTCCTTTGACCTCTGATGTTTACATGTTTACATCAGTCTGCTTTACTTAGCTGACTGTCAACCTGAGGTAAAACGAAAAGGTAATGTTACGTAACAAGCCGTAACAAGAAAAATGAAAAGTGCAACTTCAATAAAACTTGGTCGAGTAGCAAAATGCTGTGTTACAACTTTGTCCAAGTCATCATCAAAGAATCGAACCAATACATTGAAAATTCTGTCCATGTTGCGGTTTGTGGACTCGTCAACGTTCTGTGAAAACATCTCTTTTGGCAGCTTGTGCGCTAAACATTGCCTAATGTGACAGGCAATGCCGTGAGTGGATAGGTAGCTGGCCTGTGCATTTGACAAGTTTGGAGAGTGCAGTTCTGTCCTGTGGTATTTTGCATAGGTCAGCTTGCGCTTGCGCTATCCTGAAAGACAGGTCAGTTCCGCTATAAATGCGGACTTTATGATTGCACACGCGGTCTTGGATGGACGAAGTGGTAGTAGCTACAGTGGCCACAGCTCCTGGCAACGCTGATGTATAACGGCCCGAACAGCTGCTTTGTGTGATCTATTGGATCATGCCGATACAATACCTTTTGCCGCTTGTACCATACTGGATTTTTTTTCGAACACACGGTGCAAAGCAGCTCCCGGGCTCGTTTAATTTGTGACAACATACGCCAAACGTTTGTCCGTCATTACCGTTTTCATCTAGCCAAGCCAATCGCCATTTATTTTTTCACCCCCGTTCTATTGTGCTTGTGTCTGCGCCAACCTTCACAACCTTCGCTTCCATGCTCCATCTATTTTAATGCATGTTAGCCTATTGTGCAGTAATCAACTGATACAGTCCTCGCAAATACTTCCTGGCACCGCCTTACAGAAAGTTGAAAACTAGTTGCAGATTGGAGAAGAACAGTGCTCTCGTGCCAGTACGTCGCCTAAACAGGCTGCCGTTGGTTAAAACTCGTCCGAAAAAAAAAACACCACGTCAATGATTGTTTTTAATAAAATTGCGTTCCGGTCTGGTAATATCAGTGCCCGTATACGCTAGTAATAATTAATTGCCTAAATTAATCTAAAATCTCTGCACGCCGGATTTCCGTCGTGGGGCCGGAGATCTTTAACCCATGTGAATTGCCTCGCGGGCCGGATCAAACTGCCTTGCGGCCCGGAGAACAGACGTTCCCCACCCCTGATCAACATAGACGGGCTCTGGTTCTGGGTAGATCTCCAACTTCCGGTTTCCAGACAGTTTAACTGTGAATCAGCTGAACCCGTGCATGTTGTATATACACAGCAACCACGTTTATCTTGTGATACTTCCTTTTTAAGTAATACAGTTCTAAAGCGCAGCTAAGCTAGCTGACAGAGCAATTGCCCCTGTATGTTAAAATAAAAATCCCTGAAATGTGGTTTTAACTAGGGATGCACCAATTTTGAAATTCTGGGCCGATACTGATGTTTAAAACATTTTTTTCCGTTAGCCGATGCCGATACCGATTTTTTTAAAATTTGTTATTTATTCCCCATTTTTACACCCCATTCAGGGTGGGAGCAGGGTAAGTAGGGGAGAATCGGGACGAAATTAACACTTTTCAGATAAACGTCATTTTAAAAGATAACGTTACAGACAGAAACTGATTTTCGTTGTGATCAACAACTCACATGTGTGTTCTATCAATACCAGGTGCTATTTTTCACAAATGTGGAACGATTACGGTATAATTTGACTTTGAACGGAAGTTGCGCATTCCCAGGTAGCAAACTAACGTGTAGAACGCGTTTTTTTCGGTGTTAACTTGGTTATAGGAACGTTCAGAATTCGGCCAGAATAACGTTCGTTTTAGGTTAAAGTGTAGGTTCCCGAATACGTTTTATACACATTTCAAATTGGTTCAGAATAGGTGTCAAACATGTTTCGTACACGTTGTGAAAAGGTGTAAAGCACAACGTTTGAGGGAAATGGTGTGACAAACGTGTTATGCACGTTTAATTTACCTTTCAATATCGTCCACTAGACGTTTATTGAACGTGTCTGAAGAGATTACTTATGCCTCCGAATGAGCATAAAATTTATTTGGGCCTATGCTTTATAATAATATTTATGAGCAGGCCTATTTTACAACCTCAACACAAAACCAAGCAGAAGTTATGAATAATTTCAAATTGCCATATTTTATTAAAACAACAAGAGTGTCTGGCTTGGGCTAGGGCTACGCAGGTGGTGCTCCTCAGGTGGGCTGGGGGTGTACTCCCTTCATGGGCTGGGGCCAGCTGACATTCCTCTCTGAAAACAATACAAAAGGTGTAAGTTAATTAGCATGTGTTCAAGGCTAGATTTACAGATGCAATAGCCCAACTTATTTCCAAATAAACTGACAACGACAACCTACATGAAAATGTAAAGAGTTTGAATACAAATACTGATTGCAAGTACATTTGTAAGTCACTTATAATGGAGTTCAAGATTTAGACCCAAGGTCGTTACATCTTAGGCCAGGTTCACACTACACGATTTTAGCCCTGATTTTCCACTCGCCGATAGTTTTTGGAGATCAGCAAGAAAAGCCCCAGATCAGAGGCAAACTGGAATTCCCTCGGGGCTTGCAAATCGGCTCTCGATCGCTATGTGTGAATTGTTCAAAGACACCATCTGAGAGACTCGCAGATGTCTCGCAGACGTCTGACAGATATCTAGCAGGCTAAATATCTGGACCTGTTGGGGAGTCCATATCCTGTAGTGTGAACAGTGTTGTGACTGGCAGTGAGTGCGGCGACAAGCTACAGCCAATGAGAGCGCAAGACACGGGGTGAGGGGAAACCCCGGGAGGAGTTGTACAACATCAACAAGCATGGCTACAACAGAAGTTCCACGATCTGCTTGGACCCAAGAAATGGAGGAAAATTTGGTTGAACTTTGGCAGGAACACCAATGCCTTTTTGATGTTTTCAAAAAATAATAAATTCCTGCAGTACTGTGAATATGAATTCATGACTTAAGACTGTGACTCTTACATTACAATTTAATTACATAAACAATATCAGTAAGAGCAGTACCCTGTCAAAATACAAATATTTTGAGATGAGATTTTGGCCATATTGATTACAGAGCACAATATCTTTGTCTACAGTAGCCATTTTTGGAAGAAAAACATCCCTGTCTCGCATATGGTATCATGTCATTCCCCATGTCACTTCTTGCATGTGTTTTTGTGACAAAACGTAGTTTGGAGACCAGACAGATTCGTCGGAATTTCCTGCTGGTGAAAGATGTTGTAATGTGTGACCCCCTGTCGCTGATCAGTCACGTAGTGTGCAAACCACAACGGCTCCAAGATTCCTGATTATAAGACAGCAAGTTGTGTAGTGTGAACAGTACAGCGATCTGACGACTTTGAAAGTCATGTAGTGTGAACCTGGCCTTAGTAGTTAATTTCAATTGGTTTGGCTGATGTTTACATGATGTTGACATGATCCTGTAGGCTGTTAGTTAAGTAAAGTGAGTGGGTATTATGCATGAAATAGAGCTTTTAAAATGACCAAGCTAGCAACAGTAGACCATGCATTATGGTAACTAGGCTACTGCTGTCATGCAGAAAATCTCTAAGCCTACCTTGCCTGATCCACTCCTTTTAAAAGGGGCAGGTTTCAGGTATTCTGCAACCTACTTTTCAACATCAACAATTTTCACATTGGAGTGACACCTGGTGTAGGCCTCTGCATGAAAACACATCACAGCCTAATTACTAAGCCATTGCTTACGGAAAGGTTTCTTGTGGTAGGGAATATACACCAAAATGATTGCACTTACTTACTAAAACCTGCATGAGAGGCAGGTTGCGAAGCAGGCTTTTATCCTCCCTCTCGTGCTGTACCCTGGTCACAGCTCAGTGGTCCCTAGGTGGCTCATCATTCTTCTTACTGTCTTCCCTACCATGCTTGAGCCGTCTAGGGACAGGAGGGATATCTGTAAGAGTAAATAAGAATAGATTTATTTGTAGTCTGGCATTTAATATTCTTTTGAAGTTGTCAATTATGTTCAAGAAAATTGTATACATTTCCTTAATATCAATAATAATTGAAGTGCCAGGAAACACACCAGTTGTTTTCTGAAAGCTTCTTCAATGTTGATCCTTTGGCAGAGGAGGTCAAACTCCTCTTGCGTGCCACAGGGCCCAGGGAGTGGCTCAGCCGCCTCGCTTCTAACCAGTCTGGATGTACTCACCACTCATAAGACTTCTTGTTGCACCTCTAGTATTGCATCAAGTTATGGCTGCGCAAATGTGAGAAAGCGGTAGTTATTTTAAGTGCAGATTATTTTCATAACATAATTGATGATATGTATAATTTGTAAAAGTGTTCTAACAATTTAGTATAAAAAATGTCAGGTGCAGCTGTACTCACAGGCCATCATCGACATTAATTTCTTGAGGTCCACAATTTGATATATTGTCATCTGTCAAAGAGAGAAATATATGGTAAACATATCATATTCAGGCAGCCTGCTCTATTAAGTGGACCAATTATAACAAAAATGTTGTAGTTGTGAAGACATTCAGCTGTTTGGCTCTGGTGACAAAGTGGGTCAGTAGGTCTTTTGCATGTATGTGGTGGTGTTGCACTAATTTGGGGCAAACAAGAATTCCTAGAGCTATAGAAAGTTAGGAAATGCTCATATACATCTGGCCTCAAGATTCCTTTCAAAACTATTTTTCCAGTGTATAACATGAATTGATGGAATTCGGTTGTTTTCCATCGGTCTACCTCATCCAAACTTCTAGGTTTACGAGAACATGTTTGGCACTGATTGCCTCAAAGCAAACAAATGGTCATTTAAGGAAGAGATCTGTGCACTGCTAATTCTTGTATCTCTGTTTCCATGCATCCAGGTGAGGAGTAGCTTTTTCATGACACCAAGACAAGCCTGGTGCATATAGTCAACTGGAAATGCCTTGATCATGTCTATGCCACGATTCATGAATGGAGACACATTTTGATGGTGTTCAGTTTGTTTGCTCTCTAAATTGCTGGTATGTTACTCTCCCAAGCTAGACTCCCTTTTGTGTGCACTTGTCACACCCATAATAGCCTGAGTACTGTTTGGTCCCTTTTACCATTGCCCTAGCTGGTGCATCACATCCTTCACATTTCAGATGAATACTGATGCATTTTCCTTCGTGGACAATCCCCTCAGTAAGTAGCTTTTTCATTTCCTCTGTGGTTTCCGTGAGAAACTCCAGGTCACTTGGTTTTGTATTGCCACATGTTAGTGCAACTGGAAACACTGACAGTGGATTGTGATCAATGGCTGCTAAAACTGACCAAATAGTGGTTTTAGAACTTTTGAATAGGGGCAAACCGTCCACATTCAAAGACATGTTTACAACATTTGTGGTATCAGGAAGGGGGTACTTCTGTAAAGTCATTTTCAGCATCGTCTCTACTCCCAAATAAACATAGGCCAGCCCAGACTTGGCAGTCACGTTAACTGTTTTTTGTGTAAGAATCCTCAGTACACCATCTGTAACCCACCATCTTGGGTTGTTGAAAACAACATGTGTGATGTTGTTTTCAACAACCCAAGTCGCCAAGTCTTGTTTCAGTGAAACACTTTTCTCTAAGTCACTGACAGGAGACATGCTTTCTATGTCTATCTCTGCAAATTCAGTCACATCCATGACCATCAATGCCCCATGGCTATCCATGTCCATCAATTCCCCATGGCTTTCAGTTTCTTCAGTAAGTAAGGAGGTCTGAGAAGATAGCATACTGTTATTAATAGATGAGATGGTATTGGTCCTGTATGGATCTTGTCTGCCTGGTCTACATGCCTTCAAAGACCTTCTTTGTGCCGCTATCCATTTTCTGTCATAGCTCTTCTGTCTATCCCTATCCATTGTTCTCTGAAATGGATACAGTAAATCTGTTGTTATTTGATAACCTATGACAAAACTACATTCTACATATTAATTCAATTCAATTCAATTCATTTTTATTTGTATAGCGCTTTTTACAACACAAGTTGTCACAAAGCAGCTTTACATTGTTCCCAGGCCTGAGACCCCCTGAGAGCAAGCCAACAAGGCAACAGTGGCAAGGAAAAACTCCCTATCAGGAAGAAACCTTGAGCAGAACTGGGCTCATGGGGGGGCCCATCTGCTTCTGGTCGGCACTGGGCAGATAGAGTTAGACACAATATTATGCAATGTACATTTGTTATTGACAAACAATAGCAGTTAACAGTAGAGTGATTATAAGAATGTCTCCTAGGATGTCCGGGTCTTGGAATGCAGTTGGCTTTGATGGGCAGGGCAGCGAGGTAGCAGGACTGGAAAACGAGATGAGACGCTTGGGCTACAGCTCCGGACAGGAGCCTGGAGCAGGGAATAGGAAGCAAACAGAAAACAGTGGTTAGTGGATGATGAGAATATTAAAGTTAATTAGGCCTGAATCGCCAAATTGACACTCTTAAGTAAGCCATTTTTAAAGGCTTTGTATGATTTGTATGATTTTCGAGTGTAATATATTATTTAGCTGATGCTGCATAACCCATAAATTTATCTAATCTTATGTATTTATTTAGTATTTTATGTAATTGTTTGTGCAATAAGTTTGTATGAAATGCAATAATTTTCTCTCAATGAGTCTTCGTTTGTTTTAACAACTTTTATTTTGAAATTTTAGCAGCAAACGCTCACATCCACTCATATCCGGTTAGTTACTTGCGACCGTCGAGCGCGACGCATCAGCCGCATGTCAGTTGAGTCGTTGGATGGATATGCCATATGTGTTTCTGATGGCGCATTTCAGAAAGAGGCGAGTTGCAGTTTTATAATTATATATTTTCTTAAATGTTGTCTTTGGTTTATATGAAAAGTAGTAGTTTATATGTATTTAACAACTGTAGAATGGACCGACATGTCCAGTGGCAGATTTACCGTAATCAGCCACTTGATCGTTTCATGGGGCGTTAGCTTGTATCTTGTAAACTAACGTTAGCTGTGCTGTTAGCTTGGACTATTGAGGTTCGCTGGGCTCGCGAAGAGTGGGTTGGCGGTTAGTAAAGTAACGTTAACGTTATCTTAAGGATAGCTACCTAACGTTACCTAGAGTTTTGGCCATCATTAATGTTACGTCGACATTTTAACGTTATCGTTATTCCTCAGTGAGTGAGTAGACAAAGCCATTATACTGAGTGAACGTTAGGAAGCTAACGTTATCGTCACCAGTTAATTTGAATAAGTAGTACGGTGGTCGGTATTGCCATCATGTAATATTAGTGGATTGGTGGTCTTTAAAAAGCACTAACTTGTAACATTAACTACCTAACGATAGCTACCTTGCGCAAAATCATAACCTAAGTAACGTTATTGGGTATTTGTTTATCCATGACATTTATTTACATGCCATGTGTAACGGTAATAGTTCGCCGGCAATTTGTGTTTTGTTTTGATATTACCCCACGGATAGACGGGCGACATAGGAGAGAGACAAAGCGATCGGCTGGCATTCATTTTCCATGAGAGTTGGCGATTTACAGCGATAAAGTCGCTGCCGGTGTGAGCGCAGGGTAAGAGAGAAGTGGCCGCTGCAAAGCCAACTAGGTGGGGCTAAAATAGACTATAGGTCAATTATGGCGTCAGATTTATGTCATAAGTCGCGAGTTAACTGCTCAAATTCTCTCGCGCGTGTTTTCTGCGCTCGCGACTTTTGACATAAATCTGACGCCATAGTCAATTTTATGCAAATACTGAGCGATGCGACACGGCGACTATTAATGGGAGTGAAGGCAGCGTGATACGTGCCTACTTGTTTAGTTCTGTAACCTAGTAACCACAAGCCAGGAACGCCTATAAGCGACAAGGGTTTTTTTTGTCTCCCTCCTGTGTCGTCTACGGAGCCCCTAAAGGGTCAAGTGAAAAAAAAAATGGGCTCGTGGGCACGTTATTGACACTCTTAAGTAAATTGTTAGCACAATCTGCTTAAATGTGGCCACAACGTATAAAATGTGCGCACATTATATTTAATTGTGTGCACAATATTGGCAAAACGTGCACACAATCTACTTAAATGTGGCCACGATTTATAAAGTGTGCGCACATTATATTTAATTGTATGCACAATATTGGCAAAACGTGCACACAATCTACTTAAATGTGGCTATGATTTATAAAACGTGCGCACATTATATTTAATTGTGTGCACAATATTAGTAAAACGTGTGCACATTGTATAATACTGTGGGCACGATCTACTTAAACGTGGCCACGATTTATAAAAACGAGCATACATTGTTGTCTTGACACATGTAAACATGAGCACATTAAGAAATGAAATAGCGCATTTCCCCATAATTGATCTCTGAATCACTTTGAGTTGGATTTGATAAGGGTATAACCATGGTTTGGGCATGGCACAAAAGGAAATATTAAGAACTCTAGCCACCCAGCATGGCATAGTTATAAGTTTAAGCACACTGAAAAGAATGCTGAGGGCAAACCGTCTCCGCTGTCGTGAGTATGACGATATACGTCTTATCATCGAGTTTATTTTGAACGAACTCCAAGGTGCTGGGAGGTTACAGGTGTACCGCTGGATGCACTGTAAATGTATAGAGCGCGGTTTGCATGTTAGAAAAGAAGATGTGCACATCATTCTGAGTGAACTTGACCCTGAAAGCACCCAGTATCACTGCAATACTTTTCCCGTGGGCCTAATTTCATATGGCACATTGATTCATACAATAAACTCACGCCCTATGGAATATGCATAAATGGTTGCATAGACGGATATAGCAGAAAAATTATTTGTCTCAGGGCCGCCTTCACAAATAGTGATCCGCGTGTGATTGGAGGATTCTATGCAGAGGCTGTAGAGAAGGTAGAGGGCTATCCAAGACTCGTATGCACTGACATGGGAACCGAGAATGTGGTCTTGAGAGACATGCGGGTGTACTTGAGACAAAATGATGAAGACAGTAGGTCAGGGCAGTCAAGCTTTTTCACAGGGAGAAGCAGTGCCAACCAAAGAATAGAGAGTTGGTGGGGCGTGATGAGGAGAGAGGGACTTGAACACTGGATCCAGATGTTTGGCGAGCTGAAGGACGAAGGTCTATTCAGCGGGGACTACCTGGACAAGGCGTTGATCCAGCTGTGTTTTATGGGACCCGTTCAGGTGGGCCATGTACAGCAGCTTAAATACTATGTATACATTTGTTCCATTATGTTTACTTGGGATCCTCAATATCACTGTGTCTAATAGGCCTGACCTATGCGTTTTCTTTTTCAGGATGTGTTAAACAGCATCAGGAACATCTGGAACGCGCATCGCATCTGCCCCTCTACAAACACAAATGTACCCTCTGGCATTCCTGATGTGACGTACGTGGCATCACATTTGTGGGGAGATGACGATCTTCTCCTTCCTGTTAATGAGGATGATTTAACTGTATGTAAAGAAAATTGCACATTCTTGAGTGCAGTTCCATGTGATTCTGATATATTTGATTTCTGCGCGAATGTGATGTTGGAGAGGGAATTGGAGTTTGCCTCAAACTCTTCACAGGCACTGGAATTGTACATTACTTGGCGGGACATTGTTCGTCCACTACTAATTGAGTAGGGCTCTGTAAAGAAGCCTGACAGACTAACAGACATCCGTTTCGCCTGTGATTACAGTAATCCTGAAGAATATTAGGCTAGGATCTTAATCTATTTATTTTGAACACATTATGTAAGCCCCAATTTAAAAAGACAGTAGAAAATAAGTAAAGCACACATAAGATGACTTCTGCAAAAGCACAACATTGTTTATTGTTTAAATTGCATTGCTACAGTTCAACAACACAGTTTATCGTTTAAATTGCATTGCTTCAGTTCACCAAGTAACAATAAAGGGCATAATGTCAAAAAAAGTAAAAAAAAAACAGTTGGCTCTTAAACTAAAAAATCTGCCCAATGTGTAAAACACCACACACTGCACATGGTTGAGAGAAAAAAGAATATTTTGTGCATAATAAAATATGTGAACAAAACATTGTTTAAATTGCATTGCTTCAGTTCAACAACACTGTTTATGGTTTAAATTGCATTGCTTCAGTTCACCAAGTAATATTTTTTCAGCATAAATGAAGAATAAAGGGCATAATAAAAACGTTCAAAAATTGTTGGCTCTTAAACTAAAAAAATCTGCCCAATATGTAAAATCCTACACTGCACATGGTTGAGAAAAAAAGATCTTGTGCATAATACTTGTGCATAAAAAAAAGTATGTTTGCTAAATTAAAGCCTATTCATGTTTTATTTCACAACTGCTTGTTTTGACCACTTGTGTGAGATATTTAAACAAAAGAAGGTTGAAGCCAGTTAAATCCAGCAATGTTTACATAGTTGGTGGTTCATAAAGAAAAATATTTTTTTATACATTCATGCAGTTTTCTATAACAATATAAATAACCTGAGTTGTTTAGTATCAGAACAGCTTATCAAGTCCTCACCTTGAGGCAATGCAGTTTTTTCAAAAGCTAACCAAACTACATATTGAAATCTGTAAACTGACCATATCTAGACTGTAAGAGAATCTAAACTATATCCATTACCCATACAGAACTAGTCAGCACACTGTTGAAATCATTTCTGAGGTCTGGGTAATTGTAATATCCAACAGGCAATTTCAAAATGCATCCACACGTGTGAACTTGAGGCCTGCGCCGAAATTCAGATATGTCAATGAACTCAACTTTAATTGGATTCCCCACCAAATTTGATCTGGTGCAAAACCTCAGGAAGTTCTGTAAAGTCTGATGGTCAGCTTCAACAATGTGACGCTTCAGATGGCGAGCAACTGCATGCTGTACTGCTGTCATCTCGTCTGGGAATTGGATTGGATCTTTCACTGTCTTCGAAGTTGGGTTTTTCAGCTTTAACAGTTCATGCAGCCGTTCAACAGGGAGAGTGTGCACTAAGGTACCAACTATGGGGCGCCAGCATTCAATGATGTACATTGGTGCTTGGATTATGCACTTGTGACCCATCTGTGAGAGTAATGGGACTAGATTCTCTTCATTTGGAACCTGATGGCACTCATGCAAATCAAGGAGGTCAAGCAGAGTCTCCATTTCAACAGAATCAAAGTCATCTAAGGGACTGAGAAGAACCTGTCTCTCCTGCTCTGACACATACTGTAAGAATCCTTACTGCTGTTCCATACAGTACCTCTTCAAGGAATGGGGCTGCTAGCTGCACTGGAAAGTATCCAGCACGTTTCCATCCTAAAACCAGGACTCTCGCAACAGCCTGCCATTCTTCAATTTGAAAATCGTGCCTTACTTTGCATCGTGCCGTACTTTTGCATCACGCCCCAAGGTGCATCTTTCATAGAACTCCATCTTGAATTCAGTCATGCAGTCTCTAAACAACCCTACTCCTTCTCCCTCTTCAAGCTGACCATTAGGTAACCGCATCTTAATGTATATTTCTGATCCTAAAACATCTGGATCTTGGATTGCCTTAAGATCAGTAAGACAGTACCCTCTCTGTATGATTACTGTGACACTGGGCACACTGTCACTGTCTGTCTCTAATTCAGGAGAAGACTCTTGTCCACCAAGAGTCTGCTGAGGTTGCAGCATCCGAGAGCTCATGGGTGGTGATTCAGATGTTGTGGTTAGGTCAACAACAGATTCTCCTACTAATGAGTACACTGTATGAGATTGCACTGATTCACTGGCTGTTGTAGAGACATTGTGCATTTGGCCTATTCCTGTAACTATATTCTACCCCTGCAACTAATGGATGGCTAGTTAGAGGAGGTTCAGGGTCACTGACAGGCTGTGCTAATGGAGATGACTCAACAGGGGGAAAAGTCTGTAGAGGCACTGTGACTGGGGAAGCCTCCTTTTCTGCTAGTATGTACTGTCAACCAACTAACTACTTCAACTAACCCTGAGTTTCTCCTCCTCTGTAGCTGAAGCTGGCAAACTGAAGGCGGTGTGAGACATGGGATGTCCCTTTGTTGAAGACCCAGTTGATATCGAATCAGAAATACTTCGCAGAAATCTCCGTTGGGAGAGGGTGATCAGACCCCGCTTGGATGTTTATCTGTGATGATTATCCGTGTGAGCGTTACTGTTTTTCAGCACAATCGATCATTAATCTTAATCTTCTCAGCCCTCACATCGCTCATGTGACACACTGTGAACATGCAAATTCTTTGTGTTGCTCTCTGTTTTTATGCCAGTGGGAGTTTTCTATACAACATTGGTGACGCTGAGCATATTTCTAAAGCAACCGTCTGTCGGGCTGTCAGAAATGTGACTCTTGGATTGAAACGGTTACTATACACCTTTGTGGTGTTCCCAAGTCACAGCCCCACAAGACTCAAAGAAGAATTCCACAGAATTGCAGGTATCAGTCTAAGCAATAAGTAATTTATTTAGTATGAAGCTTTGAGACTTGAAGCACTAATCAGTTAATATGATATATTGTAGGGTTTCCAGGTGTGCTTGGCTGCATAGATGGCACTCATATTCCTATCACAGCTCCTTCAGTAAATGAAGGAGATTATGTGAATAGGAAGTCTTTCCACAGCATCAATGTGCACGTAGGCCTAAATAGTAGCCTTTTGCATTCTAAATGAAAGATAATTCACAATACGGCCACTGCGGCTAATTACTGTTCTGCACTGTGAAGATCATATGTGATGCAGCCCACATCATCAGCAACGTGGAAGCAAAGTGGCCTGGGTCTGTGCATGACTCGCAAATTTTTCGTGAGTGTACACTGAGCGCTAGATTTGCCCATGGTGAGTATATACATATAGCCATATCCTATTATAATCAATATTTTGTTTCCACCTATTGCAAGTGATAATTTAAACTGTATTCTCGTATTATCATAGGAGAGTTTGATGGTTAAATGCTCGGTGACAGGGTACCCCTGCCAGCCCTATTTGCTGACCTCTTACACTGATCTTGAGCCCGGCCCGCAGCAACGTTATAACTTGGCTCACTGCAGGACACGAGCCAGGGTGATGACCATTGGGATTCTCAAGGCCCGGTTCCAGTGCCTTCATCGGCTCAGGGTCACCCCGGAAAGGGCATGTGACATTATTGTGGCATGTGTGATTCTCCACAACATTGCCACAATTAGAGGAGAACAATGTCCCACTCAACCAGCAAATGATCCTGATATCGATCCTGACCACCCCGCTGATGCACGAGATGGAAGAGAATTGAGAGACACCTGCTACCATAATTTCTGATTGACCCATCACCTCCCCAGTGACAAATAAAGACAATATGCCTCTCTTTTTATGAAGTCTTCTTTATTTCCTGCAAGTACAAATGCAGTACAGCAGTTAATATCTGTTATGTTTTTCAAACAAGTAAAATCATCCACCTGTGGGCACCTCACCCACCTTTAACTGATGTTCCAGCAGTTGTATTTCCATTTTTGTCTTTTACATCTGCACCCTTATTGTTTCTCCAAGTACACCTTGTACAGCTGTTTCACAGGGAGCTATAGGAACACAAAAAATGACACTGAATCTCACAGTGCCAGGTCTATGTAAATATTGGATGTAGAACTGGCATTGGGCCATTTCACAAACTCATTCCTTTCAGTTGTCAATAAACATGCCCCAATCAAGAAGCGTAGAGTAAAAGATCTAGTCCATGGTTTACATCTGAACTATCACATATTTTTAAATCAAAGAACAAAGCCTGGGCTCTTGCTAGATGTACTGGGGACACATCTCACTGGCTCAATTTTAAGCAACTTGGAAGTAAGTGCACTTCCTCTGTGAGGAAAGCAAAATCTGATTATTATTTAAATTTAATTTCTAGTTTACATTTACATTTATTCATTTGGCAGATGCTTTTATCAAAAGCAACTTACATAGGTTACAGTTCTTTTATAATGTTATCCATTTATACAGCTGGATATTTACTGAGGCAATTATCAGTTAAGTACCTTGACCAAGGGTACAGCAGCAGTGGCCCAGCGGGGATCGAACCGGCAACCTTTCGGTTACGAGTCCTGCTCCTTAACTGCTATGCTACACTGCCACCCCAGTTCTTATACAAATCCAGCTAAATTTTGGAAGGCAGTGAATATTGCTATAAACCTATACCTATGCATATTAAATCAGATGACTGTCTGCTATCTGGGAATAAGGAGATTTGCTCAGTTTTCAACAAACATTTTGCTGCAGCTGGCCATCTTTTCAAGAACAAGCATAAAGGGCCCGCTCATATTAATGATGACCATATGCATTCGGAGTTTCATGCTCCTCAGTTTACCCTACATCCCCTTTCTTCTGGTGTAGTCTTTGATGCACTCCAAAAAATTGATCCCAGGAAGTCAACCGGAGAGGACAAATTAGATCCTTTCTTTCCATTAATCACAGAGCAATTAACTTATTTTAAACCTTTTTGTTTCTTCTGGTATAGTTCCTAGTGTATGGAAAATCTGTTTTTCCATTGTATAAGGGAGAAGATAGAAGTAATGTCAATAATTATCAACCTATTTCCAAACTTGTCAAAGTTGTCTGGCCAAAATCCTAGAATCTTTGGTAAATAATCAATTAAAGGAATTTCTTTCTAGGTACGCAGTCCTAAACCCGTACCAATGTGGTTTCAGGGCTGAGCATAGCACCATCACAGCTACTACTTTGGTTGTGAATGATACTGTGTCTGGCATAGATTTGCCAAAAACGAAAGGTCTGCCACGAGGCTCCATTTTGGGTCCAATTTTATTCTCTATCTGTATTATCTGTATGACATCGCTTCATCCTTAACTGACTGTCATGTCCACCTTTATGCGGATGACACTATTGTTTATTGTCTTGCTGACTCTGTTCAAGCAGCTGTTATGAACCTGCAAAATTCCTTTAATGCTCTGAAAGATGTGCTTATGGATCTAAAATTACTTTTGAATGCACATAAAACAAAGTTCATGTTGTTTTCTAGAGCCAGTAATATAGAAAATGGTAACCTACACATTTCCACTGTAGATGGTTCCAGAATTGAGAGTCGCAGAATATAAATATCTTGGCATCTGGCTAGAAGAAAAGCTTACATTTAAATATCATCTAGACATCATCTCAAAGTTTCTTCCTGTTATTAGGGAGTTTTTACTTGCCACTGTTGCCGTAGGCTTGCTCTCAGGGGGTCTCAGGCCTGGGAACAATGTTTATTGCAATATTGCATTCTTCTATTGTCTTTTGTTAATCATACTGTAAATTCTGTTGTGATTACTTTTCCATGATTGTTTTTATTTTGTTTTATTTTTATCTTATGTAATTCAGGTCTCTCTTGAAAATGAGATCTTTATTTCAATGGGATTTACCTGAATAAATAAAGGTTAATAATGTCATGGGCTAAAATTTACTGAGGTATGTTGTGCTGTGGAGGTGGATGGACCCTCTTCCTCATTGTAATTTCCAGCATCGCTCTGATAGAGGAAAAGAAGTGTTGTACCTAGGGCTGTGACGATAACCGCATCACCGTGGTCATGAGACGCCTACCGTGGGGTTGAGCTCATTACCGCATCACCGCAATTATTTATTTATTTTAGGGCTGTCAACGTTAACGCGTTAACGCTCGTTCGCGATCTGGAAACTCTTAACGCATTAATGTTTGAACGCAAATTAATCATATTATCAAGTCTGACCGCAACTTCCTTCCGTAATTCCAGCGCGGATATTTACCTGGGTGAATTACTGAAAGGCGTGGCAAACGCAGATGTGTTGAACGGCAAATTTTGTTTTAACCCTTTCGCATGTAATTTATTTGTTATGGTATGTAGCGCGTGTGTTACCTTATATGGTTCGTTATGTTTTCATTTGCGTTATTAAGTTTCTTATAGATTTCAGTTAGCATTTGCTATATTTTTAGAGTTAAATCACTGTTTCCTCAAAGCTAAAATTAGCTAGAATTTCTCCAATCTAGTGTTCTAATCGCACCAGTTTAAGCATATGCGCTAAACGGCTAATCACACCGGTGTGACCATACGCGCGAAAGGGTTAAAACGAAATTTGCCGTTCAGCACATCTGCGTTTGCCACGTAAAATAAAAAGACTGTAAAATAAAGAATGAGTACATTTCGATTTTTTTGCAGCACTTTATACAAGCAGTGATTGTTCATGCTGCTTCAGACGCCATTATTGTATAGCCTACAGAGTTATGTGGGGGGGGGGGGGGGGGGGCGGTTGCCGCGGTAAACTGCTAAATCGCAGTAATTTATTGCTTTAATACCGCGGGAAGAAAAAATCATTAGCGTCACAGCTATAGTTGTACCATAATAATACTTGACCTATCATCAACTGTTAGATGTTATTTTCAAGCTGTAAACCTCAATAGGCCACTCTGTATCTTCCCTCTCCGTGGCAGCTGACAAGGTTTCCTCATCGCCCTCCTGTAATGAAAATGAACCGATTATGACAAATCTGTGGAGTATTAAAAATACTTACATCTGCATGGAGGTCTGTTATGGCAGAAGGCTCCACCAGATGTAGAAGACCAAACAGTTAAATTATAACTTTACCCAGAAAAGTGCCCCACCTAATTTGACTTTTGTTTCTGCAACAATGTGCAGGCCACATCACGGTTTTTCAAATATATAACTCTAAGTCACCATGAAATAGATTATGATGTCTGAAGGACAACTAAGAATCTGGAAAAGTAACAGCAGTCAATTACAAAGAATTGTACCGCTACAAGAAAGTCTGTGTGCCAAGTTGTGTTTAGTATGGATGGGTGGGCGTCACTGAGCCCACACTGGCAAAGGGATGAATGTATATATATATCATTAATTTGAATGACTTACCTCTTATGCAGGCCCTTGTGTCCTGGGGGGTGGCTGGGTCAGATGAGTTTCCTCCAGGGATGCCTTCAGCAATTTGCTCATGTCACACTGCAGCGAGAATGAGGCAGAGGTGGTAGCTGTGACGTCACATTGTTCTGTTGCACATGTGTTCTCTTACATTGCATGGAGTACAATGTAAACGTACAGTTTCAGTGTCAACAACGTTAAGATGGCTTGGACAACGAGCCTTGAGTCTCTACCATCATTCACAATGACTGATGTTGAGAAGTGGGCTGAAAAAGGGAATCATATCCCAAGATCAGTATTACTGAAAGGTTACAGCAACTTGATAGAGGGCTACATCACTGATATAGAAGGTAAGTAAACAATCAGTACGCTAGCTTAGCAAACGTCAAAATACTGGTAGCGTGAAGAGCTAATTTCAGTCGTAGCCTAATATATACTTCTCACGAAAGTGAAGACATGAAATATGATGTAAACCTATGTTTTATGTAACGTTACACTGTGTTTTAATGTATTCAGTGCTCATCCTTGTCATCTTCATCATGTTTATACACATAAAAATGCGTAGATGTCAGATGATGATTACCTCTGGTGGCGCTGAATTATCCTTCTGGTTTTTGGGTGACAAAAAAAAAAAAAAAGTCGGCACACTCCCACTCTTAAGTTTCTTTAAACCGGTGAGCGACCTGACTCTACAGTCATCAGTAAAGTGTTTGGAGCACACTCTTGTGTTGTCCGTAATCTGAGATGAGAGATGTATTATCAGTATTAGCACGTAAAATAGTTCACTTTTATTTATCAATTTACTTGCAAAGGTAACTTTCCATGTTAGCTAACGTTATGACTAAGTTTGCTGCACTTGATGGTGCTTCAGCATCTATCGACCCCACACATTAGCCAACACTGAAAGTTAACGCTAGCTTATCTCGTTGCATTACTTCATAGTTAATGGTCCAACATTACACCTTATTTTGACAATCCACTGCCGTCTTTAGTAAGAATGGCAGCCTGGCACACAGCAGTAAGCCATGGCTTGTCAATCACTCGCTTCACTCACTGCAACTTTCCGACGAACTTCCTTGTTCCTACAACCTCAGCCTCGTTTTTGCGCATAAAATATTCAATATTTTTCAATAGCTACTTACATATATGACATAACCACTGAATGCTGTTTAATTAGGTAGGGTAGGCAAAACAACATCACACTTGCCTGTAATGATATTATACCTTACCTGTTTGAACTATATTTTTGTATTTCATCTTCAGTTGCTGCCAAGTACATTTTGTGCCTGTTGAGTTGCACCTGCATATATATATTTAACATGCGCACGCGCACGCGCACGCGCACACGCACACACACACGCACACACACACACGTAAAATAAAATCGTCTAATAAGTGGAACACTCGGAAAAAAACTTTTCTTTTTTTCCAATTATTACTCACGCATTGACTCGGTCAGCAATTTTCTGCCACACCAGCTCATGTTCTTTTGCTGCTGCTACTGTATTGCTTTTTTTTTTTCTACATGTATGCTCATATTCTGTATACGCATTCATTAGCATTTCTAACTCCACTGGGGAGAACTAGGAGGATCGAGTCCTTTTTTCTCCCTTTGCCATGCTGATTCATGTTATCTGAGTTCCACTGATGAGGGCTTTTTATCTCCTTGTGCACGTGCTTTACTCAGGGTTAACTTAACTCAGAGTTGATTGGACTAAATGTTATCATCTGTTCTGAAACTGAAAACTCTGGGTTTGACAGCTCAGAGTTAGTCAACCCAGAGTTCAGGTTTGAACTCAGACCTGCTTTCTGAAACACCCCCCTGGTCTCAAGTGAACTTCCTGCAACATCTGCCACTGGAGATGAGCTCAGAGGGGTTTGGGGATTGATTTCTTCCTCTACCTCTACATCCCTTAACTTAGTGCAGAGATACAGTCGTAGTATTCAAACTCGACTTAGGCTGTACAGTTGCTCAACAGTGTTTGAACCCTCTACTACTTCAATCTGTGAGGACTGAATTTCAGAATGATAACATAAGAGTTTTTTGTTCTTTGATGCTCCGTCTGGAAAAAAAATATTTTCTGCCATGACCCTTATTTCTTCCACTGTTCAGTTTTTAGCAATGGTCATATGTCTGGTTCCTCCACCTTTAATCGCCTTAACCTGCTTGTACTGTTGTTTAAAATCAAAGTCCATCCATCCCAATTCAATTCTCCTCTCTCTTCTTTCTGCAGGAAGTGCACTTGTTGTAGTTGCTAGTCTCTGGCGTAGCTGAGTCAGTATATGGTCTCTCCTTGAACTACTGGCTGTGCTGGTTCTCCTACAAAAGGCCACTGTAGCTATTTGGTCTCCTGATTTAGGAATGGTCTTTGCCAAGTCACCATCACTCATCAGTGGTATCACGGATGGATCAATCTATGAGAAATAAGTTAACATGGAAGAAAAAAGTTATTTAATATAAACTAATAAATCACAGCTTCATATGCTAGTTTATCATTTTATCAACACAACAGCTGACTGGACTTTAAACACAATAACCTCTAATGTTTTTTCCAACATGTATAAGCTAAACTATGATCTGAAGAATCGGTCTGCCTTATAGCCTACGAACATACAGACCACTTAGGCCTATTGTTTTTAAAATAAATTAGACAAAGTCATCAAGAATAGTCTAGGCTATAGGACACAGCATAAAACATGTTCATTAATTTCACTAGGCCTATCTGACATGCCGCATGGCGAAAAACAGTTGTGCACTTTCACATTTCACTGGACCACCTTTAGAGGTGGCATTTGTGTTTTAACAATCAGTGTGTTCGTCTTCAGGTGGCCGCTTACAGCGCTGGCTCAAAGCAGTGCATGCTGGGCTTCACACAATGCAAAGGCTACGTGAAGACGAACACACCGAATGTTTAACTTCTGACTTATTGATCAAGGGAAACTAGTTTTCCTTTCCCCTCAAACCTTACAGCTTTAAGGTTATCAAACTTGGTCTGCTGGACTGCTGATAAAACGTGGGAACCAAATCATTCAAAAGAACAGACATTTTGATTAAAATGAGAGCAAGATTTTGTAAAATGAGAGCACAATTTTATAAAACAAGCGCACATTTTAGGAAAACGTCCTCTTGATACAAACAGCTAAGATAAATCCAGCTCTGACTCTGCTGGCTAGCGTAGCCCACCGCTTTGAAAGCAGTCCATGCTTTTAAAATGGGCTATAGCCTAGGTCTAGCCTACAGTGACATGTTTAACGTTAGCACTTATATTAACCTATAAAATTGCAAACAAATTCTAACTGGCTACTTCTAAACTGTCAACCAGTAGCCCACCTGTGGAACCATGACTAAGTTAAATGTTCTTGCATCTCGTTCCATACTTTTTCATTTTCAAGTTTCTGAATAAACTCCTCGCCGACACCCCTATCCTTTAAGTCCCTCAGGCTATCTGTTGTCGGCTCCATGGCTGGCGTGTTGGCAGGTGTGCCCTGCTACAAAGAGTAGGAGTCTGCCATCAACTGTCACGTCTAATGGTGAGAAAACGCATAAAATAACTTATCAGCACTTTCCTTACTGTTAAACTATCCTGCAAAAGCATAAATTCTGATTACCTAAAGATGAACTCGTAGCCCACATCTCTCGGTTATGGGTAACACACCAGGACAGGAAGAAGTTGCGCGAGAGAAAGGTCAGAAAATGTCGAAAATCGACCAAACGTGAGAACGAAATACATACTTCAAGAGCTCAATTTAAGCCTAAAACTGGGTCACGATTTAATTCGAAGGGTCGACAAAGAAGAACGTGCTCACATATTGTAACACTCAGAAAAAATATCACCAACGTTGACCTCTCCCGGGCTCCGTAGTCGTCCGTGTGAAAGTTAAGAGTTTCAGCAGAAGTAACGTTAATCCTTTAAAAGTGAGCTCGCGCTACTGTCTATATTTTAAAATAACCGTTAGCTAGCATAGTTAGCTTAACTTCAGGCCACCCTTACCTGGAAAGTTATTGACACATAGGACAGAAACGTAAAGATAACTCTTAATGTTATCAAGTTAACGTTAAATGAGACAGTACTCACCTTAATCCTTTGGGTAATTGCATGAATTAACGTTACTGGTAAAACCTAAATTATCTACACTATATATTACAACTATCTAAACTTACTTAACTATCGATATCTATAAAACTAACGTTAACTGTCAAACTATCTAAACACTAAATACTACACTAGCAATAAACTAACTACCTAATAATAACACACAAACAAGAAAAATCTAAATATTGTCGCGTCGTGACCGTTGCACTGAGAGTCAAGAAGCGGCGAGAGTTCCAAAAAAAGGAGTAGTCGTTTATTCTCTATAATTTAACAACTAGAAATGGGTATCGGGAGGTGTCGCTAACTTTGCCAAAACACAAAACGTCTCTCTCCCCATAGCTCCAACCGGAACGGCTACAACCCCCCCCCCCCCCCCCCCCCCAAAAAAAAAACGCTCTCTCCCTCTCCTCAATCAACCAATGACCTACCAAATTTTCTAATTATTCCCGCCCTGACACCTCCCCCCAATCAATGGCTAATTTCCCATGCAACAAATGTGACTGACACACACACGGGGGAATGACACACATGCACAGACAGGGACGGTGACACAGACATCTGCGTGCGTGTGTGGGGGGGTTAACCACGGTGCTACAATATGTACAATATTTAATCTAATCTATTCAATTAATCAAAAGTTCAAATCCAGGTTGTCTCTCGTCTGTCTCTCCCTGAAAACCACCAACGTCTGCATAGAATGACGGATATCCAATATGGCGTCAGATTTATATAAAAAGCCGCGAGCGCAGAAAATATTCTCGCGCAAAAAGCACTGACTACGCGCGAGAGATTTTCTGCTTGGCGAGCGCTGGTAGGCATACGCGCTCGCGCGGGTTAACTGCTCTCGAAGTTGAGCTCTGCTCGCGCGAATCGACCTGAGTTTTGACAATTTGGGGGCGGAAACCAAGGGAGGCACTGGCCCTCTTATGATTGGTCACTTTCAACGCAATCACACCCACACCAGAGCCATGTGGAGAGAGAGTTGCGTCAACGTCAACGGAAGTCCGAAATGCTTGATCGTCACGTAATTCACGTAGACTTCAGATAGTTCCAGGAAGTTCTTGGCGGGCAATTTGAATGCGTAAATACAGAGACAGAACTGCGATTTTTTTTTGGTAATTAGTAGTCAATAAATGCATTGACTTACAATATTTATATAGCACACCGACATGTGTATGTAGTTACATCAATATGTTGGTATATATATTGTAATATATTGCTGGGTTGTTAGACGAAGCCATCTATCAGTATCACTTACATAAATCTTCAGGTGTCGCCGCCATTGTTCTGTCCGCTGTGTCTTAAACTCCGAACTTGTTGTCAGGACTCAGTTGTTTGAAATTTCAGATGTGGGCTAAAGACACACCTCTTCAGACTCTACCTGGACTGACACCCTTGCCATTTGACCTTGTAAATCTAAGATTCTTGGCTCGTACTTGTAGCACTATCTCTTACGTTGTATCTGTAGCACGTTTTGCCTAGGTAGTATAGCAGCACTTTATTGTCCCAGTGACTGTATTTGATATATGTAACCTCAGATCAGATTAGTTCTGTCTCGCTACACTGACCTTGCACTCAGCTTCAGCACTATCTGCATTGTATGACCTGTACACATCTTGTCCTTCTTCCTGTGGTTTGCCTACTATTCGCACTTTTGTACGTCGCTTTGTATAAAAGCGTCTGCTAAATTAATAAATGTAAATGTAAAATAACAAGCCTCTGGCCAAACACTGTCTGCCTGTCGTTCAGTTAATAGGCCTAGTGATGTGCAGTTCGTGAACGAACGAATCTTTGAGGCGAACTGAGTGTACTGAATCCCTAGTCTAAAAGATTCGTTCCTTCCTCTTTGCAAACATGCGCACTGATTAGCTGGCATAGCAGCTACAACTCAGAGCCATGTAGATGTACATCACTCTGCTATAACTCTCCCTCCAGTGGATATTAGATATGCGGTCTGTCCACAAAGCAGCCTATCACAAAACTGTATCAGCAGTACGTTCGTGATGACAACTAGCCAATGGCTGAAATGCTAAAACTCTGGAAGCACCTCCCACTGGCTATCTCGGCACAGCTGACGATGTGGGACAATGCAAAAGATCCGGTTCGTTCCGGTACTATGCTGACATGTTCCTCAGTTCACCAGTTCGTTCGGACTCCAAAGATTCATTGACTATGAAGACCTGATGACTACGTGTTGCCAGAATCACTAGTTCTCAGTATAGCAGGCTTGGGCTACATCCGCCATATTGACTGTGACGATGCAAAAAGAATCAGAGCGCTTCCGAGACATTATAGGAATTAAAAACAATATTAAATATTATTTTGCTCATCTACCTGCAATATCATTTTATATTTATATTTTTAGCAGTAGCATATTTTAGGTGCGCACAATGTATCGCAGTTCTTGTTTATCACAACTGCAATTTTACGTAGGCTACGATGTATTTAATGTTAATGTAGCAGAGCTGAAGTGATTAGCTCGTGTGAGTCCTGCGTAAAGCCTTAGGTAGCGGGTAGCAGGTAACAATTTGCCTTTAGCTCAACTGGCAACGACGCTGGCTTTAAGGGGTTGGCAGCGAGCAGTAAGAACCTCGGTTCGAAACCCGCTCGCTCGCCGACCCACGTAACATCATATTAAAAAACACAACGCAAGAGACCACCCGTTACATTAAGTAAAGCAGTTCAGTAGTAGTGTAGTAGTACAGTACAGTAGTACAGTTCAGTAAACTATAGTGGTTTTGTGGATATTTTAATTATGATGCTTATACTACATAATATATTGTAGCGGTAGATAGCGACTGCTGCTAAGGAAGTGTGTTCCCATGATTCTTTTTGTTTTTGTCATTAGCTTTTCTTTATGATTAATGTTCTTCCTTTAAGACTTTGTTATGTAGGCTATGTTACTGTGTTACACAGTTATGTTAGATCGCGCGTGTGTGTGTGGGACACCCCATATATTTGTTCGGTGCGTTTAATGAACTACCGTACGTGTGACAGATAGCGGGGGCAGTGACATGCCTTCACCGTCACATTGTAACTTGAGCGGTGATTACAAGTATATTAAAATATCCGGGCTTGGTTTGTTCAAAACTTGTAAAACGAGTCCTCAGTGCATTTTTTAGTTTTAGTAAACGACATGTACTTAAGCTCTACACGTTAAAATGTGGGGTTATTACTTTCCTAAAGAGGAAGTATACTTTGCGGCTGTATGATTGTTTGAATAGCATAGTGCAGTTTCACGTAATGAATATTACGATTTAATTTTTAATTTCATTGACATTTGGTTTCACACGTGCTGTTTTGCCGCAGAGCAGGTTAATAATGGAAATGATGTTTGGAACAATGTAGAGTAACTTTTAAAATGCAATAAAACTATTTACAGATTCGTGTATGCCGCCCGACCGGATATGGAAATGAACGAATCAGTGAGTCACAAATTCGAATCATTTTATTGAACTGAACGAAAGGAATTGAATCACTAAAAAGAATCGTTTTGAACGCCACTATCAGTTAACGGAAGCTGTCAATCAAGGTTCAAGGAGGTCGTGTGGCTGTGATTGTGTTGAAAGTGAACAATCATAAGAGGGCCAGTGCCTCCCTTGGTTTCCGCCCCCAAATTGTCAAAACTCAGGTCGATTCGCGCGAGCAGAACTCAACTTCGAGAGCAGTTAACACGCGCGAGCGCGTATGCCTTCCAGCGCTCACCAAGCAGAAAATCTCTCGCGCGTAGTCAGTGCTTTGTGCGCGAGGATGTTTTCTGCCCTCGCGACTTTTGACATGAATCTGACGCCATATATCCAGGGCTATATGTAGTGAACGCTGCCTGGTTAACTAGCACGAGACGGTTCGATGTGCCATCTCCCGCAGTTGTCACCAAGTGCCAGCTAGATGATGATTCTGTTGTAGCCTCCTTGTCACGGGAGTCGGATCTTTGTTTACATTGTTAGTCTTAGCAAATTGCTGTTATTATTTAACTACATTGTCGTTGGGGGTAACAACATTTGATGATTCCATGACATACTAACTTGTAATGGGATGTAAAGGATAAACATTATTTTAATAGTTTTCTTACCTTGTTCTCATCAGAGATTGTGAAGCTTGCCTGCTGAAGATCAGGAGAGCAAGCAGTGGAAATTCATAGCTGAGTGTGGCCTGGGCTGTGGAGGCCAAGATCTGTCTACTGCCAGCTGTGCTGTTTCAATGAGGTACTGTCTTGGGTCACTGTAACAGCCCGACTTATATTACAGAACTACATGATAGTTTCTCAGAAGTTACAAGTAAACATAGCATGCAGTACAACAGAAAGCTTCCTCTGAGCTGACTTTGTGGTTGGCTTGAAGCAGGACTCCCTAGTGTCAGCAGAGGAAAGGACTTCAAGCAAACTTTTCTATCCTAGACAATGCCAACCCACTGCACAATGCATTTGTGAAGCTGAGCAGTACGTTCATGTGTAGGCTGCTGTCACTGAGCTGCCCATTAGCCCAGTAGAAAGATATAGATTCCTTTGTCATATGGCTCTTCACCCTGTTGGGGGGGGGGGGGGGTGTCGGAGTATTGAACTTGATGCTCCCCTGCTTTAAGTTTTAACTTCATACTGTTTACATACTGGTCACTTTTATTTTTATTGCACTACAGCTACATGCATGTTGCCTGTTTGCACTCATACACAGCTCTCAGTGTGAAATAGATTGTTGTCCCCCTGTTGTGGATTGTTTTTGTTTTCATACCGTTTTCATACTGTTGTGTACTGTTTTTTTCCATGTCACAATAAGCTATATCTAAATGAGTGTACTGTGCTTATATGTGTCATATTTTCTAGTTTATTACTTTGCTTTTATATTGATTCAAACTTGTGCTAATTTTCACTTATGCATGCGGACTGTGATTCATTTATTAGGGGCCAAGCACCGAAGGTGCTAGGCACCTATTGTAAGTGTTAGAATTTTTCACTATTATACTTTCTCCTCTGGGAGTCTATGGCAGCCCATAGAACCCCTTGGTGGATTTTTATGAAATTTGGCACATTGATAGAGGACGGTGAAAATTATCCAGGCATGAAATTTGGGGTCAATCCATCCAACTCTGTAGTGCCACCAACAGGACAAACTTCAAGGTACATTTTTGCTTATAACTTTTGAACCGTTTGTCCTACGGTTGTGATCTTTTTCCCCTGAATCCTTGGATCATGGCAATTCGAATGCACCCATTGGCATTAAAGTCCGCCATATTGGATTTTCCACCATTTTGAATTTTTCAAAAAACGTACTTTGCGAACTAGTCCTAGACAGTTGATCCTATCACCACCAAATTTGGTCCGTATCATCTAGAGGGGTCTGACCAAAAGTTAATCAAAGAATTTTGCTTGGGCAAACGATGTGGCCATGGTTGTCCAATGAAATTCCATGGTGAAGACACCAAAACAGGAAGTGAGCCATATATCAGCAATGCTTGGTTGGAGTCACGCCAAAATTGGTATACTTTATTGGCAGGGGGAATATTTGGTACCCACCAATTTTCATGAAGTTTGGCCACATGGGGGCGCTATACTAGAAAAACAAAGAAAAAAAAATCAAACGCCTATCCCTTTGGATCCAAAGCAGATCTTTCAACCAAATTTCTTGTGCATCAACACAGTAAAGGACCCTAGCTGGGAAAGCATGAAACCTATGTGTCGACCATTTTGTTTTTCGGCCATGTTGGTATTATTCTTTTTTCAATGGTTTTCTATGGCAGGCCATAGAAGCCCTAGGTGGATGTTGGTGGAATCTGGCACCCTCATAGAGCACAGTCCAAGGTATCCAGGCACCAAATTTGGAGTCAATCCATCAATCCCTGTAGTGCCACCAACAGGCCAAATTTCAGAGTACATTTTTGCTTATAACTTTTGAACCATTTATCCTAGAGTTGTGATCCTTAATTCTCCTGAATCCCTAGGTCATGATGAATTGAATAGACTCATCCACTGTAATAGATTTTCGGAAAAAAATCTTATTTTCAATTTTTCAAAAAAACCTACTTTTGCGAACTAGTCCTAGCCCGTTGATCCTATCACCACCAAATTTGGTACGACAGAAAAGCAGATATTTCAACCAAATTTCTTGTTCTTCATCAAAGTTAAGGATCTTGTCTGGGAACTTATGAAACCTCCACATCTGCCATTTTGTGTTTCATCCATCTTTCATTTTGTCAAAACACATTTAACCACCTCTTCCTAGAGTTAAGGCACAATGAGGTTTTGTGTATTACTTCTTTGGGCCTAACAATCAATGATGCGCATTTGGATTTTTTTTTCAGACCTATGTAGATCAGCCCATTAACACATTGCATTTGCTTAAATTGCTGCTTCGAATCATATTGAATGATTTACAGTTAAATATAATTTATTGTAAGATGAGATCAACCATCTTAACCATCGTTGTTACAGTGTAGAAGGACGAAAGAAACAACTGTTACAATCGTCCTGACAATGACTCCTAACAGATAAACCTGACTTGCTTCTAAACTGAAAAACTCTGACATGGCAAACTTCAGGATGTGTTAAAGTACTAAGTCAAATTGTCATGACTATGACACATGAAACAATAGACACAACTTGTCATTCCAAAAAAAAAAAAAAAAAAAAACGCTTGAGTGAATTTACTTTCCGTGATCGAAAACAGCGTCTCGGTAATAACTCTGCAATAACACCCGGCTCTCCCCCATTTATTAAGTCAGCATCTATGGCAAAATGGACCAAACGTTTTGCGTGTGTCTGTATCTACCTTTTGAAGAAATAAATCAAAACAGTAGCTGGTTAGGTCATATCCACTAAGTTTAAAGAAAGACCTGACGCACTTAGCTAACTAGATAGCTAAACACTCACTACAGACTACCTAGCATCCTAAGTCTAAATAGGTTAATTAACTTGAATCTTTCCTCGTAGCTTTTATATTTCATGCCAGGAACTAATTTAGTTGCCCTTGAACTTTTTCAAGAGCCTCAATATCTTTCTTATAGTGCGGTGCCCAGAACTGCACACAATATTCCAAGTGGGGTCTGACTAAAGCATTGTATAATTTCAATATAACCTCTTTATATTTATAATCAATACTTTTGGCTATATATCCCAACATCCTGTTGGCCTTTTTTACTGCTACAGCACACTGCCTGGATCCTGTTGTTCTGCCCTCTGATTTACGTTAGTAAAGGTTAAAGCACATTGCTTGTGGCACTTAATCATAATTCATGCTTAAATGTAAAATACTGAAATACTGTCCAGATAGACACACAGTATCACATTGATTTTCATTTAACTCATTATGTACTTTTATTTTGATACGTTGCGAGAGATACATTACTGTGTAATATGGGATAGGGAACCCCAGTAGCAAACAAGTTGCTTGAAGCACAGAAGTCACGCATGTTTTCTTCCGTACCTTATTCTTTTCTTACGCCCACGAAAGCAATGGCTGCAAGTTTTTTGGTTTTTAATATCTTAGTTAACATATTTTTGTAACCTAGATTTACTGTTTATGCACGGTGTTAGTTCGTTGATGTGCAGATTGACATTACAGTAGCCTAATTCATTCTGGTTTCGCAGTGAATTTACGATAACGTTGCATGCTAATGAGGATCAGCATTGTTATCATAAACCATAACTCCATCCTTATTTTTTATACCTCTTATCTCATCTTTAGCTCTCCTTTTATGACTGTAGTATTGAAAAAAGCATTTAGAGTTGCTCTTTGCATCTAGTGCAATCTGTCTTTCAAAATGCCTTTTAGTTTCCCTTATTTTTTCTTCACTTGAGCTCGCATATCACTGTATTCAATCTTATTACTCTCTGAGCAGTCTAACTTGCATTTTCTAAATAATTTCCTTTTTTGTTTCAAACTGTTCCGTAACGACTTACTCATCCACTGTGGATGCTTCTTTTTCAGCTTCCCTTTTCTCACTTGCGGAATGAATTTACGCTGTACCTCCATTTCTTTCACAGTTTCGCCACCTAGAAGAGGTACCCAGTTTATTTTCCTTGTATAGTCACACATCTTAATAAAGTCAGCTTGTCTAAAGTTGAAAACTCTAGCATTGAAGAATGCAGACTTAACTTGCCAAAAAAACTTCAAATGTAACTGCACGATGGTCACTTGTTCCGAGTGGCTCGCTTACCTCAGTACTGCAAATTCTATCAGGATTATTACACAGAACCAGATCTAGAATTGTGTTCTCTCTTGTAGGTTGAGTAACAGACTGTATCAAAAAGCAGTCATTTACAACATCTAAAAACTCTTCCTCACATTCACCTTGACCTGACACAGCTTCCCAATTAATTGAAGGGTAATTGAAGTCCCCCATTACTATTGTCTCACCCTCTTGACATGCTAGGTTAATATTATCAAAGAGCATACTGTTAACACTGCTGTCTGAGGCAGGTGGCCTATAACATACTCTGATATTCAGACCCTTTACATTTTCCCCCAATATTTTAATCCATATGTCTTCTCTAACACCAAGGGGCTCCGTTCCTGGAATTTCCTGAATAGGAAGGTTATCCTTTACATAGAGAGCTACGCCCCCTCCCCTTCTATTGGTCTTCTATCTATCTTTTCTTAGCAGCTTGTATCCCTCTATGTTATACTCATCCCCATCCCCTGCACCAAGCAACAATTATCTCCACAAAGTAACAAGCTTAATCGTACCACGTCAAGCTCTGCTTTTCTCTGGTGGGGTGAAAATGGCAATGTTTGTAATTTACATATAGGGTATACATTTAGAAATTTTCCACCACAGAAGTCCGACCCATACCATACATAATCACATCAAGGAAACTGCAATGGCTTCAACCATTTACCAGGCATGTATCTATAGGCCCATGTATTAAGACAAGCAAACACACAAATCTGAATTTGATCAGTTTTGTAATTTTGACTGATAGGAATACATGTGTAACAGATTATCATTCCCTGTGTCCTCGGCAGCCTCTCGCTCCTCCTATGATTTTCTCCCAATGTGTGATGTTTGATGTCACAAATTCTGCCATGGCTGATAGAGAAAACCCAATGGCAGATCGTGCAGTTGGCCTTGTACACATTCTCTCTCATGCATTCCAGCCATTGGTAGTCATTTTCCCATTCCCTTCTGTATTTTTGTAATCTTCTCCTTTTTTGCTGGCAGACTATGCCTGGAGGTTGCCATTTTATAAATCTTGTGCTGTGTCGCTGACAGCGCTTCTCATTGGCTGTGACTCATGACCAATGAGAAACGAATTCTCTGCTTGGGTAGTGGAACATGACAGACAGGCTGAGGGAGAGCAGCAGGGTTTCCTTCTATCATACAAATCGACCTGTCTTAATAGTCTAACCTCTCTCCCATAGATTTGCACTGAATTGATTCTCAAAAATACAGAACAAAGCGTGTCCCGTATCAGTTCAATACGGAACACGTCTTTTAGTTTCCAATTATGGAATGATTCTGTATTTTACAGGATGGTTGGCAACCCTAACCGCAAGCCAAGGTATTGACTTCTGATCTTACATACCGTTTGCTAGCTAGCTAGCAGCTTAACGTTAGTTAGCTAACTAACTAGTGTTAAGTGTGTTACGACCCCATCTAGGGTGAGGTGTAAAATATAAAATACATAAAATAAAACGAGTGGACACTCCCCTTTCCTGTCACCAGTCCAAAACACACCGTAAATAAAGCCAGGGTTTTTATTAAACACAAAACATCAGGGCCAAGAAACAGAAAAAAGGCACCACCCCCTACTATCCGCTGGCTAAATAACAAAAAGATAACACAAAGAAAGTATTTACAACTATTTTCAAATTTGATGGAGTGCACACACACATACAGACATGCATAACCAGCTAGCACTCTTGCAGTTCACTGACAGTCATTCACAAAAGGGGAAGCACCTATATCCTAAGATTTCCTCCTTTTAAATTCTCCCGCTCATTCCTCACCCAAACGCAGCGGGGCGCCAATCTGCAGAGGAAAAAAAGAAAGAAAATGGAGGACGGAACAAAGCGAGAGAGAGAGAGCAGACGCATAAACTCCAGGGACGTAACACCCCCACACACAAAATAAAACATCCCAATGAGAGGTGTTTGTCCGAGGAGACCATAGTGCACACACACGAGCAACCCAATAAACTTATGCCCTAGATAGGGCATCTGCCACGACATTGTCTGATCCCTTTTTATTATGTATTTCCAGGGGAAACGACTGCGCCAGCAACGCCCATCACATTAAGCGCTGGTTTGAATTGCTCATCCGACTTAAAAATACAAGAGGGCTGTGATCTGTATACACCATTGTAGGAAGAGAGCCGGGCCCGAGATACACCTCAAAGTATTGGAGAGACAGCAGTAGAGCTAACGTCTCTGTCTCAATTGTGCTGTAATTGAGCTGGTGTTTGGTGAACTTTTTGGAATAAAAACTGATGGGATGATCAATGCTTTTGGAGTCCTCTTGCAGCAGTACAACGCCAGCTCTGGTAGCACTTGTGTCTATCTCAAAAGGCAGTGCAAAGTCGGGAGCAGCAAGCACCGGGGTACTGCAAAGCAGGGTTTTCATGGACTCAAACACACGCTGGCTCTCCACTGACCATACAAACTCTCTATCCTTATGGAGTAGGTCAGTGTATGGCAAGACAATAGTGGAGAAGTTTCGGCAAAAGGCGCGGTAATAGCCAGCCATGCCGAGGAATCGCCGTAACTCCCGTTGAGAAGTAGGCACCAGGAAATTTGCGATGCCCACAACTTTGGCCTTCACAGGACGCACCTCGTCCTGACCCACCTGTTTCCCCAAGTAGGTAACAGTAGCCTTCCCAAATTCACACCTGGCCAGGTTAAGAGTGAGAGACGCATCTCGTAACTGACCAAATACAAGCGATAGACATTTCAGATGCTCAGCCCAGGTGGACGTGTACACTACAACGTCGTCCAGATAGGCTTCGCAGATGGGAACATCACCAAGCGCTATATTCACGAGCATTTCGTAGACCGAATGGCAAGACCGTGTACTGCAGGAAACAGTCCAGGGTCACAAAAGCAGAGATCTCCGAAGCACGGGGAGTTAACGGCACTTGCCAGTAACCTTTTAACGGGTCTAGCTTGGTTACAAACCGAGAAGAACCAACCTTATCTATACATACAAACGTATGGAGATACGAGGTAGAGGGAAAGTCGGGTTTGCTAACTGCAGTTACCCTCCGGTAATCCGTGCAGAAACGGACTGTGCTGCCAGGCTTCGGCACCAGAATACAAGGCGAACTCCAGGAACTAGCACTGGGGATGGCAAAACCATTATGGACCTCCTTCTGCATTAGGCCCTTTTTAGCAGGGTTCACACGATAAGCATGTTGCTTGATTAAGATTAGCATTCGCGATGAATAGGCTATAGGCTACTACTAAAAAAATAATTTTTATTTAACGACTTTGAGTGAAAGCTTTTTTGATGAAAACTCGATTCACAATGTCACATTCTAATATAACATACGCTACTATAATATGAGTCAAACGTATGCCAGTCTTGCAACTACCAGACCCCGTTGCACACAACAGACATGAACATACAAACAGCCAAGACATAGTTAAACAGGTCGAAAAGGCTGTCGAGCACAGCGGACAAGAACATATCCACATACGCACAATATTTTAACAGCACAAATACATTACATTACATTACATTATTTAAACCTCTGGCTCTGTGACAGGGCGCAGACATCGGGCGCACACGCACACAGCAGACAAGAACACACTAATAGCCTACGCACAGTTAAATAGGTCCATAAGCACATTGCGTACAGCGGACAAGAACATATCAGGTTGCGAAAAACCGGGGGTCTCGGGGGTTGAAACTTGATTCACACTTGAGACCCCCTGAAAGCCTCAACAACAAAATGTTGGGGGTCTCTGGAAAATTCTTGTCACTTGCAACCGTCACTAAAAATGTGTTTTCAACCTTAAAGCCCAACAGATGCAGCCTGCGTCCAAATTCACATCCCTTTTTCTCGGTTGAATTGCTGAAGAAGTATTCATCGCTAACGATGCTAGTTGTTTGTCTATGCCACGAAGCGTTGGCCAGAAAAACAATTTCGAATTTACATCAAATTTAATCATAATTACAATCTGCATACAGCTCTGCGTCAATCTCCACATCCATTACTCTTGTTTGAATTACTCATTACTCACAACTCGTCATTGGATAGATATGGAACACATGTCACAAGAAAGAGCGGAACTGGAGCTTTGTAATGATGCTAGTCACATATTTGTACATACCGAAGTAATTACGTTATGAAGACAGATCAAACTTCTGCAAAGTAGTATCTTTACTAATTTCTTCAACCATTTTCACACTCCTGCTTCTCAGATGAATAAGTCAGGGAGTCCCTATCGCTGTATATCAAAATAAACAGCAGAACTCACCCTTTCCGATGATACTAGTTGTTTCTCTGTGTGACAAAGCGAGTAATCCGCTTTTGAAATCACAGCAAATTTCTGAATTATTTACCTATTTATTTACTACTGCGCACTACCACTGCGTACAATATTTTAACTGCTCCAAAAGCCCAATTTGCACATCACACAACAACATAGCCAAATACATTTTGCAGTAAAAGTATCTTTGCCGGTTTTTGTGCCATTGTGATAGCTAGCTACCTTGAATGGTGCAACATTACTAGCTACTAGATGACTAGGCTATGTGATGTCCGTTGACCATGATGCTTGGCGTTATTTTAATAATGAATAATTATTCAGTATTGCTAATTATTTCTCAAAACTTCCTCAAGCATGAAATTCTTAAGTAAAAAACAACAGGAGAATTATTTAAAATTTAAATGTTTTAAACGTTTATTTTTTCGCATCTGCGATTTCGGTTTTGATTTTTTTGACAGGAGGAAGTGTTTCTGACACGAGATGTCCGAGAGAAATTTGGTGATCATTGTTCGCTGTTTTGGAACATTATGCCACGTTAAGCGTTTTAGAATGTCCCGGCTTTTGTATAACTTAAGGCTTTGCTTTGTGTATTTCCCCGGCGTCGAAATCAGGTAGCCTAGTCTACATATAAATGTCAGGAAACCCGTCAGTGTATAACCTATATTATAGGCTGTATGGTGATGCAAGACAGATCCAAGGGGAAACACACGGAGACGGAAGGGCGGAACGGAGAGAAATGCGGCTTAGAATGAGGTGTGCTAGCCTATTTCTCGTGGACCATTTTTAAAAACCGCGGCTCCGTCAGCAGTGACGGCGATGGGTAATAAGACAGCCGGCGATCGCCTAGTTCTTACTTTGGGACTCGAACAGAGGGCGTAATTTTTCTGTTTGTACACTTACAGAAGGATACTGGACAGCAAATAAAGTTTTCTGTATCCTTATTGTGTCTCTGCTCATTCAAAATAAATATCGCGGCGAGAAACTTAGCTAGAGGTCGGTCAAAACCATTACGCCCTCAGTCTGACTTTTTATTTTTTGCGGCAATCAAGACACACAAACTTTATTCAAAATATTAAACTAAACAACAAAAATATGTTGTTTCAGTCAGGCAGATTGGGCCCAAGATGGGCCCCTTTGTTACTGGGCAGAACCGTGGGCCCAGGGCAGCTGCACCCTCTGCCCCCCCTACTCGCTCAGCCACTGATGACAGCATTAGGGCTTCCATTCATGTCCCAAAGCACCAGTTCATTTTATACTGCCGTCTCTTTAGGGAGCGGTGAACTTAAAATGATCTCACGAGAGATGAGAAAGAAAAGCACGACAAAGAGAAGCATGCCACCACCACGGGTAGCATCCTTGTCTTAGCTAGAACCTGTCAAACTTTTTTCTGCTCCTTTGATTCGCCAGAGTACGTGCTTTCCGTATACGAAGCAGACATGTTTATCAGATGCTCGCATCACATAAACACAAAAATGCCAAGTAAGGTCTGCCATACTCAATACATAAATAAATACACATGTGCACAGTCAGATATCTGCTTCCTGTGTGTGTGCCTGCGCATGTCTGAGTTTGTTTGTGGAGAAGGGGGTAGAGACAGTGAGCAACAGTGAGAAATACCATAGACTTAAAAGGGGATTTTGAGAAATTTATTAAAAATACTCCATCAACCACCACCCAACAGGATCACACCTGCTCTTCACCCAGCCATTTTTGTTGACAAATCCAGACTTGAAAATGTGCATCAGTTCCCAAACCTCGGCAGCCTTCTCTCCTCCAAAAGCCAACGTTGACACCTCAGCTGTGCCATCAGGGCCTTTTCAGGACTCTGAAAAGGGTCTTTGAAATCCGTGACCTACAGGCTAAGACTAAAATTGTGGTCTACACAGCAGAAGCGGTATTGTATGGGTCAGAAACATGTACCACATACAGCAGGTACCTGAAGGCACTTGAGGCATACCAACAAAAGTGCCTCAGAAAAATCCTGCAGATCAGCTGGGAGGATAAATGCACTAACATCAGTGTCCTCGAGGAGGCCAATGTTCCTAACATCACTGCAACCATCGCACATCAACTCAGACTGGTCATGTTCTCCGCATGCCTGACTCTCGTCTTGCAAAGTAAGTTTTGCGTTCCCAGCTTCTGGTGTCGTGTCCCTGGAGGTCAAAAGAAGAGATACAAGGACAACATCAAGGAAAACATAAAAACGTTCCAAATTCACCTTAACACCTGGGAGCAAACAGCAGGGAGGGCTGGAGAATGCTTGTCCATAAGGGTGCTGCACTGTACAAGTGACTTCCACCTTGCTGCCATAAACGGGCACAGACTAAGAAAGAAGAGAGCTACAAAGAAGGCCCAAACGATATCCTCGATCTCCTCATCCAACCTCTGCCCTCACTGCCCCAAAATATGAGGTACCAGGACTGGCCTCTACGCCCACCTGACAACCCAGAAGGAGGAGTCTTACTCGACTTTGAGTGACTGCCGATGATGGTGTGTGTGTGTGTGTGTGTGTCTCTTTGTGTGTCTGAAAGGGGAATTGATGTCTGCCTCATAATACTACTCCCAACAGGAACAAATTCACATTTGGAATGTTGCCAAACAACATTTATGACTGAATTAAGTGTTTGATTAGATGGGATTTAATTTTGATATCAAATTTGCCTTCACTCCAGATTTGTCCTTGCTGAAGTGGAATGAAACCACTATTGACTTTGAAGCCAAGATTCCTTAAAACATTTTTAGACATTTGGAAATATGACATTTAACAGAAATATGTCAATTTCAAGTACCACCTCACACACCATGTTGATTAAAGTGATAAAGCAGTAAAGCAATATTGCTGGACTGCTGGCTTTCGATTCCCCTGGTGGACGTAATATCTTGTATCTTCTGTGCGCCATTTATGGGCCACTGCAACCAATAATGCAGCACAACATGAACCATTGACAACAACAAGGCCCTACAGGGGACACCCACATAACTGAGCTTTGACAGCTGTATATTTACACTTTCAGTTTCCATTACAGATAATGAACTCGCCCAAAACCACAAGAAAGCAAAAGGTAACCACAACTCTTATCAAAATTCCATCTACAGAAATAGCATCTGAAAGGACTTCAGATTCATCATATTAGTTACTTATGCAGAGTAAGAGCTCATGTGAGTCATAACATGATCTCTATTATTGTTGGAATTTGCTATTGTAATCATTTCTAATTTTACTGTATTTCAATTATGACAAATTGTTATTAATCATTGTCTACATAATATACATTATGGAGTACAGAGATGAGCACAATCAGAAAAGTCTTGGGTTATTTACTTTATGTGGCCAGGCCCACTAGGCTGAGTAGCTGGACTACGCCACCTTGGAACTCAACCCAAGGAAACAAATGTTATACCAGTGACTCCCTCAGGCAAGTTTGTGAAGGAGGAACAGAGACGTGGCTTCAAGTTTAGAAAAGGTTAAAAAAACCAATTTATTGAGAAGAATCCTGGAGGGGTTGACCCAAAGGAAAATACAAACAAAGGATGTCCAGAGAACCGCCTGCGCATACAACGAACTACATAAGGGCTTACAAAATGTGTTAGCAAGCTAACTACAACATGAACCGTGCCAAACACGTGTTCGATGAACTTAACAGGGCAAAAACAGCAGCGACTGTTCCTGTAATGATAACTGCCTGGTAAAGAAAACTATATAGCCGCTCGCTAAGCCACAGTTTGGGATCAACTAAGCACCGTAGCCATACTCACGGTCTCCTCCCGCAACACCGCACTCCACCAACCACCACAGAACTCGGGCCGAGATCTACATAAAAGTAGAGCAATACAGCTGGTATAATAAAGGGCTAAGTAAGCAAAGCACAGCGGTGCTGCACAGGTGCTTCCAGAGATTGAGAGACTTTTGGGAGAGTATCGTGTGGGCACGTCAAAGTTAAGAAAAATTCATAACAGAAGTGCATGCCAGAAAATACCTCGGACAGGCGTATGCAGTACGTATCCGAAGAATCAACGCTTAGGGGAGCCCACGCCTAAAATAATAAAAAAAAAAAGTCTCATTAAAAACAAAACAAATCAGCCGAGACGTACTTACACTCTGGAGTCAGGAAGAGGAAAGACGACGCACCAAGATCACCCGGATACCATATGCTGGCTTGATCACCCATATTACTACGGAGCCTATATTATATTAATATATATATTTATATTACACACACGGTAACAGACTGATTGGTGATGCCGCCGTTGCAGTGATCTGAAGTAATTAGGCTACTACGATGCCCGTTAAACCAAATTTAAAGGTATAGCGACATGACATTAGCGATAGCCCTGTCACATTTATATGATTTAAGGTTAAATTGTAGCTTCAAAACCCTTATTTCTATATCAATAAAGTCCCTGACTTACGATGGTTCGACTTACAATGTTTTGGTTTACAATTGTGCGAAAAGCATACCCATTCATTAGAAACCTGTCAGGGCTCAGGCAGGGACTCAGGCGCAGACAGGGAGGCAGGATGCACAAGGTAGTTTAATAAAGCCAAAATGCAGTCCAGGAATCAGGTCAAAAAACAGGCGAAGTCACAATCCAGAAGCACAGCAAACAAAACCAAAAACAGATCCAAAGTCGAAGTCAAGAAAACATGCAAAAATTCGGGGCGGGGCGGGGCGGCTTGTAGCGCAACAGAAGAACTGAGACAAACTAGCGACAAGACATGAAACAAACGGGGAATATATAGGGCAAGGCAGATGACGGGACGGGATTCAGGTGTGCAGGTAGGCAGGTGGAGCCAGTAAGGTGACCAGGTGGGCGGAGCCAGGGCGGGGAGCAGGGCAGGGCAGGAACACAGGGAAAATCAAAAGCACATGGACAGGAAAAACAAAAACGAAAACAAACCCGGGTAAGAAGCTGCAGTCCTGACAGTACCGTACTTCAGATTTTGAATTTTGATCTTTTCCTGGGCTAGCAATATGTGGTACGATACTCTCTCACGATGCTGGACAGTGGCAGCGATCCACATCTCCCAATCAGCCACGTGATCACGAGGGTAAACTACAGATCGTCTATCAGTGTACTGTGTTGCCAGCCTTTTTGGATATTGTGTTTTGTGTTTTCACATCCCATCACTTTCAGTACAGTATTCAATAAATTACATGAGATATTCAACACTTATTTTAAAATAGGCTTTGTGTTAGATAATTTTGCAAAACTGTAGGTTAATGTAAGTGTTCTGAGCACGTTTAAGGTAGGTTAGGCTAAGCTATGATGTTTGGTAGGATAGATGCAGTTTAGACTTACAATATTTTCAACTTACGATGGGTTTAGTGGGACGTAACCCCATTGTAAGTTGAGGAGCATCTAAAATGAATATGTTGGTTAATGTTTTTATCAATGTAAACATACGCATAACACAAACATCCAAGTGTTCAGAGCAAATCTGTTTAAACAGGTCACAGTGCAGCGATGCCGTAGCCAAGGGCTCCCCATTTTGGAAGTTCAATCCTGCAGACTCGAAGCAGAAGTTGGAATTTACCTCAGTGGATGATAGACACACCTGTGGTATGTGAAAGTGTGTTCCGTCATTCTTCATTATTAAGTGAGGAAGCCATCAACATGGTACAAGACATTTTTAATACAATTGACTACATCAATAACTGCACAGATGATGTCGTCCTTAAAATCACCATCCGTGCATTTCCCTACCAGTAGGAGCCATGCTGAGAGCACATTCTTTAGCCTACAACACTAGCCTGTGTATTTAATAAGCTAAGTTTGGAGAGCGCAGTTCTGTCTTGTGATGTCTTGCACAGGTCAACTAGCGTTGGCGCTATCATCAGAATCAGAATCAGAATAGACTTTATTGTCATTGCACGGTGGGGGTACAACGAAATTGTGGATGGTCTGCAACAACAGCGCACTGTGGAACATATATAACAGTTATATAAACACAATACAAATAAGGCACACGACATAGAAAAAAAAATATGTAGTCACTGAGGCTGTCTATGACAGGTTTTTTAGGAATGGGGATGATGGTGGCGACCTTCAGACATGAAGGGACGGTGGCATGCGTCAGGGAGAGGTTGAACAGCTTGGTGAGGATCCCTGCTAGCTGGTCTGCTCTCAGTGTCCTTCTCACCTCATGCTCCTGGAGAAAGAGGGGGGGGGGGGGGGTGATGGAGGTGTGGGGAGGCAGTGTGTGCAGGTGTGTGGTGGTCTCAAAGCGGGCAAAGAAGCTGTTCAGCTCCTTTGCCAGCGTGCTGTTGCTGCCGGTGGTCGTTGGGCTCTGGCCTTTGTAGTTGGTTATAGCCTGGATGCCCCTCCACATCTGCCGAGGGTTGTTGTCCATGAAGTAGCCCTCCATGTTCCTCCTGTAGACCTCCTTGGCATATTGGATGCCTCTTCTCAGGTTGGCTCTGGTAATGCTGTACAGTGAGCTGTCTCCCGTCCTGAAGGCAGAGTTACGAGCTCTGATCAGAGTCTGGACTTCATTCGTCATCCAGGGTTTCCTGTTTGGAAAAACCCGGATGCGTTTGTCCACTATGACATTTTCTACGCAGCTCTTTATGTAGAAAAGCACAGTCTCTGTGTATGCCTCTAGGTCCTGCTGTTCAAAGATGCTCCATTTTGTACAAGCAAAACAGTCCTGTAGCTGAGGGAGAGCATTTTCAGGCCAGGTTCTAATGGTTTGTGTGCTCGGTTTTGTTTGCTTTCTGAGGGGGGCGTAGGCCGGAATGAGGAGCAGAGGGAGATGGTCGGATTGTCCTAGGTGGGGGAGGGGCGTCGCTCTGTAAATATGCTTAATGTTGGTATAGACACGATCAAGTGTATTTTCTCCCCTAGTAGAACACTTGACATGCTGGTGGAGTTTGGGGAGCACAGTCTTTAAGCATGCTTGGTTGACATCCCCGGCGATTATGTGCACGGCGTTGAGTCCTCTGCTGTTGTGTTGAAGATGTCCGAGCGCCGTGCTAACGTTAGCATCTGGTGGGATATAGACAGCGGTAATGATGACTACAGTTAGCTCCCGTGGCAGATAGAACGGTCTGCACTGGACAGACATGGCCTCTAGGTCCGGTGAGCAGTGACTGTCTATTATTTTGCTGTTAGAACACCAGCCCTCAAGCACGTAAACACAGAGTCCCCCTCCTTTGCTCTTACCGGAGGCTTTGTTCCGGTCGTGGTGATGGATGGTCCATCCTGCTAGGTCCACCGTAGCATCGGGGATTTGCGAGTGCAGCCAGGATTCCGTCACAATCAACAGACAACACTCACGGATGAGGCAGTTGTAGGTAATCTGTGACTTTAACTCATCCATTTTGTTTGCGAGGGATCTGGCGTTTGTGAGGAAAATAGATGGTAGCGGAGGTTTGTGTGGTTGCTTCCTTAGTTGAGCTAGCAGTCCGGCTCTGCATCCCCGCTTTTGCTTCCTCTCTCTGCGCCGCCTCCATCGCCTGCTGGGCCCGGCAACGATCCACGGAGCTCCCGGCGGTCTCGCTATCTCCAGTGGGATGTTATGAGTCCGTGTGAAGGCACTTGTGACTTCAGTGTTATGCTGAAGTCCAATGCCTATCAATTCCTGACGACTGTAGGTTAAGTTTCCATGACAAAACAAGACAAGCAACGAGTAAAAACACAAAAGAGTGCACTGTAGTAGAGAGCCTTGAGCCGCTGCGTCCGTACGCGCCATCATTTTGCGGAGAAAGACAGGTCATGTTCTGCTATAAATGTGGACTTTATGATTGTACACGCGGCCTTGGATGGATGAAGGTGCAGTAGCTACAGTGGCCAAAGATCCCTGCAACGTTGACGTATTATCGCCATTCATTTTTCACCCCCCTTTCTATTGTGCTTGTGTATGCACCAAATTTCACACGTTTTGCTTCCATGCTCCATCTATTTCAAAGCATGCTAGCCTATTGTGCAGTATCAACTAATACAGTCGACACAAATACTCCCTGGCACTGCCTCTCAGAAAGTTGAAACTAGTTGCAGATTGGATAAAAACAGTGCACTCGTGCCAGTACGTTGCCTAAAAAGGCTACCATTGGTTAAAACTCGTCCGTGAAAACACCACGTAAGTAATTGTTTTTAATAAAATTGCATTCTGGTAACATCAGAGCCTGTATATGCTAGTAATAATTCATTTCCTGACCTAAAATCTCTGCATGTCAGATTTCCGGCATGGAGTACAGATCTTTAACCCATGGGAGTTGTGCTACCAGAGTCTGGATATCAGATGCATGTGGAGTGGCCTACGCACCATCACAGATTTAAAGGGAGCAAAAGGAACATTCTAGGATCATCTGCCTCACTACCAGATTAGCTTGATACCTTTTATGCTTGCTGTAAGGCGAACAACACCACTCCTGCAGTGAAACTCGCGGCTGACCCAAACAGCTCTACACTATCCCTAACAACAGCAGATATGAGCAGGTCCTTCAAAAGGGTCAACTCCAGGGAAGCACCTGGACCTGATGGCATCCATGGCTGTGTACTGAGGGCATGCTAGCCAACTAGCAGAGATATTCATAAACATATTCAATCTCTCCCTGAGCCTCTTCATGATACCCTCTTGCTTCGAGAAGACCACCATTGTTCCGGTCCACAAAAACCCCACTGCTTCCTGCCTGAATGACTACCACCCAGTAGCACTTACCTCCATCATCATGAAGTGCTTTCAGCGGATAGTCAAAATACACATATGCTCCTCTCTACCTATCACTGTGGACCCCCTTCAGTTTGCTTTCTGTAGCAATAGATGTATGGATGACACCATTGCGTTGGCATTGCACACTAACTTGAGCCACCTGGTGAAAAGGAACACCTACGTGAGAATGCTATTCATTTTTTTTCCATTTTCTCCCCAATTTGGAATGGCCAATTCCCCAAATTCTAGAATGTCCAATCCTCCAAGACACGTGATGTCAGCAGCTGCATCTTTTCGCACTGCTGTCCGCAAGCTAAGCTAGCACAGAGATGGGTCTGAGGAAGTCATTTCGTATGCAGCTTGGGCATGTGGACCATAGGTGCCCGATGGATCAGCAAGGGATGCTAATGGGACCTAAGCCCCTGCCAATGTACCCATCCCTATCCCCGGCGGAATGAAGCCAATGAGTTCGCCTTTGAGCTCCCGGTCATTGTCAGCTAGTGACACGGTCGGGTTCGAAGCCGGACCGTAGCGCTCAGTCTACACTCAGAACGAGTGCTTTTTCGACTGAGCCACTGGGTAGCCCTACATCTCAGCTTTCAACACCAGCATCTCTACCAAGCTCCTCATAAAATTTTAACAGAGTAGTAGTAGTAGTAATTTATTTTGGTCCTTCTTAATAATTTTTGAAAAAGAATGCACATAGAAATAAATAACATCAGGCATTAAAATAAAAGGAAAAAAAAGAATATTGGTGTAGGCTGAAGCTTTAGCTTATTATACGTACCCTTTTTACATAAGATATTCTAATAGGCAAACCTTTCACTAGTAGGTTTAGGCTATACAAAGACAAAACAGAAGCAAAAACAAAAGTCCCAAACATTTCATACTTAATGATCATACCTCAGTTTCATATTTGTTTACCACATTATTTTTCACATTTCTTAAAATTTGCATAGTGAACTACACATTATTAATTCCTTGTCACAACTGTTCCACAGGTTTACCCTTTTGATAGATATACATCTATTTTTAATTTTGTCCTTACCCTTGATTTTTTAAACATACATTTTACCCTAAGTTCATAATGGCTCTCTCTAATTTCAAACAACCTCTGAGCATAGTTAGGAAGTAAATTATTTTGTGCTTTGTACATTATCTCTGCAGTTTTAAGATCAACTAGATCACAAAATTTTAAAGCATGTAAGTTAGTTAGTTCATAATGATCCGAACGATTTACAATTCTTATAGCTCTCTTCTGTAGCATGAAAACTAGATTAATGTTGATGTTGTATGTTTCCCATTACCTCCACACAGTAGTTATTGTATAGAATTATAAGAGAACAATACAGTATATATAGTGAGTTCTGATTCCAGAAAGAAGAAGAAGCAAGAAGAACCCAGAAATTTCATACACTCTTTATATATCATTGATCATAATTTTAATCTTTATTTAACTTGATTATTGAATTGCTGATTACCAAATATTATAAACTTTGTTTTACTTCTATTCAGTGATAACTTTGTTGATATTAAACCCTTTCTTTAAGACTTTCAATTCCCTTTCCATTGTATTCAGAAGCCGTTCCAGACTTTTCACAGAGCAATATAAATTAGTGTCAAATAAAACAATTAAAACAATTTGAGCAATTTAGACACTTTACAAATATCATTTATATACAGTATAATCAGTTTAGGACCTAGTACTTAACCTTGTGGAACACCAATAGTAACCTTCAACAAATCAGATTCAACATTATTTATTTGTATATATTGATATCTGTCATTACTACAAGGTTACTTCTTAGCCACGAAGATGCTTTCCTTCTACTACCACATCTCTCTAGTTTCTTCAGTAATAAGCCATGATCAATAGCATTGAATGCTTTATCTACGTCTATAAACACTGCAGTATATTCCTTGTTGTCCACTGCAGTAGAAATCTCTTCTACCAGTTCCATTACTGCCATTGAAGTGGACCTGTTTGCTCTAAAGCAATATTGATGTTCACTCAGTAAATTTTTATTATCTCTGAAATTATCAAGCCTTTGCACAAATAGTTTTTCTAAAAAAAATTTGAGAAATGGGAAAGCAGTGGTAGAAATGACTTGCTATTTTCATTTTGCTGGGAAACATACCTGTTTGGAAGGATTGATTGCAGATATGTGTCAATGGTTTCATTATACATATAGGACATATCAATTTTAGTCCAATCAGTGGACTGTTTATGCTTAATTTTTTTAACAATTAACAATTTTCCGTATTTCCTTTTCATCAACACCCCTAATAAAGATGGAGCAGGAGTTTTTATGAACAATATCTTCATCTACACCATCCTTATTTCTTGTCTGCACATCTCATTTGCTAAATTCTGTCCAACATTTACAAAGTAATCATTAAATTGAAAATTTTTTTTGTTTATAATTGCATTGTTATATTTACAAAGTAATTTGGATTGTCTGTTTTTCCAGTACATTTTTAATTATGCTGTTAAGCACTCTCCATGTTCCTTGAGTGTTACTCCTATAGTTTGTGATAATGCCCTTTCTTATTAGAATGCATAATACTTATCAACTTAGTTTTATATACATTTATATTTGCTTTCTGCCTCTTTAGTTCTATGTTTTAAAAATCTCCTATGTAATGTGTTTTTCTTTTTATATTTGTTCTCTATACCCCTTGGTAATCCATGGCTTGTCCACATATTTGTGCTTCCATGTATGTTTTCTTAATGGACAGTTTTTTTAATATATTTTTAAAAATATTCTGAAAAATTGCAAAAACAGGAAGGTGTCCACTTATGCCATTTATAAGTAGTCCACCTACTATTTTGCTTTCAATTTAATTAGTGAATATGTTGTTTATCAATATAACAGTGTCTGATGTTATTCTACTTGATTTTAAAAATACAGGAAATAGGCTGTTGCTGTGTATTAATAAAGTCTGTTACCCTTTTGTGTCCATTTGGGTTTAACTGTTACGCGGGTGACTGGGACACAAACGCGGACCACAGGATTTTCCGGTTCCAGGCGTTTATTGAAATCGGCAAGCAGTTCGTATCACCAGAGACATGCAGGGTTCAAAACACAGAGAAGCAGTCCGGGGGCGAATCCAGGATCGGGAGTCGGGGCAGACAGGGTCAGGAACCAGGCAGGCGAGTCGTAGGCAATCGAGTCCAAGCGGCAGGCAGAATCGTGGTCAGGAATCAGGCAGGATCGGCAATAAAGCAGGAAAAGTACGGCGGGGATGAAACAGGTAGAAAACACTGAAAATAACTAGCAACAAGACACGCAGGGAAGATACAGGGCTGGGGTGACGAGGAGATGGGATGCAGGTGAGCAGGCAGGCAGGTGAAGGCAATGAGGAAATCAGGTGGGCGGGGACCAGGCGGGGAGCAGGGCGGGGCTGGCACACACGGAAAACAAAAGCACATGGACAGGGAAAAACAAAACACCGCGGCTTAAGGGGGCGGAGCCCTGACATTAACATATAATATTAAAATCACCACATACAATTTGCACCTTTTTGTCATTCAATTTGTCAAACATACCAGCTAATTTATCCTTGAATGTATCAAGGCAGGTAACTGGTGTTCTATATACACAGCTAATGATTATATTTTTCTAACATCAATTACTATAGTTAGACATTCCAAAATATTTTCTATGGTGTTTGACATACATTTAACAATGATGCATCTTAAAGCTGTATCAACACACAGGGCAACACCTCCTCCTTTTTTATTAATCCTATTCATCGTAAACAACTCATATCATTCCAGTTCCAAACTATAAACTTTCTCATTATCAAGCCAAATCTCATATACACTGTTTACATTAAACTTACTGAATTGACACAAATAATCCTCAATTTTAGAGAATTTTCTACAGAGGCCTCTACCGTTGAAGTGTATTATTGATAAAGCACCTTCCATTTTCACATTACTGTTGAATTGTTGATCTGTGTAGTACTCGCAATTGTTGTTGATGTTATTGTAAAAGTGGTCTTCTGAGTCAATATCATTTTCAATCTCATACATTTTGTGGTCTGTGTGATCAAAAGTTTTAAAGTTCAAAATATACAGTCAGTGTAAATGATCACCCACCCCGTCCTTGCAAATGTCCATGTCATCACTGTCTCTGAACGGGAATGAATAGTCGTCATCAAGATGTGTCATTTATTTTAATAATAGTTGACGAAAATACTCCTCCACACATTCCAAACCAAAGACCACTAAATCCACAGCCATCAAAGCCTCCAAACAGAAAAATTCCATGTTACCAGCACAAGCAGGCAAGATTTTGTAGTTCCTTATCTGTATTGGTCTTTAAGTTCTCTTATCGTCACTATTTTGGCTTCTTCAGGTGTTCCACTTCGCCATATCATCACTTTGCTGATTCTTGTCCATGTTGCTTGTGTCTTGTTTTGTTTCCTTAGGATGTGTGCGTGTCGGCGTTCTTTTTGTAAGATTGCCTGTCTCAGTAGCTCAATCTTGTGCTTTCGATTCGCAAATCGCACTATTATGGCAGGCTTTGTTTTGCTATTCTTTTGAGGAAGGGTATGGCAAGCCGCAACGTTGTTACTCTGAATACTCATGTTCTTCCATTCAAAGAACTTTATGACTTGCCATTCCAGCGTTTGTAGTTCCTCTGTCGGGGCGTCCTCCCCGTATTTGCCTCCTGCCGTAGTCCTGGCGTAAGTTTGGTGTGTGTTAAATGATTAAATCCTGTATTCTTGTGTATTGTTCCAGGTCATCAATTCTTCACTCTAGGCCATCAATTTTCTTATCTTTCTCTTTAATAGGGTTCTTTTGTTGTTCAACTTCATCCATCAGATCAAGTAGCATAGCTTATTGTTTAACCACTTTGCTCAGCTCATCCGACATGAAGTTCAGAGATTTTCTGATCTCCTTCAACTCTTTCTCAACTGCATTACTGGCTTTCTTCTGTGGCATTTTCGTATCGTTTTTCGTCTTTTATTTGTTCAGTTTCTTTTCGCTTACTTTCTGTTAGAGTAGCTGCACTCCACAGGGCGCTACCATCTTAGCACCCGGGGCCTTGAAACTGAATGCTAGTGGTAAGAATAGGCAGCCTCACATTCTCCACTCTCACCCTCTGTTGTGACTTTAGTAAAAGACAGTTCATAAGTTTAAAAAACAGTTGATAAAGACATGTTAAAATATGATATTTACAGTATTTACAGCTGTTTATACAAGAAATTTAAGTTATTGGGACAACATAGAAAATGCTGACAGGGTAAACAGGAAATGCATTTGTTGCTTGCATTTATAGATACTCTTATTTTGAAGTTAAGAGGAAGTGACCTGTCCTGAGTTTTATGTTTCTTGCGGTATTGACATTATGTTTTTTTTCAAGGCATGCAGTAGTGAATGCAGGAGTCTGCTTATTTGATTCATTTATTTCATGCACCGTGCAGTCAGTCAGTAAATGTGACACTCGTGTGGTCATTATTTGAAGTTTCCGCTAGACAACACCCTCATTACAGGGACTCTACAGAGATGTGTGCTCAGCCCCCTGCTATATTTCCCTGTGTACACATGACTGTGTAGCGAGGCACAGCACCAACATCATAATGAAGTTTACTGATGACACCACCATCGTAGGCTTCATCTCCGATGATCAGGACAGCCTACAGTAAGGAGGTCAAAGACATGGCTGCGTGGTGCTGCAACAGCAACCTCTCTCTAAATGTCAGCAAAACAAAGGAATTGATAGTGGACTACAGGAAGATGCACAGGGGAGGGCACACCACCTTTACACATCGTTGGAGCAGAGGTGAAGAGAGTCACCAGCTTGAAATTACAGAGTACACACCTCCAATGACTTCACCTGGTCCCTCCACACAGACACAGATGTGAGGGCAGCTCGTCAACGCCTGTACATCCTGTGGAAGCTCAAGAAGTTTGGCATGGCCTCAGGCATTCTCACCAACTTTTACCAATGCACAATTGAGAGCATTCTGTGTGGTTGTTTCATAGCCTGATACGGCAGCTTTTCTGCATGTGACTGCAGGAATATACAAAGAGTTGTGACATCAGCAGAGCTCACCAGTGGCACCAAATTCCCAGCCCTTCAGGACACCTACATGAAACAGTGTTTGAGGAAGGCCCATAAAATAACCAAGGACTGCAATCACCCTGCACACAATCTGTCCGGCAGGCGCTTCTGTCAGTGCTCCGCCTCCTTAGCTGTCGTGCTTTTGTTTTCCTTGTGTTTTTCCTGCCCCGCTCCCCGCCCGGTCTCCGCCCGCCTGATTGCCTGCACACCTGCTTTCCATCCCCTCGTCTGCCCTGCCCTATATGTTCCCTGCTTTTCCCTGTCCTGTTGCTAGTTCGTCACAGTGTTTTTCGCCTGTTTCGTCCCCGCGTTTGCTTTATGCTTCTGTCTGCCTGTTTCCCATTTTTCGACCCTGCTTGTTTTCGGATTAGCGATTTGCCTGACGATTCCATTAAAGACGCACGGAACCCGACGCTCCCGTGGTCCGCGCCTGAGTCCCTGCCTGAGCCCCGACAGTACGAACTAGCCACCATGGACTCAGCGGACCTACCCCAGCTGCGGGCTGCACTGGAGCTGCAGGGCGCGTTGTTGGGGGGGCACCAATCCCAGCTGGGAACCATCGGCCGGTCCCTGGAGGGCCTCGCTGCCAGCCTCGCCAGCGTCACGTCCCAGCTGCAACAGTTGCAGCTGAGCCAGGGTAATCGCCTCTCGCCGCCTGCGGCAGCTCCCCCACCAGTTTCACCAGTACCCCCGAGCCGGGAGCCCCGTCTGCCTCCTCCCGAGTCATACGCGGGGGATCCAGGAACCTGTCGGTCGTTCCTCTCCCAGTGCTCCCTGGTTTTCGAACTGCAGCCCTCCACGTTTCCCACGGACCGGGCGAAGATCGCTTACGTCATTACCCTGCTGACGGGACGTGCCAGGGAGTGGGGCACTGCGGTCTGGGACGCCGGCGTTTCTTTCTGCCAGTCCTTCACAGCCTTTGCTGAGGAGATGAGGAAGGTCTTCGACCGATCCAGACACGGTCGCGAGGCTGCAAGGGAGATGCTCAGGATTCGCCAGGGGCGCCGGTCAGTGTCGGATTTTGCGATAGACTTTCGCACTCTCACTGCCACCAGTGGCTGGAATACAGCGGCGCAGTCCGACGCCTTTCTTCACGGCCTTTCGGAGTCCATCAAGGACGAGCTGGCCACTCGGGAACTGCCGGCCAGCTTTGACGCCCTGGTGGATCTGGCCATCCGTGTCGACCAGCGCCTGTCGCAGCGGTGCCGGGAGAGAGGAGCCAGTGGATTGCTGAGCCCCTTCAAATAACTGCCCGCACCGGTTGCGCGTAGCCCCGCCATTCTGCCGCCTACTTCCCCGGAGCCGTTGCAAGTAGACCGCACTCGCATGACTCGCCTGTCCCCTGCCGAGCGACAGAGGAGGATTAGCGCCGGAGCCTGCCTGTACTGCGGTCAGCCAGGGCATTTCGTGGCGACCTGCCCTGTTAAAAGCCAGCGCTCACCCGTAGCAGGGGGAGTACAGGTGAGCGTGACCCCTTTAAGCCAGTCCCCTGAGATCCGCCCCCTGTTTTCGGCCACTCTGCTCATCGGGGGTCGTTCCCATGCTGTCTCTGTTTTAATCGATTCGGGGGCCGATGGGAGTTTCATTGATGCCGGCTTGGCGGCCCGATTGCAGCTGCCCCGTATCCCGCTGCACTCGCCGCTAGAAGCCCACGCCATCACCGGGGCCCCTCTGGTCCGCATCACCCACGCTACCCCCCCTGTGAGCTTCCTCATCTCCGGCAACCATCGCGAAGAGATCGTGTTGCACGTGCTAGACACCCCACAAGCTTCCGTGGTCCTGGGCCATCCCTGGCTAGCTCAGCACAACCCCCACGTTGACTGGCAGGGCAACAAGATTCTGGGTTGGAGCCCGTTCTGCCATTCTCACTGTCTTCGCGATGCTCTGACTCCGGTGTCACCTGACGCCGCCGCACCCGAGGAATTCCCGGACCTGTCAGCAGTGCCGCTGGAGTACCTGGACTTGAAGCCAGTCTTCAGTAAGTCCCGCGCCACCTCGCTTCCTCCGCATCGCCCCTACGACTGTGCGATTGATCTCCTGCCCAGCTCCTCACCCCCGAGGGGGCGCCTGTACTCCCTGTCTCCGCCGGAGAGGAAGGCCATGGATCGCTACATCCGGGAGTCCCTAGCCGCCGGGATCATCCGCCCGTCCTCCTCGCCTGCCGGGGCCGGGTTTTTCTTCGTCGGTAAGAAGGACGGCTCTCTCCGTCCCTGCATTGATTACCGGGGTCTCAATGCCATTACCGTTAAGAATCGCTACCCCCTACCGCTCCTGTCCGCTGCTTTTGAGTCGTTGCAAGGGGCCACCGTCTTCACCAAACTCGACCTCCGCAACGCTTACCACCTGGTCCGTATCCGTGAGGGAGACGAGTGGAAGACTGCCTTCAACACTCCATCCGGGCACTATGAATATTTGGTCATGCCGTTCGGGTTAATGAATTCCCCAGCCGTGTTTCAGTCTCTGGTAAACGATGTGCTCCGGGACATGCTGAACCGGTTTGTCTTCGTTTACCTGGACGACATACTCATCTTCTCCCGCTCCCTGTCCGAACACGTTCAGCATGTCCGTCGGGTTCTCCAGCGCCTGCTGGAGAATCACCTGTATGTCAAAGCGGAGAAATGCGAATTCCATCGGAAGACCGTCTCCTTCCTGGGTTTCGTGATCACAGCGGGAGAGATCCAAATGGACCGGCAGAAAGTGCGAGCAGTAGAGGAGTGGCCTCGCCCCACTTCCCGTCGAGAGCTGCAGCGCTTCCTCGGCTTTGCAAATTTTTACCGCCGCTTCGTTCGGAATTACAGCACGGTAGCGGCTCCCCTCACTGCTTTGACGTCTGTCAATAGGGCTTTTACCTGGTCCCCGGGAGCCGAGGAGGCATTCCGCAACCTGAAGGGCCGCTTCACCTCAGCGCCCATTCTAACCCAGCCCGATCCTGCCCGACAGTTCGTCGTGGAGGTGGACGCCTCGGACGTGGGAGTGGGGGCCGTCCTTTCACAACGCTCCGCTTCCGACAACAAGCTCCGCCCATGTGCTTACTACTCCCACCGTCTTTCACCCTCTGAGCGTAATTACGACATCGGTGACCGGGAGCTACTTGCTGTTAAACTGGCGCTGGAGGAGTGGAGGCATTGGCTGGAGGGGGCGAAGACGCCGTTCCTGGTGTGGACCGATCATAAGAACCTGGAATACATCAGGTCGGCTAAGCGTCTAAACCCCCGACAGGCCCGCTGGTCCCTGCTGTTTTCCCGGTTCGACTTCACTCTGTCCTACCGACCGGGGACCAAGAATGGGAAACCCGATGCTCTCTCGCCTGTTCGCGCCAGCAGACGAGATCCAGGAACCCAGCACCATTTTGCCTGCCCGATGCGTGGTCGCAGCGGCGCAATGGGACATCGAGACCATCGTCCACGCCGCTCTCCGGACCGAACCGGGTCCTAGCTCCTGTCCCCCTAATCGCCTCTTCGTTCCTCGTTCTGTCCAATCCCAGGTCCTGCAATGGGGACACTCGTCCAGACTCGCCTGCCATCCCGGCGCCCGACGTACAGCGGTGTTCATCAGTCGGCGGTTCTGGTGGCCCACCATTAAAGAGGACGTCCGCAGCTTTGTTTCTGCCTGCTCGGTCTGCGCCTGGAACAAGACGCCTAACCAGCCGCCTGCTGGTCTGCTGCAACCCCTGCCGGTTCCCCGACGACCCTGGTCCCACATTGCGCTGGATTACGTCACCGGTCTGCCCCCATCTGATGGTAACACCACCATCCTCACCATCGTTGATCGGTTTTCCAAGTCCGTCCACTTCGTTCCACTCCCCAAACTCCCCTCTGCCAGAGAAACCGCCCAACTGCTTGTACACCACGTGTTCAGGCTGCACGGGCTGCCCACTGACGTGGTGTCTGATCGGGGTCCCCAGTTCACCTCTCACTTCTGGAGGGCTTTTTGCAGGCTGCTGGGCGCCACGGTCAGTTTGTCGTCCGGGTTCCACCCCCAGTCCAACGGCCAAGCCGAGCGGGCGAACCAGCAACTGGAGACTGTGCTGCGGTGTCTCACCTCCCAAGAGCCGTCAGCATGGAGCCAGCAACTACCATGGGTGGAATACGCCATCAACTCCCTGCCCTCGTCGTCGTCGGGACTGTCTCCCTTTCAGTGCTGTCTAGGTTACCAGCCCGCCCTGTTCCCAGCCCAGGAGGAGGAGGTCGGCGTCCCCTCAGCGGCTGCGTTCATCCGGCGATGTCACCGCACCTGGAGGCGTGCGCGGCTCGCCCTGCTGCGAGCTTCAGCCCAGACTAAGCGCTTCGCCGACCGCCGCCGCTCCAAAGCCCCCCGCTATCGCCTGGGTCAGCGGGTGTGGCTCTCCACTAGGGATCTTCCCCTCAGGACAGACTCCCGCAAGCTCACTCCTCGCTTCATCGGGCCGTTCCCTATTGCCAAGGTGATCGGTCCCGCGGCGGTCCGCCTTAAGCTACCGCTCTCTCTCCGCCGCATACATCCCACCTTCCACGTCTCCAGGATCAAGCCCGTCGTCCGTAGCCCCCTCTGCCCGGCTCCGCGGGCTCCTCCACCTCCTCGTCTGATCGACGGGACAAAGGCATACACTGTGCGCCGCCTGCTTAAGGTTAGGCGACGGGGGCGCGGACTCCAATACCTGGTTGACTGGGAGGGCTACGGCCCCGAGGAGAGGTGTTGGGTCCCGGCCAGGGACATCCTGGATCCTGCCCTCATCAGGGACTTCCACCGCCGGCATCCTGGCGCACCCGCTAGGACGCCTGGGGGCGTCCGTAGAGGGGGGGGTACTGTCAGTGCTCCGCCTCCTTAGCTGTCGTGCTTTTGTTTTCCTTGTGTTTTTCCTGCCCCGCTCCCCGCCCGGTCTCCGCCCGCCTGATTGCCTGCACACCTGCTTTCCATCCCCTCGTCTGCCCTGCCCTATATGTTCCCTGCTTTTGCCTGTCCTGTTGCTAGTTCGTCACAGTGTTTTTCGCCTGTTTCGTCCCCGCGTTTGCTTTATGCTTCTGTCTGCCTGTTTCCCGTTTTTCGACCCTGCTTGTTTTCGGATTAGCGATTTGCCTGACGATTCCATTAAAGACGCACGGAACCCGACGCTCCCGTGGTCCGCGCCTGAGTCCCTGCCTGAGCCCCGACAGCTTCAGGAACATACAAGCACGCATAAACAGACTGAAAAACAGTTTCTATCCCCTGGCAATAAGACTCCTCAACAGTCATTATTCACCCCACTAACAACTCACTACTGCATACTCTGCCCACTGCATGTGTATGCTGCACACTGCTGTTTGTACTGTACTGTATTGTTTGTATTGCTTGTTGTAATCGTATGTCGCAATTTGCACATTTGTATAGATGTTCATATACAGTTTGCTTTTTTATTTAGCAACTTTTTAGCTTGAACTTTTTGCACTTGTTTTTAATTTTTTATAACTCACTACCTCACACTCTACGTGCCTTCTATGTCGTGCTGTCACTAGTCTTCAATGTTACATGTTAACAGAGCCTACATCAGGAATTGCAATACTCAGTGTGATCTGTCAAAATGACAAATAGTAGTTATGCAAAATGTTTAAATATTCCTTTCCTGTCACTGTTATGTCATACCTCACAAATTTTTTTCAATCTAGCACTGCTGATTGAGGCCACCAGTGCCTGGTGATGAGATGAAAACATTCACGCACAAAACAGATCATTTCTTCCTTTTGACTTTTCTCACCAGACCGACCTATCAGACTGTTTTAATGTTATGAAAATGACATTAAGTATTATGTCACTCATTTTGTGAGACCTCTGTAGGGCACAATTCCACAGATTTCATTAATAATAATCACTATCATATGAAATGAGTTTTACAATTACAATCCTCTTTGTGTTTTTTTGTGATATATGTAAAAAGCTGTTTTGACATTGACTAGATTACAAACCTTGCTACTGCCTCCCTATTTATAAACTGAAGGGACTTCACATAGTAGTTGTTGTAATTCTGCTTGTCTCCGTCAATGAAGACAAAGTCAAAGGTCTCCGCTTCCCCAGCAGCAAGGACATCATCTATGAAGGCAGAAAAAGTTTAAAAATGTAATTTAACTCCAAGATAACAGAACACTTGTTTAACATATTTTTAACATATAACAACAATAATTAATTGAAATAATTCATGTCTGCATCATAAAGCATTTATCAAGTGTTTTCAATGCTGGTTGTTGGTGGATGTCCATTATGCTCAACACCAGCCTGAAAAAAAGAACACAGACTTTCAGGTTTGCCAGGTTGTGACATGCTGAGGTTAGGCTCAACATGTGGAATCCCTCTTGTTCTGCATCTCCTCACAGATTAGTGCTGTTGATGGTGAGTTTCAAGCACAGGAAAGGTATTAGTATGCTAGTTTTATCACACTGCCATGAAAAGTACAATGGTGAAAGTTTTCCAACATAACAATTGACTAAAGTAGCAAGTAACCACAATGTGATGATTATATTAAAAGTAAAAAAAAGTAAAAAAAAGAGTAAACATATTCAAACAGCAAATAATTCAGGCAGTCCAATTCACGTCTGTTGAAATATGGGGATTATGTGCATCAGGCTAGTAAATCTAATGCATTAGCATTAGATATACTAGCCTGATACAGTATTGATAGTCACAAGATATGATTATTGAAAATGATTGAATAGACTTACAGTGACCTCCATATTTATTTATATCTTGGAATACAGCTACAAAATAAATAAAATATAATTTATTCTGCTTAAAAATGTTACACTTTAACGTTAATTTATTCGCACACATCAAAGCCATATCATTGCCAAATACTCCAAAATGAAACAAAAATATTATCCAAACATTACTCATATTCAATGCAAGCATAATGTTTACTTTTTCATTTTGGTTATGCTGAACTGGTACTTGAATCTGTTGGTAAATTGAAGTTAAAATTACCTAGTAGAAGTATAAACAGTTACTTGATAAAAGATAAGAAGTGCAGAGGCCTGCTGGCAGTGGGTTCTTTTCTGGGATTTTAGCCCACTAGTGGTAAAATATTATTATTGTATCCAATGCATAGTCTAAATTCAGTGTGGCAGTCATTTGTACCAGCGATCTTCAAGCATTCTCTGGAAAACGTGAAGTGATATACAAATGCAGATTACAACATATTTATTAAACTTTGTCATGGAATCTTTCAGTGACCGAGTTAGTATCCTGAGAAGCAAGATAAAATGGCAAGTGTCTAATGTCAAGCAAAAACACTAATGATCTGATCAAACATTGTTAATGGGAAATTTCTGCAGTATATTCACTGTACAAGAAGATGCAGATAATGTTTAATGCAAGAAAACACTTTAACACGTCATTGTCATGAAACATTCCTGAAATGGTGTATGATCCTGACATCTAGTGGTTGTACTATTGCCCTTGTACAGAAACTATCACAATAAATGGGTTTCATGGCAGGGACATGCCAAAATGTGTCCCACTGAAAACACATTCCTATATTTAAATATATGAACTATTAAAAAATATCATATGAATTTAGTTAATAAGAAGAAGATGAAAGAGAGGTTCATAATTTCTGTAGTCTAGCTAGATGGTTACTTTGAGTTCTCAGAGGATGGTTGGTCTGTGTGTGTGTGTGTGCACGTGTGGATGTGCATGCGTTTTCAGCACTTTTCAAAATCTATTGAAATGTTGTAACGAAATCTATCGGCTGTACTACTGCCCTCATATCGAAACTATCACAATAAATGGTTTTCCTGGCAAGGACATGCCAAAATATGTCCCAGTGAAAACACATTCTTATATTTAGACATATGAACTATGAAAAAATAACATTTGAGTTTGATTAATAAGTAAATAAACAGAAGAAGAAATAGAGGTTCCTACTTTGAGTTCTCAGAGGATGGTTGGTCTGTGTGAGAGTGAGGTGTGTGTGTGTGTGTGTGTGTGTGTGCAGCACTAATCAAAATCTACTTACGAGTCTGAGTTTCTCTAATACTGGATACTCCCTCAGTGAATTATTAAGGACATATTGCATTAATGGATTGTCTTTTGCTCCTCCCTGACTCTTGAGGATGTCTGTGCTTGCAATCTGGAGACTGTCTTCTCCTTCAGAGAAAGTGCACAAGTGCAGAGTTACTATATAAATGCTCTGGCCAGGTGCTTGGCTGCAAGTTACAGGAATAACCCAGCTCTTTCCCCAGGAACACATATCATACATAACAATGACATTGATTGCAAAAGGGAACAGTTCAAAATTGTGGACCATAAAAAATACCTGGACAAAATGCAGCCGTGCTCATGGGAAAGAAGTACATAATGCAGAGAATTTTATCCTTTAAACAGCCCAGACCTTGTTCCTGATGCCTTTTTGAATTACCAAGGTTGCCACATTAACTAGGATCACCCAAATCAGCAGTTGATTGTTACTTTTTACTGAACTGTCTCGTGTGACTGCAGCATCCAGTAAAAGAGTGATTATAACATTGTGCACTTCACATTATGTAAGTGTGATTCTGATTTATATCAAATAGAGAGGACATTGGGATTGAAGCCATTTTTAAATTATTAAAAACAGCTTCAATGCAGTATCTATATATTGATCTATATCTATATATTGATATATATAGATACTATATATATATATATATATCAATGTATCCATATAACATATTAAATACACAGAGAACCAAATTTCATCTCATGTCTGTAAATGAAATTTTCAATTAAGATGAATGACTTAAAATTGAATTGACATAAATTGTGCAAACAAGACAATTTGATTACTTTTAGTGTCTCTGCTTAAACAGCTTTCCAAATATTGTCCAAAATGTCCTACTTCCCCAGGATTTCCCAATTGTTTTTTTACAGAGAATACATCAAAAGTTGATCCCATAGTATACACCACAGAATGGCTCTTATGAAAGTTAACCCCCCTCACCAAAATCAATATTTGAACTGGGATACTGATGCAATCAAGGTGAACCAGGTTGCAACAGCTAACTCAATGCCTGCAATTGTAAATCTTCCTTTTCAATTAAAACTCCTACTGGAAATGCAAAAAATAACCATCTACCATGGTTCTTTCTCTCATAGATTAGCAACGTTAGACATACCATTGAATCGTAAATTTACATATTAATTTTATTTCACGGTGAGAGGAGAAGTTGTCGACTGACAATATATGCAACGTGGTATTTCTGGCACTGAATTTGTGCAATGAAACCACAGCTTAAACATCCACAAAGCATATTCTAATACAGCAGAGTTAGCTCTTCAAATGAGTTTGATGGGGGTGGCACAGCTAAGTTGGTTGGATAGTTTAGGTCTACTTCTCTTTTTATACAAACTGTTTTGCACACTAACATTAGAGGTAAAATTTTTAAATAGGGTACTATGCCAGATCAATAAGCCGTGTTTTAACTAGGGCTGCCCCCTAATAGTCGACCAAACATTGGTCGATGAGAAGAGTCTTAGTCAGCCAAGTTTTCATTGGTCGGTTAGTCACAGAGAAACAAAAAACAACCTCAAACTCCATTCGGGAGCTGCACCTTGTCGTTAAAAAGTTATCAGACTATGTCGGGCAGGAAGTCATCCAAAGTGTGGAATCATTTAGAGTGTGTAAAGGACGACCCCAAGAAGGTGACATGCAAACTCTGCAAACAAATGGCAAAGTTAAGGCTATATTGTGATGCCTATCCTCCGGGTTTGGGCCAGAGGGACCAAGGGCCTTCCTCCACACTTCGGTGCCTTCTGGAAATAAATAAGAGTTCTTACAGAGTCTGATGTAATTAAGGTTTTGGTTTATTTCATATGGTGATCAGTCATATACAGCAAACCGGGTTGGTCCACGGAGCAACAGGTTACAATGCATTCACAAGCATATCCCCAAGCATTCTGCCCTCCCCTCAACCTGCATCCATCCTTTATGCCTTTTCTCACTCCTCCTATCTCAGACCCCAACTTCCAACTCCTCCCAGGCTCCTCCTTCAAGATCACCCCATCTTCCATTTAATACACCATTATTTAATTTTTAAGCTGTTACATTTACCCTGCCTAGAAAATTCCATAAACACCATAGTCATCAATTGTATATTATTCTTAAACATAACACTTCTGAAATTTCCCATTAATTCCACTCCACACCTATATGATTTTTAAACATAATTAAATAATACAGAGTTCATTTTATTTTTAAGCATATATGCCTGGAATATCACCATTATTTCCAGGCCCACGTTTAAATAATAAAAAGGGTTAAATAACTCAGTTAGCCAGACAGCGGTGCTGCAGACTGTAAGAAGGCACACAGATATCTATGTGCCATAAGCTACAAGGTTAGGCCTTAAAACAAAGGGTTAATGTAAGAACTAGGCCCCGTCTGGACACGGCCCAGGAGATGGGCTGCGAGAGCAAGACAAAGAAGAACTAAACCCTGCAAAGTGGGGCCATTAGCTCAGCACCACTATGATGGGCAACTATGACAAACTGCAGTAAATCCACATACAGTTTGCAAGCATTTGTCAGTAGATGTCAGCTAGGCCAATGCAGGCAATCAGCTGTTATTTTCTAGCTGTATGACTCATAAAAGAAAATATAAAACTAAAATGGGATGCATATGTTAAAAGGGGAAAAAACAGGCTGACATGCTGTAGGGGCATGTCAGGGGGAGGAGATACAATAAGCGAAGGTGGCATGACTATGAGTCAGAGGAAGAAGATACAATAAGCATGACTGTAAAACAATAGGAGAAAGTGGCATGACTATGAAACCAGAGAAAAAAGATACAATAAGCGTAGACCATAAACCAATAGGAGAAGTGAAGGGAGAGAAGATACAATAAGCGTAGACCATGAACCAATAGGAGAAGTGTAGGGAGAGAAGATACAATAAGCGTAGACTATGAACCAATAGAAGTGAAGGGAGAGAAGATACAATAAGCATAGACTATGAACCAATAGGAGAGGATGGCATGACTATGAAACAACAACATAGCGCACAAAGGTTCTGGGGTGACCAAGGAGGGGCAATGCTGAAGGCAGTGTTCCTTCTTCAAGGTTGCATATCCTGACATCAACTGTCCTGCAATAGCTTTCAAATACTTATAACCTAGAATAACCCCTGGCCTTACCCAAACCCATAATCACACAGAATCACAGCATATTAATAACAGTACTTAATGCTTTTCCAATAGTGGCACTTTAATCAATACTATCATTAAATGCTTATTAATTGTAGTGCTTATGTAGTAAATCAACAATATCATATAATGCTTATTAATTGTAGTACTTAATATAATGCCTTTCATTAATAACAGTGTTTAGTGCATACTAGTGCTTTAGGCCTCACATAAGGCCTCACATTCTCCACCACAATACGCAGCTAAATAAATATAGGGCTATTGTCATAAGCACTATTAGGCTTATCCAAGTGTTCATGGGGACTGGGGAAGCTAAATTACCTCGCTTACTGCATGCTTAAAACCTTTCGCGCGAACGGTCACACCGGTGTGATTAGCCGTTTAGCACGTATGCTAAAACCGGTGCGATTAGAACACTAGATTGAAAAAAAATCTCGCTGATTTTAATTTTGAGGAAACAGCGAATTAACGTTAAAAATATAGCAAATGCTAACTGAAAACTATACTTAACAAACTGAAACTTAACAACGCTAGTGAAAACATAACGAAGCATGTAACATAGCATAAAAATAAGTTACGTGCGAAAGGGTTAACTTCATGTGCATTTGTCTCTACAGGTGCATCCAGTATACTGCGAAGATGACTCCCCAGCCCTCAACTTCGTCTTCGCGGCCGACACTTAACAAAAATTTAACAAAACGTCAAAAAAGGCTGTTTTTTATTTATCATTTGTTTTATAAGTTATTGTGTTGGTGTTACAAATTCATAAGTTGTGTGATGTTATACTGTGTTGAAATAAATTAGGCTAATGAAATGTCTCCTTGCTGGTTGTTCCGACACATTCAAAATCATTAACGCTTTTGCAGTATACCATTGTCATTAACAGGCGGCTCGCTTTGTGCGTGCGCTTGTAAAATTTGTCATTATTACGCATTTCTCTGTAATGTAGCACAGTGTTAACAACGTTACTTATTACATTCTTTCTCAGCCCTGGAACTGAAACCATTTTCTGATGCCCTATAAAATATATATTTAAATAATTAAATTAATATCATAAACGTGTGACGACTAGTCAGCTAATGGCTTGAACGACTACTAGTCAACGAGGAAAATCTTTGGTCGGGGGCAGCCCTAGTTATAACATGAAATATTATGCATATGATATCACATATCTGCGTTCTGTACACATATACACAGTTCACTTGTTAAATCCATGCAAAAAAATATTCTTTCTGATTATTTACTCTATAATTAAAACCATATATTACTCAATAATAAAAACCAATCAAATCATCCATTTAAAAATGGATGATGTGAGCTGTTCCCAAATGCTACTTCCCAAAATCAAAAGGACACCCAGTCCTGAAGATCTCAGTGTCTTCTCAACTCTTTCCAGTCCAATTGGAGAGATGACTGACGGCAGACTACCTCCAGGAAGTCTGTCAAACTCCTCATCTGCAGGGAATATCTTGGAATGGAACTGCTCTTTAGGGTCAAATAGTTTCAAACCACAATCTTCCTCATTTAACTTATCTACTTCTTAACGTACCTCTGAGGCATTAGAGGGTGCCTTGGAAATACCCACATAAATAAATTAACAAATACACATACACCTGAGTAAATATGAACACATATAAGGTGCTATTTTATTTTCAGTATTAATGCATTATTATCTGGAATTGTATGCCTCCTGTTTCTGAATGCAAATATATGAAGTCATGTACACTGTCGTACTGCATATTTACCGTAAATGTGCAGAAGTTGCATGGTATGTGTACGTCTCTCTTCATTCAACTCGTATAACTCTACAGGCGCTCCAGCGCTGGCACCGTGGCTAACCAGGAGGGTATAAACAAAGGATTTTCGAATGTGTGCCTTAAAGAGGCTCAAACTTCCTCTGTTCCTTTCAAATCAGACATGCAGGGATGCAAACAAACTGTGCGCCCAAAAGTATCAATTTAACGAGTCACGGGCTTTCACGAGTCACTCACTTTTGAAACCTGGCTTTTTAAGGTGTGTAAATGACGGGGAAATAAAGACCTTAGAATGAGGGCATCGCTGTCAGGGTCGTCTCCGAAAAAGGAAAAGGCAGCGCCTAGTTCTCACATCCTCTCCCTCTGCATTTCAGGGCTGCTTTTCTTCGCTAATTGTTTCTGCTGCTTGTGCCAGGTACCCATTGCTCTCCACCATATTCTACAGACAGGGAGCCACTCTCTGCGACTGCAGATTGAAGTGACGGCTTTCGCCATCTTAAAAAGCACGCTGCTCTTCTGACCCCCCTACATGCTTTTTGTTTAAGGGGTCCTGCGGGGTTCTCCGATGTCTGGCGGTGGGAAAAAGTTACACCGGCGAACAGGAGAAAAATAACACATGTGACGCATCTCGAAAAATCTCTAAACAAAATGTGTTTTTTTCCTTTTCTTCTGAAGTAATGTGTAAGTAGAGTTTAAAACAAATAATGCATACAAATGTCCCCTCCTGAATGCACATGTTAGATTAAATGCTTTGTCCAGCGATATATGCCAGCAATTTTAATTTTAATTTAAACAATTTTAAATACCCTGCAACTTATACAGATCTTTTAATTTAGATCCAGAGACTGGACAAATGTTAGAAGTCTATTCATAGCATGACAGTGGTGGCTATGTGTGCCATCTGAGAACACTACTCTGTTCCACACTAGCAGCCGTGTAAAGAAGCACTGTGTCTTTTGTACTTTGTGAGGCTACAAAACCCTATATAACCGCTGCGAGAGCTGGAGTGGACCCTGTTTAAGACATCAAACACTTCAGCCTTCGGTCAGAGCTGTGGGTGAGCAGAGTGTGATTTACCCTTTCCACCAGCGAGTGGCAGTATTACTAAGGCAATGGGGCTGCCTGCAAGCCCCAGTTCAGGTCCTGAGGATTCCGTCATTAGCGTTCGACTCGGCAAATTCAAAGGCAAATCGTGAAGGCAAAAGAGGCTCTACTTCAGTTAAAGGACATCTCTCTGAAATGAAGCATGTTGTCACAACAGAAAAACCAAATGACAGACTAACCTCTAGTGAGTATTGAATAAGTAATTATTCTTTAATGACAATTAACTCACTCGTAAACATTCTTAATCAAACCCTGTGACTGAGCCTCACATCTGAATTTAAACAGCACTGATGTACACGGTACCGTGCCAGTAATGTGGTCAGCGCTGTGAAAGTTTGCGCATACACTTAGCAGCCAGCAAGGTCCTCGCAGTGACGCTAATTTTTTTGAACGATGCATAGGAAGGAATAGACTGGGAATTGATACTGTTCTCACACTGCATTCACGGACTCTTGATTTTCCAGCGGAGTAGCATGTCGCGCCTCGTTCCATGACCGTGTCTGGCAGCGCATTCTGGGTGCTGTGCCCTCGCATACTTTAATTTTTAGAACATTTAGAAATTTAAGGGGCTTTTGAATGTTAATCATCAGGGACAAAGAACAACTCTATTGCGTGTTTGTCACACACAACTCATGTAATCTCTTTTTAAAAATGTAAATATAGTTATATATGAAAGTCTGCAAAATCTAAAAAAAAATGCAATCAAGGAAGCTCTTACTTTATGTAACATTTGATATTAATAGCATTTTAGACATGGCTCTACTGTAGTATATCGTTTTGGCATACAGTAGCCTAACATAATTTGCTATGCTGCCTTTACAGGGGCGGAGCCGATGGCTCATTGCAGAGGGGGCGGGGACCTGTAGTGGGCCCTTATACAATAGGCTGTATGGAGATGCAAGACAGATTCAAGGGGAAACTTACGGAGATGCAAAGGCAGAACGGAGAGAAACGCGGACTACAATGAGGTGTGCTATTTCAGCACACCTCATTGAGTGAGACCATTTTAAAATACTGCGGCTCTGTCAGTGATGGGAAATAAAACAAGACAACCCGTGATCGCCTAGTTCCTACTTTGGGACTCGAACAGGAGGCGTAAATTTTCTATTTGTACACGTACACAAGGATACTGGACAGGGAATAAAGTTTTCTGTAACTCTATTGCGTCTCTACTCATTTAAAATAGCTAAATACCACGGCTCCGTCAGCAGTGACGGCGATGCGAAATAAAACAAGACAGCCGGCGATCGCCTTGTTCCTATACTTTTGGACTCCCCAGGAGAAAAAAAGTATACTGAAGTATACTTAATTTAAGTATACTTAGTATACTCCCATGCACTCATGATTAATGTACTAAAGTGTGCTATTTTCAAATATACTAGTTATATATGTAAACAATGATTTGATTATTCTTATTTTTTGTGATGTCATTTTTGTTCATTCATGTAATTGTGAATGACATATTAGTGTTTTAGTTTATACATACAGTTGGGAGATGAATACTTTAGTTCCGGAGGGAACGGTTTTCCCCGGAGCCATTGGAAAAGAAGTGAGTTGAGTGAGAGAGAAGTGAGAGTGCGGAGCTCGGGTTTGTTGTCTTTTTTTCCCGTGATAAAATAAAGTGAACAGATTAACCACTTGGTGTAACCTGTCGTCGTTCACCACGTCCGAGTGACTGGAGAGTGAGAACTCTATACACGAAATATCAGGTTACAGACTGGTAGCAGCGGTGTTTTTTTTTCTCGCCGCGATTTTCTTTTGGCGCCTTCTATATCCACGGTAAAATACGATAGCAGTCATTGCTGTTTTTCACGGACGTCTTGAGCTAGCTGGCTGGCTTGGTGAGTGGACTGTAACTTGCAAGTATCCGTGGCTGGCTCGAAACTTTTCTACGACGAGCTGCTACAGGTTTGGCTGCCATTTCTAAGTTGGACATTGTAACCCTTCCGTAGATTTTTTTTCTCTTTGATTCTGAGGTCTCACGACGAATGGGATGATCCTTTGCCTGAGCCGGGCAATGCAGATAATGCTAGGAGTGCTAGGAGAGTTATTCACTATAGAGTTGAGCTTCCGCCGTGTTTCCGCGGAGATGGAAAAGATAAAGAAAGTTTTTCGCTCTGGAAAGCTCAACTGGAACTCGCTGTGAAAGCGTACGCAGATGCCCAGCAACAAACTCCAGCCACCATTCTTCCTACACGGCTGAGTGGGGATGCACTAGCATATTGGCTATCCCTGCCAGAAGCCGTGAAGGGGGATTATGATCGATGTATTGCCAAGCTTAATGACGTTTTTGGGCGAAAGCAATTTTTGCTTTATTTTCAAACTTTTGATAATGCCAGGCCACGTTTGGCTAAAGAGCCACTGGAAGTATACGCAGCTGAAATTACAAGACTGGTATTAGAAGCTTTTCCAGACTGTGGTGAGCCAGCTATAGCCATGGAACGTTTCAGGCGTTTTGTAGCTGGTTTGGATCCAGTTCTTCCGGCAAAATGCCATGAACATGGGGCGGCTACTTTGGAGGAAACGCTTGCTATCGCCTATAAGTGGGAGCGGGCCCAGGAGACTTTGAGGCTTTCAGCCCCATCTAGTTCTCAACCAGCTACCACCGCAGTTTCCACCTCCCCATCTGAGGCGATATCGACTATGGTTTCGACAAAGCGTGGTGCATCTCAGTCCAGTGCATTGCCTGAGCTTGTGAGAGCTGTGAGGGAGCTATCTGCCGATGTGCAAGCTCTCAGACTCGAGGTGGATCGTCTTCAGCAGCGCCGTGACTGGGTAGTCACTTACAGTCCTCACCACAGGGTGGCGTATAGAGACCGGCAGTCTTCTCCTGACTGGCTCAGTTCTACCAGAGAGAGGGAGGCGTATAGCTACTCTCCGACATCATCTCCAGAGCACCACTCCACACATCGCCCTTATCGCTCGTCCCTGTCACGAGAGGATTACCCCCGCTACAGCACTTCACCAGGATTTCGGGACAGTAGGTATTCACCTACTCCTCCATCTTCTCCACGACGTATGTATCGATCTTCCAGCAGCCAGGACCACTACCGCCACCCCAGTCATGACTACTGGAGCAGTCCCAGCCCTACGTCAAGACACCATGGACAATCACTCTCTGTCACCATCAGGCTAGGTGAGGAGTGTTTCAGCCATAATGTCCAGGTAGTTAGAAATTCCACTCAGTCCTTAATCCTTGGTTGGGACTTTTTGCAGAAACATCATGCAGTGATTGACTTGGCGGCTAAGCATTTGAAGCTTTGGGAGTGGACTGTCCCATTGCTGTGCTGCACACAGACAGCTCCTTTAAAATGTAGTGCTGTAACTCTAGCACCTGTGACAATACCTGCTCTAAATCAAACGAATGTCTTAGTTAAGATTTAGTCTAATTTGTGTGAGCCAGAACACAGTCCAAATTACACTGGCATCATAGAGCCCGACTGCCATAACATACCCAGTCTATTAGTGGCACGCACGTTGACCTCTGTGAAAAAAGGCGTAGTTTGCATTCGCGTCATGGACCCCACTAATGAGGTCTGTCATGTGTCTAGTGACATGGGAATCGGAGAATTTCACTCAATTGTCAATCAGTCTGGGGAAGAGTTTTCGCTAGTGGAAGCCACTGTAGCCAAAATACATACACAACCTCAAACCTTCCCTAAAGTTGCACTAGTCAGCAATGGCAACAAATAGAGGGTTTAATCCTCAAATATGCAGACATCTTCAGCGCTCACGACTGAGATTATGGTAGAACGGATAAAGTTCAGCATAATATCAGGACAGGCAATGCAGAGCCGATCTGACAGTGGGCCTGCCATCTCGTAACATGCGAGCTGTGATAGACCGCCAGGTCCAAAAACTGCTGGAGGAGGATATAATTGAAGAGAGTTGTAGCCCTTGGTCATCTCCAGTTGTTTTGGTGAAAAAGAAGGATGGCAGTTATAGATTTTGTATCGACTTTAGGAAATTAAATGCTGTGACTGTTAAAGATTCCTACCCATTGCCTCGACCTGCACATGCGCTAGACAGCTTATCGGGGTCCTGTTGGTTCAGCACCATGGATTTATCCAGTGGATATTGGCAAGTGGCCCTGAACCCACAGAACAAAGAGGAAACAGTTTTTACTACCGGAAGTGCCCTTTACCAGTTTAAAGTAATGCTAATGGGGTTGACTAATGCTCCTCCCACTTTTCAAAGATTGATGGAGCTGGTGCTTCGTGGCCTTCACTGGAAGGAGTGTTTAAAGACATCCTAGTCTTTAGTCAGACCTTCCCAGATCACCTCAACAGTCTTGAGGAGGTCTTTAGGCGTTTCCGGTTAGCGGGGCTTAAACTGAAGCCAAACAAATGCCACTTTGCATGTAGCCAGGTCACCTTCCTAGGTCCTATCATCTCCAGTCAGGGCCTTCAGCCCGATGCAAAGAACCTTGAGAAAGTTTGTGAGGGGCCAACACCAAGAACCACCACTGAGGTGAGAGCCTTTGTTGGCTTATGTTTGTATTACCGGCGTTTTGTGAGAAACTTTTCAAGTGTTGCAGCACATCTTCACGCTCTTACCCAGAAAGGTGCATTGTTTAGTACTCTTGACTTTGAAGATGCTTTTCAGTCATTGAAGCATGCACTACTAATCCCCCAATTGTGGTGCACCCTAACTTTTCACAGCAATTTTTGCTTTACACAGATGCTTCTCAGACTTGCATAGGGTCTGTGTTAGCGCAGATACAGAACAATAAAGAACATGTCATTGCCTACGCAAGTCACACGCTTACTGCTGCACAGCAAAAGTGGGCCACCTATGACCGGGAGCTCTGGGCTATGTATATAGTATAGTCTGTAAGGCATTTCAAACACTTTCTCTCAGGGTCCCCATTCAAGATAATTACTGACCATAAGCCTCTACTTAGTCTTCCGAAAACTCAGGTTGATGGTGACCCAACTGGTAGGCGAGGGCGTTGGATTCTTGAACTAGATGTTTATGACTACACCATCATTCATAGGGAAGGCAGACAACACGCAAATGCTGACGCGATGTCTAGGGGGCCTAGCATTGAGACTGAAACTAAAGTTGTTCAATGTGTCTTAACTTCCACTATTACCAGGGATATGGCGACATCTACTGGGGGAAAGAATAGTGACACCCTGTTAGGTCAGGACACTTGCCTTTCCTTGTCTGTTGATCTGGATGAGTTACGGAAGCAGCATTTGGCTGATAATTCTCTGTTGACTGTGTCATCTTGGAAAGAGAGGGGTAAAAGGAGACCACCTATAGGAACTTTAAAAGATGCTACCCCAGTAGTACGTAAGCTCTGGCATAAAATCCCCAAACAAAAGTGTGCGAAATGGCATACTCTGTCATGCGTTCAAACCGAATCCGTATGCTGCTTTTCAAGTATCAAGTTGTTTTACCTGAACAGCTTATATCCACTGCCTTGACAGCTCTTCATGGCAATGAGTTCAGTGGACATTTGAGTGCAGAACGTACACTGCAAAAGACATTTATAAGTTCTGTAGTGAATGTCTGCCCTGCCAAAAACGGGGTTCCCCGACACCGCATGACCTGAGCTCCCGATAACATCACAGGGATACTGATATGTGTTAGTCATTATGGATTGTTTTACTTGTTATGTCAATCTGTACCCACTGAAAGATCAACGTGCCCCCACAGTGGCACAGTGTATCTTTGAGGAGTACATTAGGCATCATGGCATTCTGGAATCATTACACTCAGATCAGGGCAGACAATTTGAATCGGATGTAATGAAAGGGCTGTGTTCCCTGTTGGGAATTAAGAAAACCTGTACATCACCATACCATGCTCAATCTGATGGCATGGTAGAGCGATTCAATAGGACGCTCAAGGACCAACTTGCGAAATACTTATGCCAGAATGGAGGTGAATGGGTGCAGTATTTACCACAAGTGGAGCTTGCATACAATTCTACTGTCCATTCCAGTTCTGGATTCTCTCCATTTTTCTTGGCCCATGGTAGGGAGCCACATTTACCAGTAGACATTTTGTTAAATTGTGGTCTGACTGCAACTTCAGCAACACCAGGTACGCCCGCAGCCTATGTCACTGATTTTACCACATGTCTTTCTCTTGCTCTTAGAGAAGCAGCTCAGAAGTCTGCTGATGCTAAACTCCAACAGAAGCTACAGTATGACAGAAATGTGGCACTTCACCCTCACAAGGCAGGAGACTATGTACTTTTAGATGACTCAGCACAGCGTATGAACAAGTTGGCACCCAGGAAGGGGCTATTTGTCATATTGAGACGGATAGATAAAGGAACCAATGTTGGTGTAACATATGAAATCACTGATCCAACAAACAAAGATTCTAGGAAATGGGTGGTACATCACAACAGATAAAAGTCTTATAAGGGGAAATTATCTGAAGAGTCACTTAGTGGATCAGGCAGTTCAGAGACTGTTGGGATGGGTGAAGTACCTGTCCCTGACTGCCCCACCCTCACGGCCTTATCTGGGGCTCTTCCCTATCGTCCTCCGACGCCTCCAGGCTTCGAAATCTCAGAGGTCATTGGTCATTTCTGATGTTGAGGGTTGTTCTCAAGTTAATGCCAATCCTGATTTTGTTCCTATGTCAACAGCACTCCCTTGCCCTCTCCAAACCCCTTCTGTTGATGTTGGTTCAGGTGACTTAGGTGGGGTTGATTATGCCATTGCCTCTGCCAGTCACCACTCGAAGTGGTCGGACAATACGTCCACCATCTAAATACAAGAATTTTGTTACTTAATGTGTGACTTGCACCTTACCTGTTCAATGGTTCCTTTGTATTTGAATACATATCAGTTATGTTCACCCTTGAATATATCTGTACTGATCACTGCTTGATTGGTTGGAAAGTTATCTACAGTGTTATGTCTGACAAGTGTTTCTGTTTTACAGTGTTGCCCCCATCCTTAGGCTTGGAAATGGGGATATTTCTATTTTAAGCAGGGGACGACTGTAAACAATGATTTGATTATTCTTTTTTTTTTGTGATGTCATTTTTCATTCAGATATCCTGCACTTATTCTGTTAATGTAATTGTGAATGACATATTAGTGTTTTAGTTTATACATACAGTTGGGAGATGAATACTTTAGTTCCGGAGGGAACGGTTTTCCCCTCCGGAGCCTTTGGAAGAGAAGTGAGTTGATTGAGAGAGAAGTGAGAGTGCGGAGCTTGGGTTTGTTGTCTTTTCTCCCGTGATAAAATGAAGTGAAGAGATTAACCACTTGGTGTAACCTGTCGTCGTTCGCCCATGTCCGAGTGACTGGAGAGTGAGAACTCTATACACAAAATATCAGGTTACATATACTTAGTGTACTTACTGTACTATTTTGAGACACCATTAAGATGAACTTAAATATACTTAAGTACATCTTTCTGTACTTTTTAAAAATGTACTTTGTTTCAACTTGGAGTATACTTGAATCCACCTTTCAGATTGCTGTTAATACACTTATATAGGAAATATATTTATAATTCAATCAAAATGTGTGAATAATACATTGTAAATACATTGTAAATATATTTATAAATATATAATATAATATAGTATATACTAACTATACATAAGTCTACTTCAGTGTAATTTTTTACCTTTCTATAATTTAATTGAATTTAGAATGAGTTTCAAGTGTGTCAATTAGCAACAAGTATATTTAAATACATTTTAACACACCTTAATTGTGTGTCAACATAGTCACTTAAGTGCACTTAGGTGAAGTAAAGTGGATGTTAACCGTTTACTTAAACAATACTTTAACACTAAGGGTCATGTGTCTGGTATGAATTCCACTTTAAATTTTACAAGAAATATACTACTTTCTTCAAGTGTATTTAACATCTTTAAAATAAAGGAATTACTTATGAATTTAATTGTATACCCTTACTGGTAGAAACTCAAATTACCAAAAGAAATCTGCAAGACACAAAATGTGAGTCAGACACATTTATTGTTTAGTGAAACAGTTGCACACCAATTAATCTTTAAAGACATTTAAAGCAATATTGTCAACCTGACATGCAATCTAGCCATCTAGTTTCAGTCCGAAAGGGGGCTAAACAATAGCATAAGCACTTGAACCAGCTTTTAACGCTGAAAATATTGATGCCGTAATCTGTGTGTAGGATGGACTTTAAATTAATAATAAGTAAGAATACTGGTTGTATATAAAAAAAAACTGGTTGTACTATTTAAAATGACCAAGGGTCATGGTTATTCTAAATAACAATATGCTTCGCTTTTTTTAATTTGTACATGCAATGCAGGGTCACATCTTTTCTGCCTTCACTTATTTGAAGCATTCATCGTTGCACGTCTTGCATATGATCCTCCCGACATCTTGCAGTCACTTCTTTGAATTTCTCCATAGCATGCCCTGTAAAATAAAAAAAATAAAAAAGGCATACTGTCACTTACAATACCATATGCACTATTCACTTTAAAGGTCCTGTGTGTATCTTATGGGACCTTGAAGCTGTCCACAACACTGTGTCAAAAAACATGAAATATCTCCAGTTTCAAATACGCTTCCAATGAATCCCTTATCAATTGCACAAACAATACTGATGTTTTGATTTTTGCACATTAGTGAGCCGGGCAAGACGACAACAGACTCTGAATACAGAAGGATATCAGAAAAGAGGATTTCAAGGATTTTGCCTTCAGACTGAAAATAGCTAGGAGAAGCTATTCTAGAGGCACTCATGCAGAGGGAATGTTCTCATTTGTTTACTGAAATCGTAACGCACCATCACTACTGATTGAACAGCGAAATAATTAAAATACTAACAAGAAATTCTACACACAATGCCTTTAACATAGTATAAAATAGTACAGACAGAACTCATACTTATTTTGTAATAAATGCATTAATGCATCCTACGCACCAATTATGGAATCAATCTTCTCAGTGTCCAAGGCTGGTTTGGATTCACGGTCTTTGTGTGCTCCAGATTGTTGGCCAGTCAGACTGGATGTATTCAAGATTTCCCTTCCAAACACCAGGACAGCAAGATCTCCAATGTAGACGGAAGGGTTCAGGCTCTTTAGACACTTCAATTGGCGAGCAGATACACAAACTGCAGATCCTGGCATCAGAGGTATCTGAAAAATGTTAATTCAAAGGACAACGTCAACATTTTGGCAAATAACACAAATATTTCAGTCGTTTTGGTATGTAATAAATGCATTTATGTACCTTTGTACAGAATCGTGTTGTTCTGAAGAACTTACGAGCACTGAATCCCCTCCCCCAGCAGTTCATAATGGCAGCTGTGGTGCTGAGTCGAACAGCCTCCAAAGCATAAGAAATACCCTTTTTAAAAACAACTGCAAACCTCCAGTGCAGCGACACATGCCTCAAACAATTATCGGGTCACAGATATACATTAAAAAATCCGAAGGCATGTGTCACAGCACTGGAGGTTTGCAATTGTTTTTAAAAAAGGTATTTCATACGCTTTGGAGGCTGTTTGACTCTACAGCTGCCATTACGAACTGCTGGGGAGGAATTCAGCGCTGGTAAGTTCTTCAGAATGACATGATTCACTGTAAAGATGCATAAATGCATTTATTACATGTCAAAACAAGTGAGATATTTGTGTTATTTGGCAAACTGTCGATGTTGTCCTTTAAGATATGCTCAGAGAAAGTTTAAAGTCTCTAATTCATTAAACGTGATGGACTAATCTAAATAACATATACTGCATCATTAAACAACTTCAATGACAGTAATAACAAACAATAGATTGCGTTTATATAGCCTACTGTACCATCCTTCATACAGGGTATGTTTATCTGCTATAGCAGCTTTTAGTTGATACCACAGCAATCTGTGTATTAGAAATGTATCTGGACTTCAAGATTCCCTGCAGGGTGAGGTAGACCATGACGATGGACTTTGCTCCAGTATGGCTTTCAAGGAGCTCACAATTGATGGAAAGTCTTTATAAAGAAGTAAAGGTGGAAATGAGCTAGACAATCACATTTATAATGAGAAGCAGCCTTATGATTTTAACAATAAGTTAACAATAACTGTAATATGTTTGGGCACAGTGCAGTTTTACATCATGAAATTTTTCTTTCCTAGAGAAGTTACCTTTGAGGGCATGGAGGATTTCGTCATAATTACTGACAACTCGTTCCTTCAGCCTTTTATTTTCCTCTTATCTTACATTTACATTTATTTATTTAGCAGACACTTTTATCCAAAGTGACTTACAAAAGTGCATACAGCAAGTATAGCAACAGTATGGGGACAGGATGTGTACAGTTCCACAATGAGACAGTTCTCAGCTGAGAGCAAGGTCTGTTTGAGGGCACAGTACTATTAGATTTGTACAATTACAGCCTATAGGGCAACTAATACGATACACTTTCAAACGGCAAACTTCAACAACTTCAAACGGCGCAATGAGCGTCAGGGTAAAGGCGGCAACAAGAAACAATTTAAAAAGCACAATTTAAAGAGCACAGCAATTTACGACAGCACTGAATGGGGGGGGGGGGGGGCAGCAATTGTGTGCTGGGTCAGTCCAGGTAGAGTCTGAAGAGGTGCGTCTTCAGGCCCCGTCTGAAGGAATGGGGTGAAGAAGCTGTCCGTAGCGAGACAGGGAGTTCGTTCCACCACTGGGGAGCGAGGTAGGTGAAACGCCGATGTCTGGCAGAACGAGCACCTCCTGCCTTGACCATGCAAGGGGCGAGGCGTCCAGTTGCTGCTGAGCGCAGGGGTCAGGCTGGTGTGTAGGGCTGGATGAGATCTTGGAGGTAGGCAGGAGCTGTCCTGTTGATTGCAGAGAAGGCGAGGGTCAGGGTCTTGAATCTGATCCTGGCAGCGACAGGAAGCCAGTGGAGGGATTTCAGCAGGGGAGTAACATGGGAGAATTTGGGGAGGTTGAAGATCAGTCGGGCAGCTGCATTCTGGATGAGCTGGAGAGGCTGGGTGGTGCAGGCTGAGAGGCCTGCGAGGAGAGCGTTGAAGTAGTCCAGTCGAGGGAGAACTGTGGCCTGGATAAGGAGCTGCGTCGCATATGTTGTCAGGAACGGACGAATCCTCCTGATGTTGTGGAGGAGGAGTCGGCAGGCCCGTGACGTGCGAGCAATGTACTCCTTATCTTCTTCCTTTTATTGCTTCACCTATCTCTGGGGTCCCTCACATTGTGCTTCACCCATCTCTGGGGTCCCTCACACACCAGGGTCAACCGAAAGCTGCGCCAGTCTCTCCTTTGACCTGGCATCTCTGTTCCACCTGACACTTGAGCCAATGAATCCCACTGCTGACACCAAATGTTGGAATTCCGGCAGTTGGCATAATAAAAGCATCAGAGGGACAAGGATGTTCCAAACCTAGTGGTTTATTTACAGGTGCCCCCAATTACCATGGTAAGGTTTTTACAGTGCAACATCTACATGAACTAACAAACAACAAAAACTTGGCAAAGCAAAAAAAAAAAAAAAAAGAAGAAAGAAAAAGATTATACTAGAATTTGCTTGTGCTAGTAGGCTATGCCCCAACTGGGCCCTAGCGTACTTTTCCAGCACTTCACCTTCTGGAAAAAGCCACCCAAGGGTGCTCTACCCAGGCCTTAAAAACCTGATTTTTCTATGGTCTTGGACTTGTCTTGGACTCGTTGGTATTTGCACTTGGACTTGTCTCGGTCTTGGCCATTGGTCTCGACTGAGTCCAACTGCCTTTAAAAAATATATGTAGTTCTTTTTGATGAACATTGAACATTCTGGATGTCTGCAATAGATAGATTTCAGATATCTACAATCCAGTTGTTACTAGTAGTGGGGGGATCCATATGGATCACGGATCAACTACGGTCCGTTACACCAGTTATGACTAGTAACAATTGGATTGTAGATGTCTGAAATGGGAGTTTTTCCTAGTAAGAATTCTATTGCAGACATCCAGAATGTTCATTCTGGATAGGAAGAATAACGTGGACATCTGAAATTGAAAGCCCAATGCCAATGTATGGCAAAAGTGGCGTCATTTGTCCTAGGAAGAATGAAGTTGTGCCTATCTGAAATGACAATTGTGGATAGGAAGAATGTCATTGCGCCTATCTGAAATGTTCATTTTGACTAGGAAGAACTGAATTACGGATATTTGCAATACATATCCAGGCTAGCTATTAAATGTTGAAACGGCTTGCCATATTCGCTTCTCTCTCCTCCTCGGAGTCTCCATCCAATCAGCCCAATCACATCCAACTGCAGTCATCATGACATTACTAGACAGTGTTGCCGTGCTCTTCTCTGGCTTTTTTAGCAAAGCAAGTGTTGCCAGATTGGGCGGGTTTCCGATCCCAAACCAGCCCAAATATTGTTCACCCGCCCAAACCAATTTTGACCCGCACAATCAAATTGAAAACCGTCCAACTGGGCAGAACCCTGGCAACACTGTTCAGAAAATGGGCATTGGTTTAATTCAAAATCCATCTGGCATTGGCTGCCTGGTAACCAATTGGATGCCTGCCAAAACTCATATCCCCGCACTCTGCATCCATGCTCATCATTTTCATTTTGGCCATAGACACGATGTCGGCGAGCTCAAGCATTATAAAACTTGGTTTTACAAACCACAAACAATTTCTCAGCAATGGGCTGTAGAGGAAACACAAGGGCATCTGCAAATTCTGCAACACAACGATTTCGGAAACCTGTGGGCCAACATCCAGTTTTGTAAGACACCTGCAAAGGCACCACAAAGAGAGATAAGCAGGGAGGCGAGAGCTAATGTTAGCTAGCTAGTTAGCTAGCGGGCATGTTCCATGATCCAAAATGTAAGAGTTAGTCTTTGCATTTTAGTCTTTTGTTAAAAAAGGTTAAAAAAAAAAAATCACATTTTCAAACAAAATGTACCTTTGGTCATTCGGTTTTCATCTCAGAAATTAGGGGGGGAGGGGGAACCCATGGCGGGACCAAAACAGGTGACAACAGGTGATAAACACTGCAACGATCTGGCAAACAAGACAGAGACAAGCAGGGCTGATATAGGGCTGGGCTGATGAGTAAATGGAAGCAGGTGTGCAGGCAAACAGGTGGATATGATCAGGTGGGCGGAGAGCGGGGCAGGGCTGGAACACAAGGAAAAACAAAAGCACATGGACACAATGACAGATGGGGAGAACATAAACAACAGCTAGGGGGCCGGAGTACTGACACATTTAGGGTAAAGGAAAACTAGATATGGAGTATATTGTCGCTGTCAGGCGGAAACCGTGGCGCGAAATTCGCACGATCGGTTAAAACGTACCTTTATCCCTTATGCTTGCCCTGACCAAACCGGTGATATGGCCCTCAAAACAACTGAATTCCTCCGCATGCCCTGATTTATAATGGTTTTTGTCCCACTGAAAACTTAGGGTCTCATCCTCAAAGAGGAGGAGAATATGGCTAAGCGACACCATTGCTGCTAACGATGAGCTTGCTATTGCTGATAGCAATGACTGCTAAAGACGAACTTGCAAGTTAACTGCTATAGCGATTGCTGATAGCGATGATTAGCCACACTCTAGTTTGAGACAATTAAAATAAACAATATAAGTCACAAGTTGGGATCACAATATATAATCCTGAAATCGATGGTAAGCCATAAATCACTAGAAGTACTTTAAAAGTGAGTTTTAAAAAATGTCTACGACTAATGAAGGGGGAATTTCACTTCCGACACCAGTGTGACGTACCCACCTCGGTACGCGATCAGCCTCAGATTACTGGATAGGGGGCGTGGCTTCTAGCCCTACTTGAAGGTGGTTGGTTTTTGCCAGGCGAAATTTTCGCTTGAGTTGAACAGTTTTTTAACAGGCGAAATGAGCATTCGCTTGAGTTAAAAAATGTCCAACTCGAGCGAAAATTTTGTTAGCTGACGTTTCAAAACGTGGACCCATCGTTGTGTTGACCGTTAACTCTGAAAGAAATGACAAACTGCTTGTGTGCGGTATTTATATATGCTGATTAACTAGCTAGCTAGCAACGCAAGGTAACGTAGCTGTCTTCTGTTGTGTCTAGCAAACTTGCTAGCAGCGTTGGCGTATTCAAAAATGCTTGCTGTTCACTTGTTCGTTTTTCAGGCAACCGATCAAACCCACGCGTGGAAAGCGAAGCGAAATTTCGCGTCGCGTTCGGTTAAAACGCACCTTAAACCCTACACGGTGTCAGTGAGTGTAGGTCAGTGTTACGTTAGGTAGTGTGGTTTTTTACAATAGTGGAAAATCAACATTTCTGACATTTTCTACACACCGTTGATGAGAGGTACATCCCAATCACCACATCAGCCATAACCTACAAGCACATACTTCAACTAGTGACCAGAGTCAAAGAGTATATCATGTCCAGTCTGGCAGATCAGAAATTGGTCTCTGTAACTGCTGACATGTGGTCAGATCGCACACTAAGGTCTTACCTGGGAGTAACAGCTCATGTTTGTTACTCTTCAGCTAATGAATACACTCTGAAGTCCTTCCTCCTTGACTACAGAAGATTCAAAGGGCGTCACAGTGCTGAAAACATTTCAGCTGCATTTGATGAAATATTGGAAGAATACAATATAGGTGATAAGGTAGCTTTTATTATCACAGATAATGCATCTAACATGAAAAGAGCTTTTAAAGTTGTGATGGCAGAGCACTCAGATGATAGTGAGGATGAGGAGGACATGGTTGGTGAACAGTTGGATAAGAACTTTCCCCTAGGTTCCCAGCAACGGCTGTCCTGTTTTGCTCACAGTCTTCAGTTAGTAGTGGTTGATGGATTCAAGGAGGTAAAGTGCCTTTCTCAAGCAATCTCCAAAGTGTCAAAGCTTGCAACTCTACTGCATAGCAGCATGACTTCCAAAGATAAATTTGAGGCAGTTTTTGGCAATGGGAAAAGCATTCCAGTGGCCAGTGTAACTCGATGGAATTCCGAGTTTAAGCAAATATAGGCTGTCAGAGAACTGGGTCACACTGCCTTGACAGTAGGGTGACCAGACGTCCCGAAATCCAAGCAGTTGTCCCGAATCCTGAGCAGTCTATACTAGAGTCTCGAGTAGTTATTGTCTGATAAAACATTAAAAACTGTTCATGGTGGTTGAGTTGTCCTGCAGCCTGCTCCCGCCAGCTGCGCATTGGCTGCAACAGTCCATAGCCTACATGAATTATGGCTTTTGTAGTTTTTTTTAATTGTGTACTGGCGCGAATTGATAGTAAGTTAATTTTCATTCATTGTTGACATGGAGGCTCAGGCTGGTGTCCCGGGACCTGATGAACACACTGCTAAAAAGCGCAAACGTCTCTGCAGGTACCGGGAGGAGTGGGGAGGGAAATACCCATGGATAACTGCAGCCTTGCGAGATGCAAACAAAGCGTTTTGCAAAGTCTGTAGAAAAGAATTTGGCATTTTGCATGGAGGGGAGTCAGACGTCAGGCTGCATGCTAGCAGCAAACAACACATAACAAACAGTACAACTGTACAGACCAACACGTTGGTCTCATCCTTCTTTAAGCGGGAGGATGACTCCATGTACAATAAAATAGCTGCTGCTGAGCTGACCTCCGTGTTCCACTGTGTGACCCACCAACAGTCATACAGATCGCTTGACTGTGCTATGAAGTTAACACCAAAACTGTACTCTGATTCAGCTATAGCTAAACACATCAGCTGTGGTCGCACAAAAGCAGAAGCACTTGTCACAAACGTACTGGCACCCCACGCATCTGACTTCACCCAGAGCCTTGGGTCAGAAGACATACACTTTTCCATTGCAACTCATGCCTCTAATAAGGGCAATGTGAAAACATTCCCCCTCTCTGTAAGATTCTGGACCCCCGAGCAAGGCATCCAAAACAGGGTTCTGGATTTCTTTGAACAGGCAGCCGAAAGCACAGATGCTGTCACAGACATCTTACTGCAGAGGTTAATGGAACACATCCATAATGGAACAGCATCCATAATGTCTCGGCCTTCTCGGCTGACAATGCGGCTGTGAATTACGGCAGAAGACACTCCGTTTACCAAAATCTAAAACAACACAACATCAAGATCCTGCCTGCAAACTGCCCAGCTCACATTATCCACAATGCAGTAAAACGTGCCAGCAATGCACTGCAAACAGATGTGGAAACTATAGTGATTAAATAATTCAATCATTTCAGCTGTTCTGCCAAGAGAGTTGCCACCCTCAAAGAAATGTTTGAATTTGTTGACATGGAGTACCTTACCTTGTTGCGCCAAGTTAGTTGAGCCTGCTCCCTGCAATTAACAGACTTGTCAACACCTGGCCAGCTGTGCAGAGCTACTTCTTGTTGCTGGGATGTGAGGAGTGCCCCCATGTCATCTGGGATGTGCTCGGGGGTAACGAGCATGGTGAAGAGGGAGACGAATGCAGCGAGCTGGAGGCCAGTCTCTTCTTCTTGCAAAAAACTCTGAAGATTTTCTCTGATGCTGTGCTGAGTCTTGAGAGTGACAGTCTCATCTCAGTTGAAGTGTATGTGCTGATGAACAGCCTCGGAACCAAACTCAAGCAGCGCAAAAAAGATGCTTTCTTTGGAGCAAAAGTTGACCGTGTCTTTGCCTCCTCCATTGCTCTTAAAGTTGACAGTCACTGGAGAGACTTCATCAGCTTTTATGATACCGCGGAGCAATACCTTGAGAAATGGTTCGACTTCTCCGAAACTGGGCACCTGTTCAACATCCAGTGTTTCAACCTCAAGGAAAAACAAGAAATCAGCTACCGGCAACTTACCACAGCTGTATCTGCCCTTCAGATGGAAGAGGATCTCGACATGGATGAGGTCTACAACGAGAGCTGTGCTCTGAAAGAGGTCTTGCCTCACCTGGAGACACATAGTCACCCTGTAGGCGAGCTTTGGGCCCAAGTGCTAAAGAGCAGGTCTGCGTTCCCCCAGTATGCCAAACTGCTGTCCTTTGTCTTAAGCAACCCCGTGAGCAACGCTTACTCAGAGCGGGTGTTTTCCATCATGAAAGGTGCCTAGACTAACGTGAGAAACAGATGCTCAATTAACCTGGTCCGCTGCGAAATCAAAGTGAAAATGAATTTAGAGATGAGCTGTGCAGAATTCCACAAATTCATCCTGGGAAAGACGAGAGTGCTGGCAGCAGTGAAATCCTCCACAAAATATGCCAGTGCCGGGCCTCCACAATCCAGTCTTCCTAGGAGGTAGCTGAAGTGAATTTAAACTTTTGTTGCTGTTGTTATATGCACAAAGAAAATACAACCTTTTTTCCCCTTTTTGTTTTATAGAGTAGATGAAGAGAGCGCAAGTTGCAGCCGCAAGGACAGGGAAAGTGCAGGCACCCATGAGAAGGAGTGATTGGTCATGTGTGTCGCACAGACGGATGAGAGAAACTCCAAATGAAATGAAAAAGAAATTAGCCTCATAAAATAACTTATGTTGCTGATGGCTGATTTACACAAAGCTACAACAACACAATCATTGTGTTTCCTTTTCTTAATGACAGACAGTTTAGTTAATAAAAATGAATTTTGGCATAAAGTAGGCCTATTAGTGTTACAAGTGTTATGGAAAGGCCTAATGATTTACCCACTGTTAGAGTTAAAGCGCAGTCATTGCGTTTGTTTTTCATAATGACAAATATTTGCGTTCATGATTTAAATGAATTTTTTTGAGTATTTTCTGGTTTGGTTTACACAGCCTAACACAGTTTTATAGGCTATAAACTCATTGGATTTCCTTAATGACAGAATTTATGAATAAAAATAATCTTGGTGGAAAAACGCCATTACAGTTCATTTAGTGTAGTGCCACCAACGATGGTCAGAGTAGGCCCAGTTGAGAGAACTCGATTCTTGGACCTTTTGCTGAAGCAACAGAATTAACAGAGGGAGACAAGATCGTCACAATCAGCATGGTTGTTCCAACAGTGCTTGACCTGAATACTCACCTAATTTAGTTGGATTTGTCAAAGAGCCTCTGCTGGCCATTGGTCAGGCCTCTCTGAAAGTCACGCCAGCGAAGGTTCTCAGGCATCTTGCACAAGCTACGATGCTGGACCCTCAGTTTAGAATGAGCTGGGTCGACATGGATGTGAGAACCAGTGTCGCCACAACGAGACTAAGGGAGGAAGTATGGAAGTCACTGACAGGTTTATGTGTCCTCCTGTGAGGACTTACAGTATATTTTCAAGGTGCTTAAGAAGGTATGAGTGAATCATATGTCTTTGTTTTCTTTCCTCCAGACAGCTTGATAGCTGAAGCAGAAAAAGTTGACCTGGAAAACATCCTTGTGTTATGTTAAGAACGACTCGGGCACAGAGAGTTCAAGTTGGAGTGTCCTCCATTTAATCACTCACACAACTAACAAACCTGACTGACATTGCGTGCAACGTCATACGTAAACCAGAGAACACTGCATTGCCATGGCAATGGCGAACATAACATTTCCCCCCCCTCTCACAGGAAACTAAGTGTGAAAGACTGCCTCAAAGTCATTGAAGCGTCCAGGCCATGCATGCGCCCGAGCTGCACGACCCTCTGGTTCAGTGGCAGGCTCAGGGGTCGTGAGTTCAGGGGCTATGGCTCCAGGCTGGACTGGAGGAGTGGGGCCATCCGGGTTTGTGCTGGGATCTGTCCAGGGGCCATCCTGTGGGGCTGATGTGGCTGTTACAGGGGCCATACTTTCACTAAGCCCAACAGGAGCCTGGACCCTGCGCAGGCGGCTGGAATGCCAGCGGGTGCCATCTGTAAGCCTGTAAGTAGCCGGGCCGAGTCGTTGGCTGACCTGGACAGGATGTGACCAGAAAGACTGCAATTTATTCTCGCGTAGTGGTCGGCGAATCCTGACCCAGTCGTGGACTGCGATGGTAGGAGACCGAGCTCGCTGTCTCCCGTCAAACCGAGTCTTCATCTGGTACTGACGTGCATCCACCTTTTCTTGGATCGGGTGAGCTGGAGTCTGGGCCAGGGCAGGGCGAAGTCTATCCAGAGGCAACTGGAGCTCTCGTCCCAGCATGAGGGAAGCGGGAGAGACTCCAGTCGTGGCGTGTGGGGTGGCACGATAATGTAACAATGTCTGCAGTAGGCTGGCGCTGAATGTGCACCCTTGAGCAAGGTGAGCCCTGATTCCGTTCTTCAGAGACTGATTCAGCCGTTCCACCCCCCCCGTTGGCAGAGGGGTTATAGAAAGCTGTGCGGATATGGTGAATCCCTTTCTCTTTCAGGTAGGAGGTCAGTTCACATGAAACCATTTGAGGCCCATTATCAGTGGTGATTTTCTTGGGCAAACCCCAACGGGCAAATAAAGAGTCCAGAATGTCAATTAGCACTTTGGCTGTCACTGAGCCGGCTGGTGTCACCTCTGGCCACTTAGAGTGAAGGTCGTAGATCACAACCAGAAAACGCTGATGGTGTGGCACGCCATGCAGCTCACCACAGACATCGAGCTGTAGATGCTCCCAGGGTTTGGACGGCCAGGTCAAAGGTTGCATGGGTGGCGGCGGGGCTGGGGCCCTGGTCTTGCCACTGAGGAGACAGGTGGTGCAGTCCTTGACCAGGGTCTCAATGTCCCTGTCGATCCCAGGCCACCACACTGTGTCCCGACATCGTTGTTTGAGCCTGACTATGCCCAAGTGGCCCTCGTGCGCCATAGCAAGGACACGCGCACGCAGGGAACTTGGGACCACAGTACAGAGCCCCCTGGCAACACAGGTGTCATTCCAGCATGCAAGCTGCTCCCGGATCCTGAAGTAGGGTGTTAGCTCATCCGGCACCGTTTTTGGCCAGCCTTGCCTGATGTATGTTGATACTGAGGAAAGGACAGGGTCAGCTGCTGAGGCATCCTGCAGCTCACGCAGCGACACAGTTTCCTGGAGTGGTGTATGGAGCAGCTGTATGATGTCATTTTCTGCTTGCTCGCGGCCAGGGACTAAGACCTGAGATGTGGGCGGGGCGGGGACTGACCGGGACAGCAGGTCTGCTACCACGTTGTCACGTCCGGGCGTAAACTGCAGGCGGTAGTTGTATTGCAGTAAGCGGTCAGCCCAGCGGTGCAACCGTAGTGGCCTGTGGCCAGTGCCTGATGTGGCCAGAAGGGCAGTAAGTGCCTGATGATCAGTCCTCAGTGTGAATTCGCGGCCATACAAATACATGTGCCAGCGCTCACAGGCCCACAGGCACGCCAGCGCTTCTCGTTCCCCCACAGAGTAGCGTTGTTCTGTAGGGGTGAGGGCTCGGGAGGCGAAAGCGACAGGCCTTTCTGTACCTCCCTGGACCTCGGACAGCACAGCACCAATGGCTATGGCTGAGGCGTCGCATGTGACCAGAGTGGGGCTGGCTAGGTCGAAATGTGCCAGGACCGGTGGTGTTGTGAGCTGCATCTTCAGGCGTTGCACGGCATCAGAACAAGCTGGTGTCCAGACCCAGGGCTCATTGTGTTTCAATAGTCTGCGCAGCGGCGCAGTCGTCTCGGAGTACTGCGGCACAAACCTGAGATAGTACGCCGTCATTCCCAGGAAAGAAGCAATCTGAGCTGGTGACGTGGGTTCTGGGACTTGCTGGATGGCCTCTGTGTTAGAGAGGAGCGGGCTTATGCCCTCAGCAGAGAGGCGGAACCCCACATACTCGATAGTCGAGGCCCCGAAGACACACTTTCCTCCGTTAAGTGTGAGGTGGTGTTTGGATAATGCTGCGAAAACTCTCTGGAGCCGTTCATCATGCACCGCGGTGGTGGAGCCATGGACTACTATGTCATCCAAAAATACAGCCACGCCTGAAATCCCAGCCAGGATGGAGGCCATTATTTTCTGAAAACAGCTTGGAGCTGAACTAAGGCCAAAAGCCATGCGTTTGTAGCGAAAAACCCCTTTATGCGTAATGAACGCAGTCAGGTTGCGGCTATCTGGGTGTAAAGGCACCTGGAGGTAGCCCTGGCACAGGTCCAGTTTGGAAAAGACTGTAGACCCATAAAACTGGGCGGTGAGCTCCTCAGTTGTTGGCAAGGGGTAGCAGTCGGGTATTATGGCCCTGTTCACGGACCTCAGGTCTACACAGATGCGCAGGCCCCCACTCTTTTTCTTTGCCACGACTAAATTAGATATCCATGGTGAGGCATTCACCTGCTCAATTATGTCCTCATCTAGCAGACGCTGCAGCTCAGCTGTGATGTCATCGCGTAGGGCTAGCGGGGAGCGACGGAGTGGTTGCATCACTGGTGTGACGTTACGGTCTACCATGGGTTGGTGAGCAAAAGCAGTGAGACAGCCCAACCCACCGAACAGGCCAGGCCATTGTTCCTGCCATGTGGAGGCGACAGTGTGAATCTCTGAGCCTGTTGTGTCGAGCAGAGTGAATCCGAGGCCACTGAAAAGGTCTAGACCAAGTAAGTTGGCACCATGGCGGGATACGTGGAATGTGAATAGTGGCAGGGTCTTGTCCCCATAGCACACTGGAAGTCTGACAGAACTGACAATGTCGATTTTAGAATTCCCATAGCCATGCAGCGTGGTGGAGGCTGGATCCAGTGGCTTGTGAGAGAAGAACCTTTTCCAGGTTGACCAGTTCAAAAGTGATACAGTGGCTCCTGTGTCAAGGAGGAGGGGCAGTGTGACACCATCAACCATAAGTGAACAGGTTTTAAATGAAACACCTGAACGGACATTGTGGATAATTGTTGCGGGGGCAAGTGGATGTTGCTGATTGACTCTGGTTGGAGCAGATCTACAAACTTTGTGAAAATGGTTAAGCTTCCCACAGTTGGCGCAGGTCTTCCCCCGTGCAGGACAAGCTTGTGCTCTAGAATTGTGTGAGAGGGAACCACAGTTACCACATGGCTGTCTGGGGCGCTCGCGTGGTTGTGAAGCTACTTGCACACAATGTGAACTGGCAGTTTGCTTGGCAGAGGAAGTTTGGAGCTGTAATTCGTCTGCTGTTGCTGACGGTGATGGGGCGGACACTGACAGATTTGCCGCGCATTGGAGAGCAGATTCAACTTGTAGCGCTATTTTCACCGCCTGAGCCAGTGTCAAGTCGTCATTCTCCAAAAGCAGTTTGTCTCTAATTTTATCACAGTTCGTGTGTAAAATGAGTTGGTCACGTATCATTTCGTCTTGCAGTGACTTAAACTTGCACGAACTAGCTAAGCCTCGTAGATCAGCCACATATTGGGAGACAGACTCACCAGACCGTTGGTGTCTGCGCCAGAACATTACGCGACGGAGAAGGGCACTCTGCGGGGCCGCGAAGTGGTCTCTGAGCTGTTTCGCAGCCTCGTCGTATTTGGTGGATTTCGCAAAAGTTCCGAAGACTCGCTGACCCTCTGTTCCGAGACAGTGCAGCAGCAGCGCACGTTTTCTCCCGTCCGTAACATTGTCCAAGCCTGCAGCTAAAAGATAGGTTTCGAAGGCAGCAAACCACTGCAACCACGGCACGGGTGGTTCCCCAGGTAGAGCAAGGAAAGGAGGAGGTGGTGGCAGAGAGTAGTCAGCCATCCTCGTCGCCAAATGTTATGTTAAGAACGACTCGGGCACAGAGAGTTCAAGTTGGAGTGTCCTCCATTTAATCACTCACACAACTAACAAACCTGACTGACATTGCGTGCAATGTCATACGTAAACCAGAGAACACTGCATTGCCATGGCAATGGCGAACATAACACCTTGGTGAAGAGGTTTCCACAGCAGAACGATCTCAGGATTCTCCTCCAAATTCCAAGATTCCACAACTCCTGGCAAAGTATAAAACTCATCAAAAGAAGCATAGCACTCCCACTGAGGCAAGCATTGTCACTCAGGTAATGAAATACTTTGAAGACATCCAGAGCTGTCCGATAGAGGACTCCCTCATGTTCTGGTTTAAGAACAAGGACAAATATCCACATTTGCATGCTCTTGCTTTGAAAGTGCTGTCTGTCCCTGCATCTTCAGCACCAGTTGAAAGAGTTTTTAGTGCTGGAGGACTTCTTATGAAGCCCCATAGAGCAAGCCTAGGATCAAAAACGCTCTCCTCTCTCATATTTCTCAAGTGCAACAATGGACTTCTGTAACACAGAAAAGGACATTGAAGAGCATGTACAGTATGAGGATTAGATACAGAGCCAGTTCAGGATTCTGCTATCCCATATTTGCATCTAATTCTGCATTAAAAATTGCTGCCGGTAATCCCCTGGGGGATTTTACTTGACTAGTATAATCCTGAACTGAATATGTTAACATGGATTGGCTATTTTTTGTTGCCTATTTACCTGCATACAGAATGTTACTGTTACACCATAATAAAAAGATGATGTAAATCTGTATGGAATGTTATAATTGAGTCTGATGTTGTCTATGATGCTGAGTCAATGAAAATGTGAAGTAGCACTTCAGCTTTATGTGACTTTTAAGTGAAAAGGCTATACTTAAAGTAATCAATGTGACCTAATTTGATCCTACAGTGTGGTTATAATAATAATAATAATAAACTTTATTTATATAGCACTTCATACAAGAATTGCAGCTCAAAGTGCTTTACAATAAAGAATTTACATGCTTCACATCAAATGGACATAGAAACAGGGATATAATGCCATAATTAATGTAAAGTAAGATGGAAAATAAAAATAACAAAAAGATAAATAAAAGTGAAATTAGAATACATAGTTGCATAAAAAAATAAAAATAAAGTTAAAGATAAAATACATAGAATACATAAAGTCAATTAAAATACAGCATTTTAAAAGAAGTACAGTATTGCATAAAAAGAATTTCAGGCCTATATCAGGACAGTCATAGCTAGAATTTCAGGCCTGTATCAGGGAAGTCATAGCTAGTTAAAGGCTAATGTGAAAAGATAAGTTTTTAGCTTTCTTTTAAAAAATATTTTGCGAGCTGGCTTCCCTGTTATCCATAGGCAGTGTGTTCCATAGCTTTGGGGCATAATTGACAAAGGCTGCATCCCTGATTGCTGAAAGCTTTCAATAAACCAGCAGCGTTCTTGATGGAAAATAGTTGACAAGGGAGTTAGCAATGTAGCTTGGTCCTAGCCCATTAAAGGCTTTGTATATAAGGAGGAGGACCTTGAAATAAATCCTAACTGTTACAGGAAGCCAGTGCAGAGCAGCTAAAGCTTGACTAATGTGCTTTCTCCTCTTGGTTCTGGTTAATAGTCGAGCTGCAGAGTTTTGAATGAGCTGAAGTCTCTCAGTGGGTTTTTTTGAGAGGCCAGTAAAAAGTGCATAACAGTAATCGAGTCAGAATCAGTTTTTCAGCATCTTTTTGATTTATAAATAAGATAAGATAAGATTCTTTATTGTCATTGTAAAAGGCATACAATGAAATTCAGGTGCACTCAAGAATCGGACTCTGTGAATCAATAATGTAAAAGAAAGTAAATAAATACTATGAAACAGATAAATACTAAAATAAATAGTAAAACTGATTCATTCCACTCACACGCACACAAACACACATCACACGTCGCCCAGTGTTTTTCACCATACCATACATTCACTGCCAACATATGCATTAAAAGTCCATTATTGCACATTAAAAGTCCATGTTAAAGTGCTCACTGTGATTAAATACTGTAGTTATTGCATGCGAGTGTGTTGTATATGAAAGTGTGCTTTCAGTTCATTGTTCAGGATGGTGATGGCTTTGGGATAAAAACTGTTCATGAGTCGTGTGGTGCGTGCTTTGATGGACCGGTAGCGTTTTCCTGAGGGCAACAGTTCAAACAGATGATGGGCAGGGTGAAATGAGTCTTTCAGGATGTTGTGTGTTTTTTGCCAGCAGCAGGAGGTGAAGATGTCTTCCAGGGCAGGTAGCTGTTGATCTGCGATGTTTTGTGCAGTTTCAATAATTCTCCACAGAGCCTTTTTGTCTGCTGCAGAGCTGCTCCCACGCCACACTACAGTGTGTGCAGAATTATTAGGTACACTGTAACGCTTCATGAGGGTGCAGACGGGAGACATCATGGAAGAGGTGGGACAACGGAGATGGCGGTACTCATACGGGGGAGTTTAATAATGACGCATAGACCACATAATGCCGGGTCTCCTCAGCACACTAACTTGTGCATACATGCACTACAGTTTTGGAAAAATAAAAACAAGGGCATACATCAGCTGGCGTGTTACGGGGTTGTAGTGGTAGAGATGGATAGGGAGCACTGCACTTGTTCCACACAAGACAAGAGGGACTTCTTCCTCCACTATTTCCCAATATACGCAGGCGCAGCTGCTAGGACCAATAGGCAATGCGCTCTTAAAGGCACAGCACATTATAACCGTTACAACACGTGTTTTGGGAGGTTTAACCTTGCTTTAATTGCTCACTCAAACCTGTTTGATCATCGAAATTGTTCACAGCTGTGACTGTGAACATATAGGGTGCAAGTCCTCTTTATCAGACAACCAGAAGATGAAGTAAGTAAGAAGTTGCCTCCATTGCCTGTGCAGAATTATTAGGTACTTTTCAAGTATATACCATGATGGGGCAGAAAAAAGACTTAACACCTGATGAAAAGAATAAAATAGTGAAATTGCTAGCTGGAGGATCAAACATAAGAGAAATTGCAAAAGTTTTGAATAGAAACTGGAGAACTGTGAGGTGTTTCGTGAACAATTCTCAAGAAGGGCAGAAGAGGAGAGTGGAGAAGAAAAGAAGAAAGCTGAATCAGAGGGCTCTATGAAGAATAAAGAGAGAGGTAAAGAAAAACCCTCTACAAACCAGTTCAGCCATATTCACAAGCTGTGGCTTGCCAAATGTACCTCGTAGTACCAGATGTAGTGTACTTTGTGTAGTGTAGATGTAGTGTACTACTGTGAAGTTTGTGAGGTGAAAAAGGCACAAACCCAAAGTATTATGGACAGATGAGATGAGGGTAACTTTAGGTCCTGATGGATGGGCTTGAGGCTGGATAGCTCATGGACAGGAAGCTCCGACCAAATTTTGAAGGCAGCAAGGTGGTGGAGGAATTATGGTATGGGCAGGAATAATCAACAATGAGGTTGTAGGCCCTTTTAGAGTAGAGCAGGGTGTAAAAAACAAACTCTGAGAACTACTGCCAGTTTCTTAAGAGCGCTCTGTTCAAACAATGGCACAACGGGAAACCTGCAGCTTTCAAGAAAGCAATGGTTTTCATGCAGGACAATGCTTCTTCCCATGCCTCCCGCTACACAACCACCTGGCAAGCTCAGAAAGGTATTAAAGATGACTGCCTCATGTGTTGGCCACCAAACTCACCAGATTTAAATCCAATAGAAAATTTCTGGGCTATACTACAGTGCCTCGTTTATTCTGAAGGAAAGCAGTTCTCAAGTTTGGATGCTCTTTGGGATGCAGTCATCTCAGCAGCCAGGTCTATTGACCCTCAGCAGGTGAAGAGTTTGACTGATTCTGTGGATAGAAGATTGATGGCAGTGGTAGAAGGAAAAGGAGGCTATGTGAACAAGTGAAGGGACTAAGACTGAACTTTAACATGTTTTTTTGTTGCTTTTGTGCTTAGTAATGTTTAAAGACATTGTTCATTTACAGTTTTCATCTCATTTTCTAATTTCCATTTGGTTCTGCCTAAAATTTTGTTGTAATAGTAGTGCTATTATCTCTGTACCTAATAATTCTGCACACCTCTTTCTGAGGAATTGTACAATTTTTTGTTACATAAAAGCAAAGCATCTTAAACACTGTCAATATAGAAACAAAAATAAAACTGAATTGTTGTGATCTAAGGAAAGTACTTGCTTCATTAAAACTATTTTTTTTTATTAAAAGATCAATGTACCTAATAATTCTGCACACACTGTAGGATGCCATGTGTGAGGACTCTCAATGGAGCACCGGTAGAAAGACACCAGGAGATGTTGTGAAAGGTTCACCTTCCTGAGCGTTCTCAGGAAGTACAGCTGCTTCTGTGCCTTCCTAACTAGTGCTGTGGTGTTTGTCGTCCATGAGAGGTCCTCTGAAATGTGTGTGCCCAGGAATTTAAGTTTGGACACCTTTTCCACCACCTCCCCGTTGATGTACAGTGGTGAGTGGACGTCCTGCTTCCTCTTGAAGTCAATAATCATGAACATAATCATTTGATGTTCAGTGTAAGATTATTGACAGTGCACCACTCTGTAAGCCTCAGTACCTCCTCTCTGTATGCAGACTTGTCGCCTTTAGTGATGAGCCCCACCACAGTCGCGTCATCCGCAAATTTAACTATGGTGTTGGTGTTATGAGATGGTATACAGTCATGAGTGTACAGAGAGTAGAGAAAGGGGCTCAACACACAGCCCTGTGGCACTCCTGTGCTGAGTGTTAGAGTGGAAGAGTGGTGCGGACCCATCCTCACTGACTGCGGCCTGTTTGTTAAGAAGTCCTGAACCTACAGGCAGATGTTGTGTTGCATACCCAGGTCGTACATGTTGGAGAACAGTCTGCTGGGTAGGATGGTATTAAACACAGAGCTGTAGTCCACAACAGGAGCCATGCGTATGCCTCTTGTTGTTCCAAGCCAAGGCGCAGTACAGTGTGGAGGGTGGTAGAGATGGCGTTGTCCGTTGACCTGTTGGTCCTGTATGCGTATTGGTGGGGGTCCAGGCTGGGTGGCAGAGCAGCCTTGAGGTGTTGCAGGACCAGGCTCTCCAGGCACTTCATGATCACAGGTGTCAGTGCAACAGGCCTGTAATCATTGAGTGATGTTATGGCAACCTGTTTTGGTACTGGCACTATAATGGACATCTTCAGGCAGGTGGGGACAGTGCACTGCAACAGAGATAGGTTAAAGATATTTGTAAATACCTCACCCAACTCTGCAGCACAGTCTTTGAGGACTCGCCCTGGGACGCCATCTGGTCCAGCTGCCTTCCGTGTGTTGATTTTCCGGAGTGTACGTATCACATCAGCAAACTGGAGAACGAGTGCCTGGCTGTCAGTGACTGGAGCTTGGTTGATGGTCGTTGCTGTTCTTTCCGCCTCAAAATGGCTGAAGAACTGGTTGAGCTGCTCTGCCATCGAGACGCTGCTGCTGGTCAGGCTGCTGGTGTTATCTGCCCAGTGCCCATGCCCGCCGGGGGTCCGAGTTGTTGAAGTGGTCCTCAATCCTCCGCTTATAGACTGCTTTAGCATCCCTGATGCCCTTCCTCAGCTTTGCTCTGGCCGCGCTGTACTGTTGTGTGTCACCAGACCTGAAAGCAGTGTTTCAGGCTTTCAGCAGGAGTTGTACATCCTTGTTCATCCGTGGCTTGTTGTTCGGAAACACTCAGACCCGTTTTGTGGTGACATTATCCATGCAGCATCTGATGTAAAACAGCACTGAGGAAGTGTAGATGTCAATACTGTCCTCCTCAAATATAGTCCAGTCAGTCCTACTGAAGCAGTCCTGCAGTTGTTCAGAAGCCCCCTCTGGCCACACTTGTATTGCTCTAGCAGCTGGTTTGACCGTGCTGATAACTGGTCTGTATGCTGGAGTCAAAAACAAGGAGATGTGGTCAGACAGTACCAGGTGGGGTAGAGGTGTAGCCTTGAAACCATGTTTAATGTTGCTGTAAACGTGGTCAAGTGTGTTGTTTCCTCTCGTGGGACACTGGAGATGTTGATAAAATTTGGGCAAGACAGTCTTTAAATTGGCCCTGCTATTACAAAAACTCTGTCGGGATGGGCTCTCTGTTGCTTGCTAATGGCAGTTAACAAGTAGCCCAGAGCTGTCGTGATGTTAGTGTCCGGAGGTATATAAACAGCAGTAATTATGACAACTGTGAACTCTCGTGGCAGATAGAAGAGGCAACACTTTACTGATAAATACTCCAAGTCTGGGGAGCAGTGAGTGTCAGTTATTACAGCGTTTGTGCACCAGTTGTTGTTAGTGTAAACACAAAGCCCCCCTCTTCTGCTCTTACTGGAGTCTGTTGTCCTGTCTGCTCGGTGTGCTAAGCAGCCTGCTAGCCTAATAGCCTCCGCTGGGATGCTTGGATTAAGCCACGTGTCCGTAAATACCATGACACAGCAGTCCTGGATGTTTTTCTGAGTGGTTAAGAGATTGTGCATTCGTGATGAAGAGGCTGGGCAGTGGGGGCTTGTGCAGGTCTCTGCCTAGCCTAGCTGGTATCCCAGCTCGGCAGCCCCGCTTCTGCTTTCTTTCTCTACACCGCCTCCGTCGCCTGCCGTCTGGGATAGTAATCCACGGAGACCCTGATGGTCTGATGAGCTCCGACGGGATGTCTTGGTTGAAAATACAGCTTCTTGGCATCGAACCAATGGCAAGTAGTTCGTGCAGACTATATTTTATGAGTACCGATGCGAGAAGTGCTGAGCCGCTGCATGTACATGCGCCGCCATCTTCCATCATGCAATGTAATAAATGGTCGTACTTTAGCTGTGTTCCTAAGGTGGAAGAAGGATGTTTTCATCCCCTTGTAAATGTGGGACTTGAGTTTAGATCAGAATCTAAGTTAACACCAAGACTTGTAACCTCGGATTTAATCCAGGGAGTTAATTTCCCAAGATTATTAAACAGAATTTCCCTTTTTGTTTTAGGGCCGACTAGTAGGATTTCAGTTTTGTCCTCATTTAACTTGAAGAAATTATTGCTTATCCATTTATTTAGTGCCAAAAGACAGGTAGTAATGGAGTTTATAGCTGCAGCATCATTTGGTTCAACAGAGATGTACAGTTGCGTGTCATTCGTGTAACTATGGAAACATATATTGTGCTCTCTAACGATGTCACCAAGTGGCAGCATGTATAGTGACAATAATAATGGACTAAGGCAGCTCCTTTGTGCAACCCCAAAACAGATGTCATGTTCCTCAGACACATGAACTCCAAGACTAATGTAAAACTTTCTCCCTTTGATGTATGTTTTTAACCAGTTTAACACACAGTCAGAAAGACAAAACAACTTTTCAAAATGATTGATTAGGATATCGTGATCAATTGTATCAAACGCTGCGCTTAGGTCTAAGAGGACAAGAATTGAGAGGTCACTGATTATTTTAGCGAGAGCAGTTTCAGTGCTGTGGTATGTTCTAAAGCCTGATTGAAATTCCTCCAGGATATTGTTTTCCTTAAGAAAGGAGTTTATTTGCACTGAAACGATCTTTTCAAGTATCTTACAAATGAATGGAAGGTTGGATATCGGCCTATAGCTGGTCATTACCATCTAGGTTGGGTTTATTTAGTAAGGGTTTTACAACAGCTGTTTTGAAGGCATCTGGGAAGATACCTGTTTGAAGAGATGTATTTATAATCTTCAGGACATGACTTGAAACACTGTCGAACACCCACTTAAATACTGTAGGTACAGGGTCAATACATGAGGTGGAGGAGTTACATTCAGTGACAGTCTTGCAAAACTCAGTTAATGTAATACAGGTGAATTTTCCCATGGTTACATCTTTTTTAAAGGGTTTGCTAAGGTCATCTGTGTTTGCATTAGCAGCAATACTGGTTCTAACTGAGCTCCATTGGCTACCAGTAGCCGCCCGTATAAAGTTCAAGTCACTAATGCTCTCTTATAGAGTGTTTGCCGGCTCCGCTCCCATCTACTTGAACTCCATCTTAATGGCTTATACTCCCAATTGATCACTGCGTTCCTTGCATGAACATCGCATGGCATTGCCTTCCCTATGCACAAGGCAAGCCCAGTCCAGGCAGTTCTCGCAGGCAGTTCCCCATTGGTGGAACAAGCTACTACGCTACGGGCTAATACGCTAAAGTGCTAATTGTCTTGCCAGCCTTACTCAGTTAAACACTCTTACAACAAAACTTAATTGATCAAATTTTATATGAACTATCACGGCATTGACATGACTCATATGAACTGATTACCGTGTGAATGCATTCAATATTTAAAACAGCAAAAGTACTTTTCATCAGAGCACAACTTCTACGCACCTTCTCGCCAAATTGCAGATTGCAAACTGGAGAGAAAAGACTACGATACTGACGTAAGGGTGCTTCTTAAAGGGGCGGTACCAAATTAAACACTCTCCAACTCACATATACACTATATGGACAAAAGTATTTGGCCACACCTGTTTTTCAGGGTTCGGGCTAGGCCCCTTATCTGCAGTGAAGGGCAGTCTTAATGCTTCAGCATACCAAGACATTGCTATGCTTCCAACTTTGTGGCAACAGTTTGGGGAAGGCCCTTTTCTATTTCAACATGACTGTGCCCCAGTGCACAAAGCAAGGACTATAAAGACATGGTTTGATGAGTTCGGTGTGGAAGAACTTGACTGGCCCGCACAGAGCCCTGACCTCAACCCCATCAAGCACCTTTGGGATGAACTGGAACGGAGATTGCGAGCCAGGCCTTCTTGTCCAACAACAGTGCCTGACCTCATAAATGCTCTACAGAATGAATGGGCACAAATTCCCACAGAAACACTCCAAAATCTTGTGGAAAGCCTTCCAAGAAGAGTGGAAGCTGTTATAGCTGCAAAAGGGGGACCAACTCCATATTAAAGTATTTATATATATATATATATATATATATATATATATATATATAAATATTAAAGTAGATGTATTTGAATACAATGTCATTACAGTCCCTGTTGGTGTAATGGTCAGGCGTCCGAATACTTTTGTCCATATAGTGGACAAAGTATAGTGGTAAAAAAGAAATAATGCAAAAACAGCAGTATAACTTACAGCAGGTAAGTGTGCATCTAGTTGGCGTTGCGGCATCTTCGCGCAGGACATGGTTAAGTGTATCGCTTTCATAATTGCTGATAATTGTCAGCTGTAGTTGTAATTAACTTCGTATTTGCAGTGACCAGTTTTGTTCTATTGTGGTGTTAATCATCGATTAGTATCACCTGTGCTCAGCTGTTACCAGCTGTTTGTACTTTGTTCGTTTGATCAAGCTAATTAGCATCACAGGTATTTAGTTAACACAGAGGCAGCCGGTACGGTAGAAGTCCTCTTTCTTCAAATCCAAAATTAATGCTAATATAACTAACCCACGAAAACTTTTCTCCACCTTTTCCATCCTCCTCTCCCCCCCTCCTCCTCCCTCCCCCCTCTCCTCTCTGCCAATGATTTCAGGGTTTACTTTGTGGAAAAGGTGACCAGTAACCGGGACTCCTTCACTCCTTCAACAACACTCTTGACCACCACGACCAACTGCATCAACCAGCTGTCCTCCTTCATGCCGCTCAAAGACTTGGAAGTGCTTCAACTCATCACAGACCACCATGCCACAACCTGCCCTCTGGACCCCATCCCCCTACTCTGCTCCAATCTATATCTGGTGAGATCGCCCCATTTCTTTTTTCATTTATCAATTCCTCACTAATCTCTGGGACTGTCCCCACAGACGTCAAGAAAACTCTGGGCACACCACTCCACCATCCACCGACCCATCAGATGTTACAAACTACAGACCGTTATCTCTAACTGTTATCTAAAACCTTGGAACGTGCAGTACTTAACCAACTATCCTCTTTTCTTCTCAGGAACAACCTTTTGGACCCCCATCAGTCAGGTTTCAGAGCTGGCCACTCAATGGAAACCGCACTCCTGGCCGTGACAGAGGCTCTCCACACTGCTAGAGCCTCCGACTTGTCATCTGTCCTCATCCTCCTCGACCTCTCCGCTGCTTTCGACACAGTCAACCACCAGACACTAATATCAAAGCTCATCTCTTTGGGCATCTCTGGAACCACCCTCTCCTGGTTAAAGTCCTACCTAACTGGTAGATCCTCCCAGATCTACTGGAAAGGCTCCACCTCTGCACCCACCCCCCTCACTACAGGAGTTCCACTTGGCTCAGTTATCAAATCACATGGCTTCTCCTATCGCTGTTATGCTGACGACATCCAACTCTTTTTCTCTTTCCCTTCCCCTACCTCCCAGGTCAACGAAAGAATCTCTGCATGCCTGGCTGACATCTCCAAATGGATGTCAGCCCACCATCTAAAGCTGAACCTCAGAAAAACAGAACTGCTCTTCATCCCAGCCGGCCCTTCCCCCCTGCATGACCTCTCCATCACCGTCAATGGCACCACAATACCATCCTCTCAGTTAGCAAAGATCTTGGGCGTCATCCTCGACAGCAACCTGGACTTCAAGGAGTACATTGCTCGCACGTCACGGGCCTGCCGATTCCTCCTCCACAACATCAGGAGGATTCGTCCGTTCCTGACAACATACACGACGCAGCCCCTTATCCAGGCCACAGTTCTCCCTCGACTGGACTACTGCAATGCTCTCCTCGCAGGCCTCCCAGCCTGTACCACCCAGCCTCTCCAGCTCATCCAGAACGCAGCTGCCCGACTAATCTTCAACCTCCCCAAATTCTCCCATGTTACTCCCCTGCTTAAATCCCTCCACTGGCTTCCTGTCACTGCCAGGATCAGATTCAAGACCCTGACCCTCGCCTTCTCTGCAATCGACAGGACAGCCCCTACCTACCTCCAAGATCTCATCCAGCCCTACACACCAGCCTGACCCCTGCACTCAGCAGCAACTGGACACCTCGCTCCTTGCATGGTCAAGGCAGGAGGTGTTCGTTCTGCCAGACATCGGCGTTTCACCTATATCGCTCCCCAGTGGTGGAACGAACTCCCTGTCCTGCTACGAACAGCTCCTTCACCCCATTCCTTCAGATGGGGCCTGAAGACGCACCTCTTCAGACTCTACCTGGACTGACCCAGAACACAATTGCTGCCCCCCCCCCCCCCCCCCATTCAGTGCTGTCGTAAATTGCTGTTTTTTTTAAATTGTATCTTGTTGCTGCCTTTAAACTGGCGCTCATTGCGCCGTTTGAAGTTGTTGAAGTTTGCTGTTTGAAGGTGTATCGTATTAGTTGCCCTATACGCTGTAATTGTACAAATCTGATAGTACTGTGTCCTCAAACAGACCTTGCTCTCAGCTGAGAACTGTCTCATTGTGGAACTGTACACATCCTGTCCCCGTAGTGTCGCTATACTTACTGCATGCACTTTTGTAAGTCGCTTTGGATAAAGCATCTGCTAAATAAATAAATGTAAATGTAAATATAAGATTAGAACATAGCAGAAATTGGTGAAATGCATAAAATACAACAAAGTTATTTTTACATACGTTACACTAGGTACTTTGCAGTCCATGGTGAAACGGTAGTGTTTGAAGCAAGATCACATTCTTTATAGGAAAATAAATTCCCTCCAAAACATATTTTTCAGCGGGAATGCACCTGATTTGTGGGTTCACGCATATATTGGGCAATATATTAATATGCCTTTAAGAAAATACGAACATACAACTCTACGATGAATAGGCTATAGACGGTGTAGCCTAAATATAACATATAAATAAATACAAAATATGACATATATTTATAATATTTATTAGTATATACATTTTTTAGAAAATTGATACTCCTGTCAATACATTTGTAACCCACTTCCTCAAAACTACGTTAGCAACGCTCACAAGCTGGCTGCAGCAAGCGACAGCGAAACAGCCGCTAGCTGCAGCTAGCGACAGCTACACAGCGACTTGGCGACGTACAGCGATAAAGTCGCTGCCGCTGTGAGCGCAGGGTAACTTTCTCGTGGTACTAGACCGTATTACTGGTGGATGGTAGGCTACAATCGGCTTGCTAGTTGATTTAGTCATTTTCAAGTGTATGTGCTTACATGAAAACCGTGTAATCTGTGGTTGTATGAAGCACTGCTGTGTGCTAGTTGAGGAACTTGTGAAATCTAGCAGGCCACTATGTCAAGATGTACAAGTAAACATAGAGAGTAGCTTCATACACAAAGCGAGAAAGAAAGGAATAAATTTTGCAGTCTGCCCTGATAGGCCTATGATCAAAATGAAATGTGTGTCTGTCAGTGTATGTGGAAAAACCTACATCTTCCCACTGCCAAATCCATATCCACAGGAATAAAGGTCCGGCAGCAGTTGTTTTTCTCTTCTGTTGCATTTGTAAAACATGTTTAAAAATATATTCATTTCCTGTCTGTCTAGGGCTTTCAGTCGTATTACTTTTGACAAATTGTGGAGCAATAAAAAATATAATCAGTAGGCCTACTAAATGTTTCATCTGACTTTTCTGTATGTTCCATACACACAATGCATACAGTGAGTACTGTAGCTGAACTGATTTATAGACATTTCCATTAATACTCTTTAAAGATAATTCTTTAATAGTATAAGAGTAGGCTATGGCTTCATAATGATTTGGCAGTAATAAAGGTTACAGTTAGGTTACAGGTTCAGTAGCAAAAAAGCTTCAGTATGCAGTGCATAATAGAATTTCCTTGGCATGAATACTTAATATATACAAGATGAATCTCAAAAAAGTAACTTCTACTGTACAAGTATTTCAACTGTTTTGGTTGTATAATGGAAGTATAAAGTATAAATGTATACAATTTTTTTCTATTTGGTAGTATACTTAAAAGTATAAAGTGTTTAATAAGTAAACTATTTTCTAAGTGTACTTCTTGAAAGTATATCAAAAGTAAACTAAGCTATCCAATTTTAGTATACTTACAGTGTACTTTAATAAACCTCTTTATTAAAATGAGCATTTTAATTATTAATACACTTATTTTAAGTGCACTTCAAAACTGTTACGCTAACAATGTCTTGAAAACATATTTTGAAAGTGTGACAAAAGTAAATTTCTTAAAAGCAAGCCATTAAGTACACTTGATAATCGTATATGAAAATTCACTAAAATTTAACTTATATTTAAAGCATTCAAAGCACACTATTAAGTAATGCACTAATAACATTTCTGTATATTTTGGGGTAGTATACTTTATCTGAATACACTAAATATCAATTTAAGCATTAGTGCTAATTAGTGTACTTATATTAAGTACACTGAAGTATTACTGAGGTAGAAATGTACTTGTAATTAGTACATTCGTAAATTTTTTTGCACTTATATTTAGCACACAAAACAATAATGTGCTAGAAATGTATTTGCTGATATTAAAGTACATTTTTAGTACATTAAAATATACTTTATACTTTTATTATTATTATACATTATACTTTTACCTGGGTGAACAGAGGGCGTAATTTTTCTGTTTGTACACTTACACAAGGATACTGGACCGCGAATAAAGTTTTCTGTAATTCTATTGTGTCTCTGCTCATTCAAAATAAATATTGCGGAGAGAAACTTAGCTAGCGGTCGGTTGGTTATTTTTTGCCATAATCAAGACGCACAAACTTTATTCAAAATATTCAACTAAACAACAAAAATGCATGTTCAGTCAGGCAGATTGGGCCCAAGGTGGGCCCCTTTGTAACTGGACCTGGACCACTGTAACAGTGGACCTGGGGCAGCTGCACCCTCTGCCCCCCCGTTCGCTCCGCTACAGTGCCTTTGTGTAGCTAACCCTCCTCCTGAGTTGCTGTGGTGAGGTTCTATAGCTGCATGAATTCAACCCTGAGCTGCAGCAACACTGAATGTTTGACTTTTAAATCATTTTGGCATTCTTTCTTTCTGATTGACTGTATGTAAATAAATACATATTTTCATTTTTTTTCTTCTGGAATAATGCAAGCAATAACAGCTTTCAGACATCAGACATGTTGCCTGGGGCCACTCTCGCCATTGTGAGAACACGTTTAAGACGGGAGAAGTGCTGACACCTTTTGCAAAATGTGCAAAAGAAAAAATGTCAATTGTTCAGAAACAATTATTGAGCGAACCCTGGTGTTTGAAGCTGACTGGTCCCCTGGCTGTTTGATCCCCCAGTTGGTGCTGCCACACCTCCCCAGAAATTGCTGATAGGTGCCTCTGACACCTGAGATCCCGTGTCAGTCAAACCTGTGTGGGGTGTTTATGCACTGTCTAGAAATTCCAAGAGTTGCAATATCAGGTTGTGTCTCTTCTAGCTGTAAGAATGATATGACTGTTTAACTGCCTTTTTGGCCTGCATAGATATGCACATTGTATTGCATGCCAGCGGGATGAAGCGTATTTGGTGATTTGGCTAAAACAATACACATACTTACACACTGATTGATGGCTTCCACCTTTGAGCCATTTTTACTTGTAAAATTACGCTCATGGAAACAGGCCTGTTACACTGAGACAGACCTGGACCATGGAATGTGATTGGTTCATATATGTTTAAAAATTGCAATATTTAATCCCAATTTTTATCTTAGGAGTAGATAAGAACCTGTGACAGAAATCAATGCACTTTGATACAATGATCACTCAAAGGGGAAAATCTCGAGATACACATTGTGGTAACATTAACTGGTGCTGGACTGTATGATGTTTCCAGTCAAAATGGAGTTGTGAGGTGATTGGTTGTGTTATGTCCTGCTCTGTTGTACTGTTTTTGTTTTTCTTGGGGGGCCCTGGGCTGCTGTGTTTTGTTTGTGTTCCTATACAGGTGGAGGTGAGGAGGCATCATCGTTGCTGGGAAACCTGACCGGAGGATGTGGTGGGGAAGGACACACCAACGACCGTAGCAGAAGAAGAAGGACGCACCAATGACAGTAGCGGAGGAACCGATTTGGAGGATGCGTGGAGACATGGACACAGCCATTGTCGCATAGCAACTAGACGAGAGGATGCCGTAGCCGGGGACACCGAGGAACATCGTGGAGCATTGGTTTTTAAAATAATGCGGGACTATATAAGAGCTGGACTTCGACGAGAGACTGCTGATTTTCATATCACTGAAAAGTAAGTGACTGTTAAATTTTAATAAGATCGCTTACTTTTGGAGAAGACATTTACTGACTCTGTTAAGCAAAAGTTTACACGCAGGCTGTAAGCGGCAGTTCAGTAGTTAGTAACATCAAGAGACACCTCTCGTTGGACTTTGAGGAGTGGACCCCTATGGCGTCAGATTTATGTCAAAAATCGCGAGCGCAGGAAACATGCTCGCAAGCATATAATATATTCTCGCCAGTGCAGGAAACATGCTCGCGAGCGTATAAAACATTCTTGCGAGCGCAAGAAACATGCTGCAAGCGTATAAAACATTCTCGTGCACAAAGCAGCCACCACGGGCGAGAGTGTTTCTGCCTGGCCAGCGCTGGAGGGCATACACGCTCACGCGGATTAACTCTGCTCCCGCGAGTTCTGACAATTTGGGGGCAGAAACCAAGGGAGTCACTGGCCCTCTTATGATTGGTCACTTTCAACGCAATCACACCCACATGACCTCCTTGAACCTTGATTGACAGCTTCTGTTAACTGAACGACAGGCAGACACTGTTAGGCCAGAGGCTTGTTTTACATTTACATTTATTCATTTACCAGACTCTTTATCCAAAGCGACGTACAAAAGTGCAAATAGTGGGCAAACAACAGGCACAAGGGCAAGATGTGTACAGGTCATACAATGCAGATAGTGCTGAAGCTGAGTGCAAGGTCAGTGTAGCGAGACAGAACTAATCTGATCTGAGGTTACATATATCAAATACAGTCACTGGGACAATAAAGTGCTGCTATACTACCTAGGCAAAACGTGCTACAAATACAACGTAACTTGCTACAAGTACAAGCCAAGAATCTTAGATTATCAAGGTCAAATGGCAAGGGTGTCAGTTCAGGTAGAGTCTGAAGAGGTGTCTTCAGCCCACGTCTGAAACTGCAAACAACTGAGCCCTGACAACAAGTTCAGAGTTGAAGACACAGTGGACGGAACAATGGCGGCGATACCTGAAGATTTATATGTAAGTGATACTGATAGATGGCTTCATCTAACAACCCAGCAATTTACTTCCTCTGAAATTTGGCTGAAACATGTAAATAGCTAACGTTAGCTAATTAATGTTAGCTATGCTTCCCCTATCATTCATCTGATTGCATGCAATACATGTTCGAAGTAACGTTAACGTAAGTAAATTGCTGGGTTGTTAGACGAGCATGTTTTCTGCGCTCGCGACTTTTGACATAAATCTGATGCCATATGGACCAATTTCAGCGTGAACTCAGAAACTGCTATACTGGCTGTCCGGTGAGGCTTTGCGACTTGCGTTTTGGAGACTCTTATGTTTAAAATAAATTTACATTGTTAGATAGTTGTTTTTGTCCACTTTGTTATTGCAACATTGCTGGATTTTTGGCCTGTAACTGTTGATTTGCTTCTTTCCAGCAATGGCTACATTAATGTCTGCCCGTGTTTACAGAACCGATGCCTTTAGGTATCGGGGCACTTTTCCTATCTGCATGACTCCTCCCCTTCATGAGTACTGTCCTCTGATCGCTGTGCTTCATATGCTAATTGCAGTGTTCGTCAGTGCTATTGCTGTTGCGCGTACTTAACAGACTCAGTTATTGGCCTTCTGTAAGTAGCAAAGCAGTGTTTCTCCAGTTCTTGTAATGTGGAGGAGAACAGCACATGGAGAAAAATGGTGGCAGTATGCCTACAGCAGGGGGAAGAAAGCACATTGCATAGTGTAACGTCAGAGCTGGCCCTGACCAATTCGGTGCCGTAGGCAAGATTTTAGCTGGTGCCCCTTGCATCACAGCCAATTCCACCACCACGGTTAATTGTGGTTTTAAACTGTTCTTTATGGTCAGAACATGACAAACACTTGCCAAACAGCGGAACATTTCAATTATGATAAAATCTTTTTTCAACATCAAAATATGCTTTTCCTCAACAAAATAAATATCTTAATAGAAAAATTAAGACGGGTTGAAACGTTTTGTAAGTGTTTTAGCTGACAATGTACACAAAATAAATAGACAAAAGAAAAATCTCAACTGTGGTCAGTATCTTCTGTACAAGTTTTAAACAAGCAAAGCCCTACAATTACCATACAAGTTACAGGAAAGAAAGACAAGACTGTCTACAGTCTCAGGTTTTAAAGCTGCCCTGTGACACCAGATAATCTTCTTGAATCCCTCATGTTCGACAGTGCTAATGGGAAGCATGTCTTTTGTGATGCAATATGCAATTGCATTTGTGTTGTCTTTGTGTCTTTTCATTTTTTTGTGGCAAGGCACGGTGCTGGAAAATGCTGGTACTGGCCTGGTGCTTGTCGAGGGTCCACTAACAACACTCGTTTGGGACTGTAATTTCTTACTTTCTGCATGTTCTAACGGGTGATATTGTTTCAAATGATTAAACAGGTTTGTGCTGTTGCCTGTCTTTGATGGCACGTGTCTTCAGCACAGTTTGCACTGCACGCTGCCCTGTTTTTTGTCAGATTGTAAATAGCCAAAATATCTCCAAACTACTGAAGTTGAGTGACCTTTCTTGTTGACGATGTCTTCATCCTTCGAGCTGGTCATGGGCACTGCTTTTTCTTCGGTGTCGCTCATTTTGCTTATTCCGCTCCAACTACATTTACATTTATTCATTTAGCAGACGCTTTTATCCAAAGCAACATGCAAAAGTGCATATAGTGGGCAAACAGGCACAGGCACAAGGGCAAGATGTGTATGTCATACAAAGCAGATAGTGCTGAGGCTGAGTACAAGGTCAGTGTAGCAAGACAGAGCTAATCTGATCTAGGAGTACATATATCAAATACAATCACTACAAGCCTGTCAGCCACTGTGTCTGTAAATAATACCACGTGCTGGCCTGAATTTATACCTCTCACCGTGTAACGTAACTTGTGCAATGCATACCTCTATTCCTGCGACATGATTGACAGTTCATGATTCATTTCTGTGCATACTAAGCATGGAAATGAGGTTTTTCCCCAAACACCTGAATAGTCTTTCGAACTTTCCCTACGAATTTAAGGTGGGAGTAACTGTGTCAGGACTGCGGCTTCTTAGCCGGGTTTGTTTTTGTTTTTGTTTTCCCTGTTCATGTGCTTTTGTTTTTCCCTGTGTTCCAGCCCTGCCCTGCTCTCCGCCCTGTCTCTGCCCACCCGATTACCTAACCGGTTCCACCTGCCTATCTGCACACCTGAATCCTGTCCCGTCATCTGCCTTGTCCCATATATTCCCCGTTTGTTTCATGTCTCGTCGCTAGCTCGTCTCAGTTCTTCTGCTGCCCTGCCCCGCCCCGCCCCGCCCCGCCCGGCCCCCGCCCCCGCCCCGATCATCTGCCTGTTTTGCTGACCACGTTTTTGGATCTGATTTTTGGTATTGTTTGCTGGGCTTTCCTGGTTCTCTGACATTGCCTGTTTTGATTCCTGATTTGGATTAATAAACACGCTTTTTGCACCCTGTCTCGCTGTCTGCGCCTGAGTCCCTGCCTGAGCCCTGACAAACTGATGTTAATTCTAGCTATTTATTAAATTAGCGAACGTTACACAAGTCGACAAAAGTAAGCTAGTAACACTCTGCTCCAATGGGAACTAGTATTACTGTGCAATGTGTCTGCTTCCTGTTTTTCCTCCTCTTGACTTCTTTCTCTTCCCTGGGCACCATAGAGCTTCGGTGTCTTTGACACGATTATACTACTGATGTTAGCCGAATCGTATCACGTTTCACGGTCACTAGCTCAGATAACTCGCCCATTCCACAATCAGGTAAGTTGGGGATGTGCCGGGGTGATGCTGTGGGCAACCAGAAAATAGGCTAAGTAGTGATGTTGTTGTGGGCTTTTTTAATATTTTGAAATAATAGTATTAAAATAGTATTAGTATAAAATAGAAAAAGTTACAAGTTTAGATTTTTTCTACCCTTATTTGGGGCACCCCTATGGATGGACAGCGCCCCTAGCATTCACCTATACACCTGTACACCAGTTCTTCCCAGTGTATAATTTTTCCCGGGCATTTCCGTTTCTGTCGCTCGCCACACGACGTGAACACCTGTTTAATGTCTGGGAATTCCAAATAACCAATCACTGCTAATCTGCAACCAGTAGTAACATCCAATTAATTGAGTGTTGTCCAATCAGAAAAAAAACTTTCTGTTATGAATTTCCATTTCCTATACAAGGCATTGTTATACGTAACACTTGCTACAGGTCCATTAAATTTACGTTTTAAACGGACTATAGTTACATAGAAAGCTAACTAAATTTTGTAATTACCCGAGGACAAGGTCAACAGATAGTGACAGTATGAACTGTCATGTACAAAGCTGGCTAACTGGCTTAAAATACACTATTATTAACATTTTATTAAATGTGCAAAAGTGTGAAATATACAGACAAAACGGACTTCGGTTTCTTTTATTACAACAGACGTCCAATAACCTTTGAACCTTATCCAAGTGCTAACACATACAGCTACAATACTTTTGCAGTATTGCAAAACGCCTCTTAGAACGCCTCTTAGCTAGCTAGCTAACTGCAAAAAGTGTTGAAGTAAAAGTATTGAAGCTGTATGCGTTAGTACTTGGATAAGGTTCATCTAGCGGCTATGATGCTATCCAGTTGACAAAGTTAGCAATCAATACTGAACTTTAAGTGTTTTTAAATATACGCAAGCATTGAATATATGCCAACACAGACAAAACAGACACCGGTTTATTTAAATAATGTTTATTCACACGTTAATTATACAAAACACATCAGACATAAATAAACTCACATACCACTACACAGTTATAGCTAAATGGTGACGTTGGATGCGCAACGGAACCGGAATGCCCGGGAAAAATTATACGCTGGGAAGACTGGCCTATCGCTAAGTCCCGCCCCTCTTAGTTACTGTTGCTACCTCAGTCAAGCGAGCCAGGAGCTTACTGATATCGCATTGAAAACAATGGCGGCAATACAAATTTCTGAATTAGCAGGCAATAGACCTGTTTTGGAAAGATGACAAAAATATATCTCGTCAAGAAGCAGGCAGAAAGGGTTACAGTATGCAGTGGTACAATGTAAAAATGAGAAACCCCACAAGCTCACTACTTGCTATTTTGCTTATCCTTCAGCTCAGCAGAAAAATTAATATGTAGACTCGTTACTTTAATGAGCTAGTTAGGCATGTAAGCGTAAACTGTTGTGAACTACACTACATCTTAACACAGTCTTAAATTTTTGGTGCTGGCTAACTAGATCATGTTAGCTGCCTACCTAGCCAACCATTTAGCTAAATATATAGCTATTAAAGTTGAAAATAAGTCGAAACTAACCGTGCACATCAAAGCAGCGTAGCGAGCAAATCCCTTTATTCAACTTAGCTAGTCGAAAAAATCGTAGATCAACAAAAAGTTTGGAAACTAACTTTCCTCTTGGCAAGCCAATTTGTTTTTTAAAACACGGTCCAAATGTTAGCTGACATTATTTAATAGTTATACCTGTCTCAATCAAAAAAAAAATGTCAAAGGTTTTTTATTTACAAATCAGCCATTAACTTACCTTTGAGCAAACATATGTGACCTTGGAAATGTTCTGGATGTTCAGTTGGTAATCCAACCACAGAGCATTATTCATCGCTTACATTTGTCTTTGTTTTTGGCTTTGGGAAAGGAACAAAAACTACTCCTCCCTCCAATCATTCAGGGTACCTGGTGTCTGTAGTACAGGTACCCCATGCACAGCGTTTCACCATCCTGTAATACTAAATTTTTAACTTTTATAAAGATTTTAAGTCAGCTCCTGCCCTATTTGAAATGGGTTTCAATGTGCTTGTCCGAGTTGCTTCAACTTGCTTGACCGAGGTCACCGCGCTTAGTAATGGTTACTATGGTATGATTGGACAATTTCTGTTTTAGGGAGGAGCTTAGCGATAGGTCAGTTGTATGTGACACCGCCTATGCCATCCACCGGCTCTGTGTAATGTTCCCAGACACGCTCCACATCTGAAGTTCATTCAATCACAAAGGAACATCTTCCTCTGCCTACATATAAGTTCATGAGCAGCTTGTATTAGCTCAGTGATGTCCGAAAACAGTGGTGTGGATAATTGACTCATTGCATTGTGAGAGGGGAGAGTCAGAGCCAACTAACCAATTGTAAAATAAACTTGTTGCCAATCTATAGCTAAAAGTGACAGCTGTAAATGATTACAGCTCTTTGTAAGAGCCATGTCCTTATAGGACTGATTTGATGTCCTTTAGCTTGATAGAGGCATCTACAGTCTTGTTGAACTATATCAGGAGAGGAGGAATATAGTAATGTATTTGTATGGTAGCTCTTGCTGGTGCTGTTATGTCTCCTTAAAAGCCCATGGTGCATATCTTTTAGCGGAAAACCAACCGTAAAACATTCTGCTAACTCTAAAGGATGACTTTTCCTAAATCTGTGGTGTTATATATCTTTTTTATCTAAATTTTGAAACAAGTAAACATAAGCAGCAACAAACCTTCTATGAAAGTATTCCTGAATTTTAAATTAAAAGAAATTTCTCTGGTTGATTTCAAAGTGACACACTCTGGAAAGTCCATGCTTGGAGGTGCATGGACTGTTTGAAAACGGATTTTTTTCCCTTCGTTTGAAAAGTGAAGGATCTGGCTCAGTGTGGTGGCTCCTTGCCAAGCTCCCCGGCTCTGTACAGACGAGTGCAAAGCCTCCGTTAAATCTGCCAGGGAGACTCCAGCAGAAAGTCCGTTTGATCAATGGGACTGCAAACACGAAGTGAATCGATGGACTTGGCCACAGCACTTTATCCATTATATGCATTATAAACAGATGTCTGCTTTGTTACTTACTCCTCGCAGAAGTCCTGTGCAGAAAAGGGGCACTTTTTTTCTTAATTTTAATGGAAATATCTGTTGTTGTTTGGAAAGAATAAAATTACCATGGGCAACCACAGAAATGCTTTAATTCTCATACATAATATAAAATATTATTTATAATTTAGAGTCCTAAACATATGAGTTATAATGATAATTTTCAAATGTCTAATACACATAGAAAGAAATATCTTTTGCATTAGCACCATTTTCAAGTGTTATTGTGCAGAGTAAGAGCAATGCCGAGCTTGTGTCTGTGTAAAAAAACAGCTAATGCTCCACAAGGACCACTGTGCATTTTATTGATGGGTCTGTTGATTCCAAGCCCCATGGTCATGACTTTTTTTTAGCAGCTATGGGGAGCAGCTAGTCAGTGGTTTGACAGGTGTTAACACAGTGAAAAAGACAATGGATAGAAATGCAATGCATGAAAGAACAAAGGTTGTCTTTTCTTTCAAATACCATAAACTTGCAAAGTGCAGTGCCCCACGCTCACAAGTTTTGCTGGAGGACTTTTTTTTTTTTTTTTACTGGGACTCGGTAAACAAACACCACAGTGTACATCAAACATGATGAGTCTTGATAACTGTGATACATACTGTAGGCCATTTCCTCCCTTATTACTTGCAGGCCCTGGAGCTACGTCTGAATTCTGCCCACATATTAGTGGCAGAAGTCCCATTTTGGAAAGCATTGATTATTCTGGCATGAACCGGGAAAGAACACCAGATACGAATCCTTGTGTATTCTTTGAGAAATTGGGAAAATAAATATGTGCGCTGTGTGCGTCCACATGAAAAATACAAGTTCACAGGGGAAAAATAAAAGATGACGAATCAGCTGGGTGGCTGTATGAAGCCACAGATTGCCCCAGCAGCCGGTCATTGATGTTCATTTTTTTGTGCCCAGTCAATTTACCGGCGTTATTTGGGCTGACAAATGTCTGCCAGGCTCATTGGATATGCACCCCATGCGCTGAATCTCTGTAACTACTGACTGCCTGCAGCTGCGGTCTGAAGACAAACTTCCAGTAGACATTCTCTTTCGGACCTTCCTCACAGCAGCATTACTTGAATTTATTTGGAAGTAATGTACCCAGAATTTTTCTTAATTTCACTGCCTAAAGGTTTGAGATGTACTTCTGAAGGAAGGTTCAGCCTGTGTGCACTTATGAAAGCAATATTTTACTGAATTTAAGCAATGTAGCGGCCTTGAAGAGGGAAATGAAACCGAATTTCTGTGTATGTTGTTATGTATACATGGAAATATTTAACAGCGCTTCAACACTCTTATTGGGTCTGTTGTATTGGTTATGACAAAGAGACTCATCTTCAGAAGTAGGAGGTTATTAAGATTGGAGACAAGCAGGGTAGATATAGGGCTGGACTGATGAGGTGATGGGAAGCAGGTGGAGATGATCATGGTGATCAGGTGGGCGGAGACAGGGCGGAGAGTGGGGCAGGGCTGGAACATAAGGAAAAGCAACAAACAAAAGCACATGGACCATAATGACAGATGGGGAAAAAACAAAAACAACAGCTATGGGGCTGGAGTACTGACAACTTCACCTATATGTATGGAGAGCACTATGTGTATTTGACTGACAAGCAATGGTGGTTTGTTGGCAATCGCATAGAAATTCACAAATGCATGAGGTTATTTTTGTTTTTTCTTCCCCTGCTGATGCTAATTTGGTGAGCTCACCTCAACTCTCTCTCACAATTACAGAACGGTCAAGGCAGCATCTTAAAATGAAAATATTAACAATAGCACCACTCTCTACTAGATAGTTACAACTGAGATCCAAAGTTACGCTCCTCTAAAGGTTTTAAAAGGCAGGATTATCATTGTGCATTCCTTACCTGTCCACTTGAAAGCACAATCCATCAGAGAAAGAGTGATAATGATGATAAGGATAAATAAATACCAGAGGGGGAGATATGTAGAAATGTAATGCCAGCTGTTTCTGACTTCAGCTGACAGTATAGAATTTCCATATCATCCAAAAGGTTTGGGCAAAGAAATTTGTACAACTGCATATGCAGGATCATCTTTGACATTTGCTTAATAAAACAATACAATTGTCCACAAAACTCTGACAGACTGTGAATAAGAGCTCAAATGAAAGATACATTTCAAGATCAGAGTATGATCAATAAAACAAAACCCTGGGCACCAATTTGCCTAAGGATTCAATACACTCCAGGAAATGATGCAATGACCAGCTCCAGCTGCTTTTGTGATTGGCTGTACTCGCAAGACCCCAAGATTGAAGTAATCTTGGGAGGTTTAAAACCAGCAGGAAGGCCCCTGATAGCTAGCGGCCTGTGGAGGCCAATTCACATTCCAACAACACAAACATGGACAGGTGCACCTGGCTGGTGTAAAGTTCCCCGTAGGCTGAGCTGCACCCCTGCTGCCTCTACCTGAATGTAAACATCTCTGTTTAAACAGACGATCTGCAAAAACACAAACTATGCAAGTTGCCCCAGACAGAAGAGTCTGCTTAGTGAAAAAGGTGTGCACTGTACAGAGATTCACATGGATCCAGATAAGAGAGTAGAGATAATATTTACACTGGTTTATATTCTGGACTTGGGCCTTGAAACATAGTACGTGCGGCAGTGATGATAACAGAACGGCTGGCAACCGACAATTTTTAAACAACATTTCTGGAACGTGTGAAGGTCTGGAAATTCAAACAGGGGTTACTTTTCAGGGTCCTGCTTGTGAAGCTGTCGGTTTCTTCATTTTCCCATCCTCAGCTTCTCATCCAGGAGTTTGACTTTGGAAAAAGCCCCTCAGCAGGACAGGTAGCTGAGCAGACGATGTGATGGCATTAAAAAGTGTGGCTGAGAAGATGATGTGATGCCATCAAAAAGTGCCAGGAACAGCAGGAGTCTGATAGCCTACCACCATTTAAGTATGCCACTCGTTCCCAGGAAAATATCATCTTGACAAGAGAATAAAAAAGGGAAACTGCAGACAAAAAAGCTGGATCATCTGTAGCAGGGTCAGTTATTATGGGATGGTTTTAATCTGGGTGTTGAAATGCTGAGGTGCTGTACTTTGCTTTGCTTTAGGTTCTGCTCACATTAGTGATAGGGTAATATCCTTCTATTCTAGAAAGAGATCAGCTTCCACAAAGCTTTATAGACTACATAACACTAATATGGACAGCCATGTTTAAGCCTCATTGACTGATGGTGTCAAAGCTTACCACATTTTCTGTGGAGTGATGCAGTGTAATTGACACCTATAATGTAGGGTTAGCAAAGAGTCTTTGGAACGGAGGACTAAACTAAACTCATAACCTTTTGTTGTCAGGAATAAGCACATTAACCATGTATTCCTGAGCCAGAAAAGTACAAATGTGCAAAGCATGTGACTATTCTCTGTACTATAGACGGACATGTTTTGTTCAGACAAGAGCATTTTATTTTAGATGAAAATTCTTGAGTGTCATTTTTGGCCCACACTGGAAATTTCATCTGACCCAGGTTTGTGGTGATGCTTTTCAATCACTGGCCCATTTAATATTCTCTTGCTGGATAACATTATGAATCCCCTCAGGTGCGCCAATGGATTTGAGAGCCACTGAAATGTGAGGAACTCCGCCATTGATGGTCCCAAGCCCAGATGAGAAAGAAGGAAGGCTGGGCGAGGGGCTAGCGTCCCCTCCCTGTAAAAACCTATTGCTACAAAACGCCAACAAAAGAATCAAGTAACATTTCAGGCCTGGGAGAAGATGGAACTCCAACTGGAGAACATATGACGTCTGGTAGTGAAAGCCATATTCACATGGAAGCGGCCAGGCCGACGACCATCATCTCCACCAGGTCCACCACCACCATGGAACATGGAACGTCAGAACCATGTACAAGGCTGGAAAGACAATGCAAATGGTTGCCGAGATACAACCTCGCCATACTAAGAATCAGCGAGTCAAGATGGACCGGTTTCAGACAGAGGAGGCTCACAACGGGTGAGGTGCTGTTGTTCTCAGGTCATGAGGAAGATGATGCGCCCCATAAGAGGAGGTTCAATATGGACGTCATACAGTGCTACACCACGACTAACAACAGCAACGAGAAGGACAAAGGAGTTCTACAGCAGATTTCTGACCATCATCCAGAGCTGCCCTGGATGGAATATCGTCGTCGTTATGGGCCACTTCAATGCCAAGATCGGCAATGACAATAGGGGCTATAAGGAGAACATGGGGCAGCAGGGCCTGGGTGAGATGAAGAACAACGGGGAGAGATTCGCTGACCTCTGCCAGAAGCAACCTGGTTATTGGCGGAAGTTTCTTCAATCACAGAAGGATACAAAAGGCTACTTGGGTATCACCAACACTGTTGATGGAGAACCAAATCGACCACGTGTGCATTGAGAAGAAGTTCAGGAGATCTCTTCAAGATGTGCATTTCAAGGGAGGGGCCGACGCTGCCTTGGACCATCATCTCCTGGTTGCCTCTCAAGCTGAGGAGGAATTGGACAGGGAAAACCTGTCATTGCCAGCGATATAACACCACGCTCCGGAAAAAGACAACCAAACGGGAAGAGTTCAAGGTCACACTCTCCAACAAGTTCCAGAACCTGCAAGAATTAGAGGAAGGGATGATTGACAAGGAGTGGCGGGGATTGAAGGAGGCTTTAACATCAAGATGGCCCCAAGATGTACAGCCATAAGGAGTGGACCTCGGCAGAGACTTTAAAGAAGATAGAGGAGAGGAAGAGGAAGAAGGCAGCAGTCAACAACAGCTACACACAAGCTGGAAAAGTCAAGGCCCAGGAGGAGTATGCAGAAGCAAACAGGAGGATCAAGAGAAACATCAAGGCAGACAAGATAAACTACATGAAGACACTGGCAGCAGAAGCAGAGAAAGCAGTGCACCACGGGAACATGTGGGACCTGTTCGCCACCATCAAGAAGCTCTCCAGAAAATACAGCAAGCCAGAGAGATCAGTGAAGGACAAGGAAGGGAAGACAATACCTGACAAGGAGGGTCAGAAGAACAGATGGGCGGAGCGTTTCGAGGAGTTGCTGAACAGACCAGCCTCACAGGACCCACCGGACATTCAGCCAGCCAACAGTGACCTGCTGACTGACTGCAGCACGCCCACAAAGGAGGAGATCCGCAAGGCTGTCAAGCAGCTGAGGAACGGCAAGGCTGCAGGACCCGACAGCATCCCGGCTGAGGCGCTAAAGATGCTAAAGACGAGACCAGTGCCGAGATGCTCTATCCCCTCTTCAGCAAGATCTGGGAAGAGGAGCACATCCTATCAGAGTAGAAGGAGGGGAACCTCATCAAGCTCCCGAAGAAAGGCGATCTCAGCTCCTGTTCCTACTACAGAGGGATAACACTTCTGTCCATTCCGGGTAAGGTCTTCAACTGAGTCCTCCTGAACAGGATGAAAGATGCTGTTGACCCCCAGCTCCGAGACCAGCAGGCTGGTTTCCGCAAGGATAGATCCTGCATCGACCAGATCGCAACGCTGCGCATCATCCTGGAGCAGTCGCTGGAACTCACCCCTGCGTCAACTTCATCGACTATGAGAAGGCATTCGACAGTGTGGACAGGCAGACTGTTGCTGAGAAACTATGGGGTGCCAGAAAAGACCACTATAATCATCAGGAACGCTTATGAAGGGATGACCTACAGAGTGGTCAATAGCCGACAACCCACCAACACCTTCTAATTGTGGACAGGAGTGAGGCAAGGATGCTTGCTGTCACCTTGCCTGTTCCTGCTGGCCATTGACTGGATTATGAAGATGTCCACAGCCCAGAAGCGGAATGGCATTCAGTGGACCCTCTGGACACAGCTGGATGACCTCAACTTCGCTGATCACCTGGCCCTTCTCTCCCACACCCAGCAACAGACGCAAGAAAATACTTGCACTGTTGTGGACAACTCAGCACGCCTGGGTCTCAACATCCACAGAGGGAAGAGTAAGGTCCTAAAGGTCAACGCAGCCAATGCAACCCCCATCTCGCTGGAAGGTGAAGCACTATAAGAGGTGGATAGCTTCACCTACCTTGGCAGCATAGTGGATAAGGAGGGTGGGACAGCTGCCAATATAAGAGTCTGGATAGACAAAGCGAGGTCAGCTTTCCATCAGCTGAAGAACATCTGGGGCTCCATGAACCTGACCACTAACATCAAGATCAGGACCTTTAACACCACTGTGAAGCCTGTGCTACTCTATGGGGCTGATAAAGAGAATCCAGATGTTCATCAACACCTGCCTCAGAAGGATCCATCGGATCCTCTGGCCCGACACCATCAGTAACCAAAACCTGTGGCAGCAAACATGACAGCAGCCTGTAGATGAAGTGATCGTCCAAAGGCGCTGGGGATGAATTAGCCACACCCTCTGCAAACCCGCATCCAACACACAGCAAGGCAAGCTCTCACCTGGAACCCACAGGGGAAAAGGAGAAGGGACCGGCCAAGGAACTGTGGTGGAGAAATGTTTTCTGAGCACTACTTGAGCACTATGTATGGTTTTGAGCACTACTATTAACATGGGCACTACTGAAGTATGTTTTGAAACACAAGCACAACTGGAATATGTTTTTGAGCACTACTAACGCAAGCACAACTACTGAAAAACATTAAGCACTATTATTAATATGCTGTGATTTTCTGTGTGTGGTTTAATATGATTCTATGAGTTTAAGCAAGGCCGGGGGGTGATTCAAGGTTACAGGCATTTGGGAGTTATTACAGGATGGTTGGTATCAGAGTATGTGACCTTGGAGAAGTTGGAGAAGAAGTGCAGCATTGCCAAACCAGCCCTTGAAGTTGTTTAACCCTTTTTTAAAAAATCATTCAGGCGAAGGCCTGGAAATAATGGGAAACTCCAGACATGGGCATACCTAAGAGATAAGATGAACCTCTGTATTATTTAATTAATTTAAAAAAATCATCCAAGTGCAGACTTGGAAATAATGGGAATTTCCAGATATGTGATATGCTTTAAAATGAATATACGATCAATGGCCATGGGGTTTTTGGGACTTTCCAGGTAAAAGATAATGGTGTATTACGTGAGATGAGGTGATCTCGAAGGAGGAGCCTGGGAGGAGTTAGAGAATTAAGTCACGGTAAAGGAGGAGTTGGGAAAACAGCATAAAAAGAGGATGCAGGCCAAGGGGTGTCAGAGCGTGTTTGGGGTATGCTTGCAAATGCATTGTAACCTCTGCGGACCAACCCGGTTTACTGTATGTGATTGATCACCATATGCAATAAACCAAAGCCTTAACTTACATCAGACTCTGTAAGAACTTGTTATTTCCAGGAGACATCAAAGTGTGGAGGAGCACCTTCGGTCCATCTGGCCCAGACCTGGGGGACATCCGCCACAGAACACCTGGTAACACAATCTGGAGGAGGACACCAAGAGAATGGGACTCACCTGGGTGCAGCTGGAGCAACTGGACCAGGATTGAGATGCCTGGAGAACTCTCGTAGGTGGCCTATGCCCCGCAAGGGGCCACAGGTGAAAGTGAAGTGAAAAGTGAAGAAATGTAAGGAACTGGAACAGAAATGCACCAGGTTGGAGAGACAGATCTGTGTCTAACCCTCTATCTCGATCACATTATTTATACCTTCGGTGGATGCCCTTGCTGTAACCTGGGTGTGTTGTCCATCTACAGAGCAGGATATTTACTGAGGCAATTTAGGTTAAGTACCTCACTCCAAGGCACAGTAACAGTGTCCTGTAATTCTGAGCCATTTGCAACCCTGATGACTGCAAGTCCTAGGGCCTCATTTATAAAATGTTCTTACGCACAAATTTGATCTTAGAATGTGCGTACGCCCAAATCCACGCCAAAGTTCAGATTTATGAAAACGGTCTATGACGTGGAAAAGTACTAGCTCCACATCAGGTTCCAACTTTGCGTATGCACGTTTCCTTGTGGCAATGTTGGCAGTACTGCAGGTATTAGGAAATCTACAAGTACCAACATGTCGTCTGCTGCCTAATTGTTTCCTCATCATCATCATCATCATCATTATTATTATTATTATTATTATCATTAGTAGTAGTAGTAGTAGTAGTAGTAGTAGTAGATGCTGTTGGAATTGTATTGGTTTGCACAATAAAGTTTTTAATAAATTAAAACAACATAAGCTAGGGTACTTGTGGAAAACAAAACAAAAACACACATTGGTTTTCCAAAACTACCCCTATTAGCATAACTGACACATCCTTGAAGGAAATCTATTTAATATACATATTATGGTTCCACTCGTGTATGGCGTGCAATGCGCTTTTTTGACCTCAGTCAAAATCATGGTCATCAGACCACTTTTTCTTTACATGCTTCAGGGACCTTTGCTGCCCCCTACCTCATTCACAGCCTGGGCTACAGACTGCCAGGCCACGTACTTGGTTTTAGTGGTAACACCACTGGAAAGGCTCCCATATGAGGGGCCATTTCATATTTCAGACTTTTGTTGCACAAACACATATGAAACACGTACGCATTCACATGTGAAACCTTCACACACGCATCCATACTACTGTAAACTCACACACATATACATTATATGGACAAAAGTATGGACACCTGACCATTACACCAACAGGGACATTGTATTCAAATACATATACTTTAATATGGAGTTGGCCCCCCTTTTGCAGCTGTAACAGCTTCTTGGAAAGCTTCTTGGAAGGCTTTCCACAAGATTTTGGAGTGTTTCTGTGGGAATTTGTGCCCATTCATTCTGTAGAGCATTTATGAGGTCAGGCACTGATGTTGGACGAGAAAGCCTGGCTCGCAATCTCCTTTCCAGTTCATCTCAAAGGTGCTCGATGGGGTTGAGGTCAGGACTCTGTGTGGGCCAGTCAAGTTCTTCTACACCGAACTCATCAAACCATGTCTTTATAGTCCTTGCTTTGTGCACTGGGGCACAGTCATGTTGGAATAGAAAAGGGCCTTCCCCAATCTGTTGCTACAAAGTTGGAAGCATAGCATTGTCCAGAATGTCTTGGTATGCTGAAGCATTAAGATTGCCCTTCACTGGAGATAAGGGGCCTAGCCCAAACCCTGAAAAACAGGTGTGGCCAAATACTTTTGTCCATATAGTGTATGTGAAATGCTCACGGTAGAGTCAGTCTACAGGTGCCTCCATAATTTGTTGCACCGCTATGACACGAGAGAGGTGTCCTCTGCTCTAACAACACCAGTTCCTCCACTTATAAGAAGTAATCTGCTGGGTCGCTCTCAGTATGACATTTCATCTGCACAAATAGATCACTGCTTGGCATTATCTACTATACTACTATAATGCTATCTCTGTGTCTAGGCTTCTCGGGACTAAGCACACTTAAAAATGCGCTCACAGTCTGAGTGTGGTCATCCAGCTCACTGTATAGTCTTCCAAGGGCAACATCATCCCTCTCCCTCTGTATTGCCCCAATGCAATGCAGTGCATCAGTGAAGAACTGTATCACATCTTCCTCATTACCCCTAGCACCCAGCAATGACTGGGATCAAGCACGACGGTTGGAAGAATGCCTTACAGTTGTACTGAAACGCCTTCCAGATATACTGAAAACACACATACATGTGTGAAAAGCTTCTTACTCAATTTTTCACACACAGTTAAAGTTTCATGCTAAAGCATGTATGTGAGTGTGCAATGTTACAAAAATGTGTGTTTCACATGGGTCTCTATGAGCATTTCATATGTATGTGTGAGCCTGTTTCACCTGTATCTGAATGACAGTTTCATATGTGTGTGTGTGTGTGTGTGTGAATGTATTTCATATGTGTCTGTATGAGCATTTCATATGTATGTGTGAGTGCGTTCCATCTGTATCCGTATGAGCGTTTCATATGTATGTGTGTGTGAATGTGTTTCATACAAGTCTATATGCGCGTTTCATATGTATGAATGCGCCTGTTTCATGTGTATCTGTACAAAAATTTCATAAGTATGTGTGTTTGAATGTGTTTCCCATGTGTCTATATGAGCATTTCACATATATGTGTGAGTTTTCAGTACTATGGATGCGTGTGTGAAAGTTTCAGATTTGAATGCATATGTGTTTCATATGTGTTTGTGTAACAAGTCTGAAATATTTCCTAAACGGCCCCTCATACACCCAAACAGCATCCCTGCACATGCATCTGAGTGGGTGACATGATGCCTGATTTTACCATAATCAAATAAAAATATTTATTCAGATATGTTTTTCCTCTGAAAAACTTATGTTAGTAATGCAAAATAGAAGCGAGAACCAGGAAGTTCCCCAGATATTTGACTGTGATGTGAAGGTTGGAAGGTGAGTGTTAATCTCTAATTAATTCAACAAATTTCATACTTTCTGTCAAAAGATTAACGTGTCCATTTTTGTTAGTCCTGTGGGGTGACGGCTCTACTTTGAGAAAAGTAAAATATTTATTTTTAAAAATTACTTAAAGTTAGAAACAGTATATTTATTCAGTTAGCAAAACACTCAAGGCCAGTTATGTATGGCAAGGATTCAAAATGGTCACAATTGTGTAAATGTCCTGTTGTGTGACAGTACTGTCCTGCTGTGTGACATATGTCAGTTGTGTTATTAGTTACATGCCTGTTGTTTTTAAAATGTAGGCTGCAAAACGCATTTGCCCAGCTGTTTCATCATTTTTGTTGTGTATGAAATGTCAACAGTCACTAAGAATTGTTTTGAAAGTGTTTTTTGTCAGTTTTTAGGAATACGCAAAGAAAGGACAAGGAGGTATTGGGAAAGGTTAAACCAGGATGAAGTCAGGCGTGAAGAAAGAAAGGGAAAGAAGAAGAAAGTAAATAAGCTGTTATAGGGAGAGGCAGTTAGTGAGGCCTTCTTTAATTCCGAAAATAATAATACCAGAACCACCTTCAGGTGTCTGGGCACCCACATCTCTGCAGATCTCTCCTGGACATCCAACACCAAGGCCTTAGTGAAGAAGGCTCAGCAGCGGCTGCACTTCCTGCACGTCAAGAAGCTGCTGTTGGCCTTCTATCACTCCTCTGTGGAGAGCATATTAACATACTCTCTGGGGGTGTGGTACGCAGGCTCCACAGCTGAGGACAGGAAGGCTGTGCGGAGGGTTATTAACACCGCCCAAAAAATTATCGGCTGCCCTCTGCCCTCCCTGGACTACATATCCAGATCCCGCTGCCTCAGTAAAATTAAGGCCATCACAGGAGACTCCTCACATCCCGCCTATCACCTGTTTGACCTGTTGCCCTCCGGACGGCGCTTCAGGTCAATCAAGTCTCACACCACCAGACTAACAAATAGCTTCTTCCCCTGGGCCATACGGACTGCAAACAAACACTGACCCCCCCCCACCCCCCCCAACCCTCTACCTCAATACAACTGTGCAATTCCACTGTGCACTTTAAGTAGTTCTTAAAAAGGCCATATTAACGCACAAGTTTTTCTTTATATTTCTTTTCATTTACAATGTGTCTTCTTTTTTTAAATTTGTAAATTTGTATTTTACTGTATTTATTGTATTTTATTGCATATTTTGTATATATTTTTTTCCTATGTCACGTGCCTTATTTGTACTGTGTTTACAGTACAAATGTTCCTCAGTGCGCTGCTGTTGCAGACCACCCACAATTTCGTTGTACCCCCACCGTGCAATGACAATAAAGTCTATTCTGATTCTGATTCTGATTCTGAGAATGTAAGAATCTCCTTTGATTTGTCAACAGATATCATGAAAAGAAGGCAAAAGGGAAAATTCAACCATAGAATATAAATTGTCTGCCGAAACAAAAGAGAGAGAAGCTTTGGGAGCAATGGAGGAAGACAAAGGCAAGATGCAGGAAGAGGGAGAAGGATCTGGCAGCCATTTTAAATGTAACTCTCCCATCACCTGAAGGCCTAACTGGCTCATGTTCAACTCATAGTTTTAAAACCATTGTTACGTGTCCAAACGTGTTCAAGCTGATTAAAAATCAGTTGTTTTAAAAACATCCTTAAAATGTTGTTTAAAATGTCTTGTTCATGACAATCCTAGATCTGTTGAGTTAAAAACATTGTGTCCAAAATGTCATGAATTAGTGCGTCTTGTTTATGGCCATGGATCTGATGTGATAAAAGTGATGTCTCCAAAATGTTAACTTTTAATCAATATGTCTTGTTCACAAACATGTGAACAAGACATATTGATTGTTCACAAGTTTTTTTGTTCAAATTCATATACTGAGAACCAAGATTATAATGAGATTTTAATATTTTGTCTCATATTCAGATAAGTTATGCAAATGAATTTCATTAAAGGCACTTAATAAATTTTTAATAAATAATAAATAAATTCGTCCTGTGGTGTGACATCATGTCATGTGGTGTGACATTCCTTCCAATGAAATTAAATGGCTTTTATGAAGGTTCAGTGAATCCAATCCTCATGTGTTTTTAAAAACTGCATAATTTAACTATAAAAAGAAAACAGCGTTTTCATTAGAATGTTATCACTTTGTAAGATAGTTCCACTAGTGTGAGCGATAAAAGAGGCTACAAGTAAAGAATGGATTTGAAAAACAGCTATGAATGATATACATATGCAGAATATTAACGATGGTTTGCAGAAAGGGATCCTTAAGCTTTGAATACAACTGATCTATACTTAAAAATATTATTTTTTAATTTTACTGTAGTATAATGTCACACTGCTGGACAATTTATGTCCGGAGCTGTGAGAAAAACTTGTAAAATGGTGGAAAAAGAAAAAATATCTGGCGAACACTTGCAGTTAAGGAAAATTCAGACTTTGAACATTATAATTTCATAAAATGCTTATGAAAATGAGTACTTTTTTTTTAAAAAAAATACTGTTTCACCTCCATTTGTCAAGTACCCACCTGCACCCCCGCCAACAGGACCTCGATTTCGGCCTCGCTAAAAAAATTTTTCTTGCAGCTCGCCATCATCAAATAGAGGATTTGGGTTTTGATTCAAGCTCCCCCAGGGGCCTCATTCATAAAAAAAAGTTGCATAGAAACCGTCCTACATTTGATCTAAGATCATTTCTGAAATGTGCGTACATGTGATTCAGAGAGAATGTTTTACAAATGAGGCCCCAGGTCTTGCACCACAGTGTGACACTGTTCTCCCTCCAAATACATGGATGTGGTTTGACATACTCCTTCCAAAATGACTGTGCTGAAAGTGGAGTTCATAAAGGTGTTGGGCATGGAGAGGCACCAAAGTTTTCATAGTCTACAGAATACATAACTACTCCAAAAGGCATTACCACAGACAGCCATTTCTCTAAAGAGTCACTACAGTAATGTGACTGGTTGTGTGTAAAAAAAGTAGTATCACAAAATATGTCAAGTGCACAATGATTTGAGTGAAAAAGCATCAGCAAGTTGACAACTGGATTTGTTGGTTCTCAACAGTCAATGAGTACCAGAGTTTCAATATAAAAGGAAGAATGTTTTTCATCAAAGGTTCATCTAGGTCTAGAATTACCAAGAACTGAAAACTCTTAACTTCTGTTGGTCTCATGTTTTACATTTGCAGACATTGTCAGACATTCGTTGGGTAACTTAACGAAACTGCCTGAAACATCAGAGGTTATACTAAAGGTGTATAAACTCTTGGGTCAGGTTTCCCGATCATATATCACTCAGTGGTTGCCTCCTGTAAGACTTAGGGTATCCAAGCAGTAATAGAAGATGCTTGCTGTTGTAATGATGACAGTAGTGCACTACACAAGTAGTAGCACTAACTGGTTAACATTAGCTAACATTATTGTGATTAGGCTACTGTAGTCTGACACAAAATATTGGTCTGTCCCTTAGCATAATGACTGAAACATCAGCTGCCTCCATAAAAACCTTCTTATACGTGCAGCATGATTAAATGAAAACCGCTGCGTTGCATAATCAATAAATCTATAAGGCATGTGACAGGGCCGTGTGTCACAAAGTAAGTACAATCATGAACTCTATTGCGCTGTGCGAGAGCGTTTTTCTTCAACACAAAAAGTTGCATCATGATGATTTAAGCGTGCTCGGGCTCGGAGCGTTAAGTGCAACGTGAGCGTAGGCCAGCGGGGAGTGGGGAGGGGGGACAATTGTGCTCGGGCACGGTACAAGGCAACCGGGATAGCTGATTCTGTTTCAGTCTGTTTTACGACCAATTTTGTGTGGTACAGAGGGAGTCTGATTTATATGTGCTGAAAACTGTAGGGATGGATTACTGTGTTTAATCAGTTGAGCCAATGAGAAATGGGGATGCCATGAATCCTCATAAGTATGTAATTGTCACCCCCTGTGTCAAAGCAGAAATTATCTGTGCCTTAACCAAACTCCACCTCCCTCAGGTGGAAGCATTCACTTGATTACAGTGGTGAAATGACCTTGTAACAACAGAGAAAACTCCAATAGCCAGCCTTGAGGACAGCGATACACCATCCTCCTCATGTGTGTTAATGTGTGCTAAAATGCACAGGTTAGGGTTGTGGGTTTGTTCAGAAAATATACACACTACGTTGAATGTAGAAAAAAGTAAGCAAAAAATGAGATTAAATTAAGTGTTCACCCTGGAGCCTAATGATATCTAAAGAAATGCTAACTAAAGAAATGCTAACTTTTAGCTAGCTAATGCTAGCTAAAAGTTAGCATTTCTTTAGATAAAAAAATGAAGCTAAACTAATCATTTGCAAGGAAACAGTGAAAATAAAAATGACCATTTAAAGTAATGAATGATTCTTGGTGTATAATTACAGGGGAAAAACAAGTCAGTAGTGAAATAATTATCATATTGTTCTGTTTCTTCTGCTTGACCAATGTGTCACACAGTTGGTGGTAAAGCAAGCTTTCTGGAGCACTCTCAGAAGCAGCATATAAAAGCCTATAAAAATCTTTCTTCACAGATCTTGACTTTTTGTGCTTCAAGTCCAATATAACTATTTTAATGGAACTCTTCAAGCAACCACACAGTACAATCAAGACCTTCATTATCTTGGAAATGCTGTAGGGTAAAGCTTTGTGGTTTGTAGTCAAAGATTGCACTGCAGAAAGCACCACTCATTATTTTTGAACAAAGTACTTCATTACTGCAAATGAATTTGGTTTTTATTTGTACCATTAGGTTTCTCAAGTGCTACAACTCCACATTGGCTTTTAAATCTACAGCTTAATGCATAATGTCTATAATTGGTTTTATGCATGTTTGCTGAGTCTGTAATTACCAACTGTTTTAAACTCACAGTTATACGAGGAATACATTTTACTACCGACAAAGACGCTGCCAAAAGACCTGAGCCGTATCGGCTTTATTATTCATTTATCAGGTCATAATTTCAATATTATATTGCAATTAGCATAAGGTATCATGTTGTCTTTTGCGAGGTTGGTTACTCTGCTTATAATTCTGCTCTTTGGACTTGGGAAGTGTTCATCTAAATCAATGCAGTATGCCTTACTTCTGTTTCCCCATTTAGCTAATAAAGTGAATAAAAGATTCATGGCAGCTATATATATAATTCATGATAAACTGCAGTCTGATGGAGTGGAATTTATTGATTGTGAAGACGCATGTGCTGCCATTAATATAATAATTTATTTCTTTGGTTTTTATTGGCATATTGCTCACTCAGCTGTAATCAGCTGCTGTGTGTCATTACAGAGTTGCAGTAACACGTTGTTACAGAAAATTATCCATGCATCCAGATAGGGGAGTCACTTAGCGATGGCTGCAATATGCATTTGCCTTAAAAACTTAGAGGGAAGTCCATTTATTGGGCTTGTCACATCAGTAAGTAATTATTTTAAACACCCTTAATATTGCAGCTAATGCATTCCAAGGCTGCAGGGCATTGGAATGCTGACTGAGAGAGCCCTTTTTCCTCTCTGCAGTCCTAGCCTGAAAGAACCATTTAATATGTTGTGTGGAACTTTGCAGATTGTATAATAAGGTTGTTGCATCAAGCATCATTAATGTACCTACAAATTTGCCTCGCTCACTCAAGTCAACAGTGTTTTCACCTTGGATAGGTCCTGTGTTTTGCTTTGTTTATGGTTGTATTTCATAGGGCTGTGCAATTCATGAACAAACACATCTACAAAGGGATCTTTCTTGTGTTCTTCATGCACTGTTTCAGTGTTGTAAAAGATGTACTCCTTTGACTCACAAGTGAGATGACCCCTTTAAAATGCTTTAATTAACTATGTCAGCCTTTAGAAAGGTCCAAATCCAAAGATGACAGCCAGTTGGGGTGGGCTGCTTCACAGGCAGTGTATCAGAAGAGAAAATTCAGTGACTGAATGAAACAGTGAGTCAGTGAAATGGATATTCATGCTGAACTGAACGAAATGATTCATTTCAGTAAAACAGGCCAAATGCCCAGTAGTATTTTACTCTGACCTTGTACCTGCCAGTCTCCCCAAGTCAGTTCAGGTAATGGTTCCATCAGGACACATTAGAAAAACCCACAATCTCTCATCATCCACACTCCTTCCTTAGTACCAATGACATTTTAATTTTGCCAGCATGCATCTAACACTATGGAGATTTTCTGAGAATGCCTTGTTTCCCTTATTAAATTGCTGAAGATAGCTCAAATGAGACAAATGAGGCTTATGTTATATAAACTTTAACCTTCATAAAGTATAATGTATAAAAAACATGGGCCAAGACAGAAGCTCTATTACTTGCTTCCACAGGGATTAAAGTTCTCCGTTGCTACAAAGGATTTACATCAACTGGATTCCAGACAGGCCATGTATGAGATCATTGTAGCTCCAAAGGGGGAAAAAAGCAAGGGGAGGGGGGTGTTACAGGGCTTAGGAATCGTGCTACCAGGTATGTCCATTTCAGGTTATGGCTGTAGTCTATAATCTTACAATGCTCTTTTAATAATGTTATTTTATTTACATTAGCCTACTTATGAATTTTGCTATACGACTGTCTATAGCAGGTTCCTTATGTTGTAATGGAGACGGATCAGGTAATGGAGCCCGATAGGCTAGCCGGCTGATGCTGCTGGAAGACTGGGCCTTCTCTTAGGCTATTAATTAAAGCCACAAACTGAAAACCATACACTTACTTTCTTGACAATATAACAATAATATGTATAAATATAGCTGCAAGCAGCAATTAAGGGGCCAAGCACGACAGGGCCACCAGGTAGACAATGAATCAGAACAACCCCTGAACAAGACACCAGTCCATCACAGGGTGAACAGACACATTGACACCAACTCTTACATTCATACTAAACGGTTCAAAAGTTATGAGCAAAAATGGACTCTGAAATTTGGCCTGTTGGTGGCGCTACAGGGAATGATGGATTGACCCCAAATTTGGTGCCTGGATACCTTGGACTGTGCTCTATGAGGGTCTAGATTCCACCAAAATCCACCTAAGGCTTCTATGGCCTGCAATAGAAAACCATTGAAAAAACAATAATACCAAGATGGCCGAAAAACAAAATGGCCAACACAGAGGGTTCATAATTTCCCAGCTAGGTTCCTTTACTGTGATGATGCACAAGAAATTTGGTTGGAATATCTGCTTTGGTAAGTGATAGGCATTTGAATTTTTTTTGTTTTTCTGGTATAATGCCCACATGTGGCTAAATTTCATGAAAATTGGTGGGTACCCAATATTCCCCCTGGCAATAAAGTATACTAAGTTTGGTGTGACTCCAACCAAACATTGCTGACATATGGCTCACTTCCTGTTTTGGTGTCTTTGCCATGGAATTTCATTGGACGGCAGCAGCCATATTGTTTGCCCTAGCAAAATTCATTGAATAACTTTTGGTCAGACCCCTCTGTAGATGATACGTACCAAATTTGGTGGTGATAGGATCAACGATCTAGGACTAGTTCGCAAAAGTACTCCAGACAAAGTGCGGAGAATCATGTCCGCAATTTGGCCGGAATTGCCCTTTCACACATGTAGCACACAACAGGAGATTGTGCGTGACAGACGCGTTCACACCTACAGGAAATACTCCGGTTTGGTTTAGGTGAGGGGTGGCGCCTGGGTAGAGCGTGCAGGAGACAGGACATGACGCAAAAAGTACGCTGCAGAAATCGCAGTGTTTTGTTTACAGCACAGCGACGACAGCGCACGAGGCTACCAACTCATCCGTAATGATGACTGTTTTACTACACGTATTTGCACGAATCCGCAATATCAACAAAAGAATGGAAAGCAGTATACAGGCAGGCAGGGAAGAGTACGAAGCAGATACACTCCGTGCACGCAGATCCCACCAGAGAAAGAAAGCTGCATTGTTTTGGATCTGTGTCCAGCAGCAGCATGACAAGGCCATATGGAAGTGCGACAGACCGAGCGGGGAAATATTCTGCATATTCTCTTCAGTGTAGGACTGTCCACTGTATGTAGCCTAGTCCGCGAAGTTACACCTGCTCTAAAGAACAACCTGCTCAAGCGTTTCATTTGCCTGCTGAAAGGGGAACGACTTCAGAAGACCCTAGATGGATTTGCAGATCGAGGTTATCCTATGTGTGCAGGAGCCATCGACGGAAGCCACATTCCCATTATTGCTCCGAGGGATGATCCAGCTTCTTATTACAATCGGAAAGGATGGTATTCCATTGTACTACAAGGGGTTGTAGAACACAATTTCTGGTAAGAAGTATTATTATTTATATAATATGTATAAAACATTAGTTCTGTTATAATTGTAGCTAAATATTAACTGCTGAAATATGGTATGTTTTGCTCATAGTTGTTTCCTTTCTTTAGCTTCACAGATATATATGTGGGGTGGCCTGGTTGAACACATGATGCAAGAGTGCTTTGCAACTCTCCTATCTTCAAGATGGCTGAAGAGCAAGATGGTTACTTGTTTCCCCATGAGGTACGTACCACGTGTGTGTGTGTGTTTTTCTCCACCAGCACCTCAATATAGTAGGTAACAATCTAACATAGAACAAACCTATCTGTATTATATTGTTCTGCACAGAAATCCATGACCGTGGACGGTGTGGAGGTGCCCATCCATCTCATTGGAGATGCAGCTCACCCTCTGAAGAAGTGGCTAATGAAAGGGTTCACCCCTCACCATCGCCTGACTCCCAAACAGAACAACTTCAACTACCATTTAAGCTCTGCTCGAATGGTGGTTGAAAATGCATTTGGACGTTTGAAGGGCCATTGGAGGTGCCTTGCCAAGCGCAATGATGTGGATATTTCCATAATGCCTGACATTGTTACTGCTTGTTGCATACTGCACAATGTTTGCGAGATAAACAAAGAGAACTTTTTGCCTGAGTGGAACATTGATGCTGCTACTGACCTCCCACAAGAACCTGACACAGAGGTCTTTCATGCACCTCAGACAGCTAGCGCACAACAGATATGAGAGGCTATGATGAGAATTCTTTTAAAAAAGCTGTGATTTTTAAATAAAGTTCCTTCAACTTGCACTATTTGCTGTTGTTGACCCTTTTCTATTGAATGGTGTCCTAGCTCAGTGTTTCTCAATCCTTGTTAATTTGAATCAGGCGTGTTGAAGCAGGGAAACATGCAGGGCAGGGGGTCCCCAGGACCAGGACTGAGAAACACGATAGCTTACATGTGTCATTTTGCAATATATGTATGTACACACATGACTCATACACACCAACTACTGATTACTCACAACAACAGTATTTATTTTTGCTCTAAATACAAAAATGAAATATGCTTACCTGGAAAACTATACAGTAATATGAATAAAATAAAAGAATAAAATCACACAAACAGTAAAACTGGTGTAACAAAACCTGGTCACGTAGCTGGTTTGTAATTTGGTCGTACACAACCGAGTCTCTTGCTGTTCCTTGCATTTGTTTGACGACTTCGGCGTCGGCCCTTACCGACAGAAGTTCCCGAATCTCGTTGTCTCTCCAGTTAGACATCTTTGTTGGCGTCTTCATGAAAAATGCTTTGTGTAAATGACCCTTCTTCACCGCCAGAGGTTTTGTATTCTTCCGGTTTCGCGCCAGTCACATGACAGAAATGTCATCAACACACCCACTCGCTCGCGGTGGATTCTCCGGAACGTTGCCTGCTCTGTTCACACAAGGGCTCACTCCAACATGAGGCGGACTTTTTACTGGGGAGCTGGCAGAAAGAAGTCCGTCACATGTCTGGTCAGACTGATTCAGACATTTGCATTCACACATGCAGCTCCTCCGGCTAAGGGCCGGATATGCTCCGGCTTTCAGTGCATGTGTGAAAGGGGCATAGGACAAACGGTTCAAAAGTTATAAGCCAAAATGTACCTTGAATTTGGCCTGTTGGTGGCGCTACAGAGATGGATGGATTGGCCCCAAATTTGATGCCTGGACACTTTGAACTGTCCTCTATCAATGTGCCAAATTTCATAAAAATCCACCAAGGGGTTCTATGGGCTGCCATAGACTCCCATTGAAGAAAGTATAATAATAGTGTAAAATTCTAATTACAATAGGTGCCTTGCACCTTCGGTGCCTGGCCCCTAATAATAGTGAAAAATTCTAACAATTACAATAGGTGCCTAGCACCTTCGGTGCTTGGCTGCTAATAACGAAACAATCGGAGAAGATAATATGGCCCCACAGTGTACTGAAGTTGGCTAATCAATTAATCATGTCTAGGTGGACGTACGCACATTCAACTTTAGTCTACACACAAAAACGTCTTACCCTGCTCCTGTGTAAAAGCATAGAAAGCTGCCTGTAAGTTGCTCTTCGTGAAGATGTACGACGACGCCTTTGAGTGGAGCTATCAGTGTCAAGTGCCATTTTCGCAACATAAGACATTTTGTGGTATCATCAAAGATTGCTACTCTGAGGTAAATTCTCCGAGGTGACTTTAAATTTTCCTGGGGAATTCTTCTTTGGTTATTTGGGCTCCAGCTGAATTATGGGATCCGGGTACCGTTCAACTACTACTAAATGCCTACTGAGTATTCGGACACCCTACGGATTGTGACGTACTGCTGTTTGCGAAATGTGTCCATCTGCATCGCCATATTGATTTCAAAACGAGGCTTGGGTGGGTAAATGAATGTAGTTAAGCCAGCTAGTGGACACTCGACAGTACAAATCTACCTTCTACTCAGTTATTTAGCATTATCAGAGCGTTTAAGGTTGGGCTTAGCTGCCTATTTAGCTTTATTCATATTTCAACCGTGTTTAGTGATTTTAAAAAAGCTAGCTAGCTAGCAACCCTGCAAGAACGAGGTAGATAGCTAGATAACAGTATCGAAACACGATTAACCTATGATTGGACAACATTTCTATATGAATTAACATCACACTAACACATACATGCTACACAAACTGTTAGCCAGCTGGTGAACACTTAATTAGCTAATATTTAATCCGTGTTTGGGCAACGTCACCCAGATGACTGTGAGATGCGAGATCGAGATAACGTCAGCTAGCTAGATAACAGTAGCAACACACGATTTACATATGAATGGGCAACATTTCAACAAGAATGACCATCAACCTAACACATACAGGGTACACAAACTGTGGGCAAGGTGTGCCCATTTGCCTTTGGGCACAAGCAGTAGGTTTTGTGTCCATCTTTCACATGCCATGCCCAGCTATTGAGTTTAAAGTGCAGACTGTCAACTTTGGTTTGAGAGCATTTTCAGTCACATCAGATTACAGTTAAAGTTGCATTAGTTAAATTACAGTTAAAGAATACAAGTATGGTGCTAAAACATCAGTGGGTTGCTATCCAAATATTTATGGAGCTCACTGTACATAATAAAACAAACAATTACTACATGAACAAACAATTACTACAAAGAAAAATTGTGTCAATTTGCATTTTGCAGGGTACTAACTGCGTGTTTTGGATTCTTGGTTCTGAATTCATCTGCTTCTTGTCCCACAAAGATTTCTCTTGCAGGTAGCATCTTGTCTGTGAAGTGAAGCTCTACCAGTGCTTTGGGATGCACATTGCTCAGATGTTCAGCTTTGATGAAACATGCCATGAAGTGTGTGAACACTTCAAGTTGCTTGTCGTGTAACTTGTGTAACTAACGTCTGGCTACCCTGTGAGAAAAATAATTTGTCTTAATAATCTTAATTGATGTCCAATATGCCTCTGATCTACAGCACCCAAAATGCATTGGCTAAGCAATTCTTTTGGTACTAAAGAACTTGCCTGGAAAACCATTACATATTACTTCAGGATGGCCAGCACACCCATGCATAAACTGAGTTGAAGGTCTGTAGTGATGTTCTCATGCCACACATTTCTGATCACTCTCTTTTTCCGGTCTCTGCCTTACTGTGTCATGCCTGGGAAGAAACAAGACAACGCAAGAATACATTAGCAATAGTTCAGACAAGACAAATTCAACAGAGGGGACAAATGTGATAGTCTTTTACCTTTTTTGCTGAGTTCATCATGGAAGGACTGAATCCTGGTCTGTGCTTTCTCACTCACTATGTGAACAGAGTACAGCTCCTTCAGCAGATCTTTGTAAAGCTCCTTGTCACCCTTATCCATGAAGCCAAAATACAGAATGTTGTATGCAGGAAGCAGCCTGTGTGTACTGATAGCCACATCATATACTGAGAGCCAGCGGTAAAACAGAAATCTCTGTGGGTTGGAGGCAGGGATGTCCATGTAGGTACATACTTCATTGAGGTACATAACCTGACAACAAAAATGACAACAGGAACATTTAACATTTGCAAAAAAGAGCAGGAAATGACAAGATGTCATACAATACAGCATCATAATTTATACTAATTCACAAAGAAAAGTAGTGTGTGTGTGTCAACAACTGTTACCTGGTCTGGAGACCATTGATGGTCAGTGTGAAGATCCATGAAGAGCCCCTCAAGGTGGTTTGCAAAAGGCTCCACAAACACTTTGGCTGCATTGTAAATGTGATGACAGGAATCTCCATCCACATTGAGGAGGGCTGGGCAGTAGGACTAATGGATCCTGGTTTCAAGGCCGGCCTTGCTTCCTCTCATGACATCACATGAGTCCATCATCATACTCATCATGTTTGACCAGGGGATGTTACTGTCTTGAAAAAATTGGCACAACACATGTTCCAAGTTGGCAGCACTGACCTTCATCACCTCAGCAGACCCCAGATGTTGAACCACAACCTCCTCCAGATCTTCATGGTAGTAGCTCACCAGCACAGAGAGGACCTTCCTGTTGCTGGTACTGGTGGACTCATCTATGTTAATAGAAAATGGCCACTACCTTATGTTGGTAAACATTCTCTCTAAAAAGGTCCTTCCCAAGCCATAGACCATCTTGTATGTTGCAGCTGTGCGTAATAGCTTCATGCCACTAAGAGCAACCTTGTCAGTGGCAAGATTTCGGGCAAGCTCCACAAGGACTGGTGCCATAGTGAGAGGGAGGAAGTGCTCTGCTATGGCGCCCAGGACCATTGCCTAAACAATAATGTAGTTAACTAAAGAAATCATGTCAGTTTCACTTTACATTGACAGCATGGAGAGAAACTTGCTTTCACAAGAATTTGATAGCTCATTGGTCCTAAAGTGCTAATTTTTTAATTCAATATGCAGAACAGTATTACACTGACCTGACCAACTACACCTACCTCTGCATTTGTCACATGGTCAATGGGAGGCACTGGCATTTTTATTTTCTCCCTTATCTTTTCAGGTGCTGGTGTCTCTCTTGCTCCTGCTGTTGGTGTCTCACTTACTGAAACCTGTAGCACACTAATACTGCGAGCTGATAAAATGTTGCAGACTCTCTGCTTGTGGCACTCTGTTTGACAGTGAGCCAAAAGGGCATGTGAGCCCTTACTACCGTACCCAGCAAACATGAGACGTCTACCAGACGTGCAGATCACGTCTATATTGCGTCGATTGGTCCAGGACCATATCTGTAGTCTGCACGACGTGCAATTAAGGTTCAGGTTCTGGACGTCTTACTTCGACCCCTTTTGGACGTTGATATGTAGTTCAATATTTGAACATCAGGCTGCAAGTTCCCTAACGGTCAAAAAATGACGTACGGGAGAGAATCTGCGCAAGTGCAAAACCCCATACGACATCATTTTTCAACCGTTACGAGGGAACTTGCAGACGGATACCTCAGACTGCGGTTAGATCGTCGATCAAATGCCAGATAGTGGAAAGAGCTTGAACGCAAGGTAAGTTTGTCTAATTATCTAATTATGTTAGCTTTTGTGTTCCTAAATTTGCTAAATGTTAGCATTGTTGTCTTTTTTTGCTAATAAACTTCACCTGCTGTGAACAGTAGTGTTATTACCATCTATTTCAGATCCTTTCATGGTAACTAGTTGACATTAGCTATAATGTTGGTTTCAGTCTGTAACAACATTAACGTATGTTAAAGTTACCTCGCATCACTTTTGAAAACTGCTATAGAAAATATCGTACTGTAGCGTTAGCAGAAGCGAGTCCATAACTAAATGCTAGCGAATTAACATAATTAGCAATATATCTAGTTAGGCGACTTTGCGCGTTAGCTAGTTAGCTAGAACGGTAGTTCTCCTACATGTATTCAGGCAACCAGAAACAAGCTATTGTTAACGTTACATATGCGCGCATGCACACACACACACACTATATGCTGTCTTTTTCAGATTTTTCAGATCATGTACGCCAGGGCTGTTTGGATGGAGGATGGAAGGGAGATGGAGGGTACAGTTCCTTGTAATTGGATAGACATGGAAAAGAAAACTGTTAGGTGGCCAACAACTAAACCAACAGAAGCTTTCAAGATGAAAAAGAACCCCCAGGTTGACTGGTTGACTTTCCCATTGGTCAAGAGAAAAATGATTTCAGGTAGATTTTGATTAACGAATGGTTTTATTCCTCAATTTTCAAATCAAAATGTTGTTGATGAAATAGCCTAATGTTTATTATAGTTGAATTGTATGCAAATTGTAGCGAATAGACGTGAATGTGAAAACTACAACCTGACCAGCCAAGCCGAGGAGGAAGAGAAGGGAGTGATTGAAAGGAAGAGGAAAATAGCTAAAAGAAAATTTGACAATTATGTTGTCAGTATGTTGAATGAATTTAGGAACATCAAATATGAAAATGTATTAATTGAGCACAAACCTGGGCTCAGATTTTAGACCATTGATGTGTTATTTTGCATGTTTTGCACTGTTGACAGAATCTGATGACTTGGAGGAGGAGGACGAGGAGGAGAGTATGATGGGTAAATTGTGACACTGAAAGCATAATTCTGAAAAAAAATGTTATAATAAATGGAATGTTTTTGTACAATATGTTCTAGACAGATTTGCTTATTTATGCTATCAAATTGTATAAGTGGAAAGTTACCCCCCTTTCCCGTTCCACCAACAAAGTTACAGCTCATTCAGAGCAAGCCAGCTGGACCTAGTGACAATACAACTTCTTGTGAGCATTGATCATCTATCACTTATTAAATACAGTAATGGCCTTAATTAAAATATGCACAACATGAAAGTAGTTACACAGTTTTTACATGTTTCAGACTCTGAAAATCTACCCTCGCCTGGCTTGGTGGAGCATGCTGGCAGGACAGGGAAATCTCCACACTCTGTGAGTATTAGTCATATTAAATTTGTCACCGTTTTGTGTAAGAATCAAATCATCTTAAATCTAAGAACATTCTTTATGTGTTTTTCAGACCCGCGTTATTCAACCCCAAAGAAAGCTACATCTAGGCACATTGACAGGTCAGGGCACACAGTCAGGTCCAGGCACAGTGTTGGTTTAGATAGGAAAAGGCATCATATGGTCAATTTATATAATTTTATTGGGTTGGGGATGTTACTTTGTCTATTTCTGTGTTGAATTCTAAGAGTATTGAAGTGTCCAAGTATAATAGCCATATAACAAAATAAATATTAAAGCCCCAGGCATGGAGCCTTAATATTTATTTGCTGCACCATTTGTCATAATTTTGCTATTTAACATTGTATGTGACTGCAAATCTTATTATAGGGCTTTAAGTGCTGAAACTTGTCCTTTAAAAACATTTACAGACACAATTACATTAAAAATAAAAGTTTAAATTGAATACCGTGTGTGACTATTTTTGTTAAAAGAAAATAAGTGTAGATGTGTGCACAAAGACTTACTGAAACCTGTAACTACCTGTAGGAACGAGGTAACTTTACTAACATGCAGGTAGTCATCCATTCACAAGTGTTCTACTCTTAAGCCCCTGGACTGTGAATGTCAACTCCTGTAGGTAGAAACTAGGGATGACTGCCTAGGCAACCATCAACACGATCTACAATAAGGTCGTAAATAAGGCCAAATTTGGTCAGAAGTAGTATTTATATAAGTCATTTGACGATCATGAGACGTTGATAAGACGTCCAGAATGACCATTTCTGAACTAACATTCAACGTTGTATGGATGTCAGATTTGGACATTCATAAGACGTCATTGAAAAGACGTAAAAACTTTCATTCTGGCTCTTCAAGAGACGTCTTTTCAACGTCCGATCAAGACGTCTGGTAGACGTCGTTTGGACGTGTTCTTGCTCAGTGGGTAGTTGATAGCTTTAACATAAAGAATGCATTTAGCATGTCCTGCAGCCGGTTGCACCAGCAGAGCGTAATGTCCATCATAAGTTCGGGTGTAAAGTCCATCTTAACCTTACATTCGGAGTAGCTAGTTTCAAACTTGCGCTGCGCTGAATTTTGGTTGCACCACGATCACTTAAGACTCAACTTAACTAGTAGTGCGTAAAGCAATCCTTAATCAAAATATTGTCGCATTTAATGACGTTTCTGCCGTTTCAAGCCAATCAACAGCACCATACAATGTAAACAGGAAATACAGCATTTTCGACATTTGCTGTGCACAGTAGCCTGCATGTGTCATTGTGCCGGTTCAATTGTTCCAGCCTTCCGAGTCAGAGGGAAAAGGCCTACAGGTCTGGGTCTGTCAAGTTTGTAATAATTATCATAGACATTTTTTCCTCTTTTAACCTTTCATTCAAGCCTGTTGATAGCTGCACACACAATTACACAAGAACAAAGAAACAATAAGAAGTAACTTTTTCAGGCTTGGCCATGTCTGGTGAACATAGACCTAGAAAAAAGAATTTCACTCTTGATGTAATTGTCATTTTACTAGCCAAATACAAGGAGCATAAGTGCCTGTTGGTTAACAAAGGTTTTTTTTAAGGCGGATGTTGCACCTACTTAGTGCTAGGTGTAAGTTTTAAGATATAACTTAAGTCTACGTTGAACGTATGTGATTTGGTGCAACGGAATACCTTTCAGTTGTTCGTAAACTCGAACGTAGTGCCGATTTACGTTCAAACAAAAGGCCCAGTTCTGATTTATGATTTATGAATTATGAGAGTCTTAGTGTCCAGCAAGCAATAGAAATAGTTCAAATACGAATAAAGTTAATCAAGATTGCAATCAAAGTTTGTGATGAAGAAGGAGTTAGAAGCCGCGTTCAAAAAGGGGCAACCTGCAATCTCACCACTCCGATGAATGAGAAGAAAGCAATCCTTTTGTATGGCGTCAGATTTGTGTCAAAAGTTGCGAGCGAAGAAAACATTCTCGTGCACAAAGCAGCCACCACGTGCGAGAGAATTTCTGCTTGGCGAGCGCTTGTGCAGGTTAACTCTGCTCTCGAAGCTGAGTTCTGGTCTAGTGATGTGCAGTTTGTGAACGAATGAATCCTTTTGAACGAATCTTTGAGGTGAACTGAGTGTACTGAATCCCTAGTCTAAAAGATTTGTTCCTTCCTCTTTTCAAACATGCATGCTGATTAGCTGCCATAGCAGCTATAACCCCCCTCCAGTGGATATTATAGCTGTCTGTCTTATAGTGGTCTGTCCACGAAGCAGCCTATCACAAAACTGTATCAGCAGTACATTCATGATAATGACTAGCCAATGGCTGAAATGCTAAAACTCTGGAAGCACCTCCCACTGGCCATCTCGGCACAGCTGACGATGTGGGACAATGCAAAAGATCCGGTGACTACGAAGACTCTAAACTCCAACTACTGACCTGATGAACTGTTGACAAGTTCCTCAGTTCACCAGTTCGTTCGGACTCAAAGGAACTGGTGACTATGCTGACAAGTTCCTCAGTTCACCAGTTCTTTCTGACTCCAAAGATTCACTGACTATGAAGATGGCGGCGTGCGTGAGTGCAGCGGCTTTTGGCTCTCTTGTATGGTGTGTTTTTTGCGGAGTGTATGTGCCTCTTATGGTGTGCATGGCCGAGCTTTGCAATGCAAAGCCTGTCTATAGCTGACAGGAGTTAATAAAACACAGCGCAAAAAATCATTGGCTGTGCTCTTCCCTCCCTGGAAGAAGTTGAAAACTCCAGACTCCTCTCTAAAGCCATAAAAATCTCTAAGGACACTTCCCACCCTGGACACTCGCTTTTTGAATTGTTGCCCTCAGGCAGATGCTACAGGTGTCTTAAAACAAGGACCAGCAGAATGAAAAACAGCTTCTTTGCTAAAGCAATAAATGCTTTAAATCACACAAAACTGTCCTGATCACAAAGACACATTTATTTATTAATTTATTTATCTACACACATATTTAAATTATTTATGTATTTTTATCATTCATTACATTATTATTTATTTATTTTTCTACTGAGCTTTTATTGGGTGAATGAGTTTTAAGTGAAGTATTTAATGAGCGAATGTGTTTTACGGTGTGTTTTATGGATGCACCTTACGAGAGCAGCACTGCAATTTCGTTGTATTTTTAATACAATGACAATAAAGGCATTCTGATTCTGATTTTTTACTAGCCTATGTGACTAGCCTATGTGTTGCCAGAATCTCTAGTTATCAGTATAGCAGGCTTGGGCTACATCTGCCATTGACTGTGACGATGCAAAAGGAATCAGAGCGCTTCTGTGACATTATTATAGGAATTAAAAATATTATTAAATATTATTTTGCTCATCTACCTGCAATATTATTTTATATTTATATTATTTTATAGTATATTTTAGGTGCGCACAATGCATCGCAGTTCTTGTTTATCACAACTGCAATTTTACGCAGGCTACGATGTATTTAATGTTGACATCACATTTCCTTTTAATGTGAATAAAGTCCTTATTAATAAATACTGACAAATCAACATAGTAGGCTACAAAACAAAACAGAAATGTGATGCTTAAGCCTATGCATCACATTTGTAGCGTAGACTACTATGTCTACATTAACAACAAATAAAAATATGACATCATAGGCCTACAAGTATGTTAAAATGTTTGGGCTGGGTTAGTTCAAAACTTGTAAAACAAAGTTATTCACTTCGGATATAAGCGTGGCTCTTTTTTCCTCAGTGCTTTTTTAGTTTTAGCAAATGACATGTATTTAGGCTATTATACGCGTTAAAATGTGGGGTTCTATTACGTTCTTAAAGACAAAGTATAGGCTACTTTGCGGCTGCATGATTGTTTGAATAGCATGGTGCAGTTTCACGTAATCAACATTACAATTTAATTATTATTAATTTCATTGACATTTGGTTTCACACGTGCTGTTTTGCCACAGAGCAGGCTAATAATGGACATGATGTTTGGAACAATGTAGAGTAACTTTTAAAATTTGTGTATGCCGCCCGACCAGATATGGGAATTAACGAATCAGTGAGTCAAAGATTCGAATCATTTTATTGAACTGAATGAAAGGAACCGAATCACTAAAAAGAATTGTTTTGAACACCACTATTCTGCCCGCGCGAATCGACCTGAGTTTTGACAATTTGGGGGCGGAAACCAAGGGAGGCACTGGCCCTCTTATGATTGGTCACTTTAAACTTTAAACGACCCCCTTGAACCTTGATTGACAGCTTCCGTGAACTGAACGACGGGCAAACAATGATTGGCCAGAGGCTTGTTATTTCAAACCACTGAGTCCTGATAACAAGTTCGGAGTTGAAGACACAGTGGACGGAACGTTGGTGGCGACACCTGAAGAGTTACATGCAAGGGATACTGATAGATAGTGATGGGCGGACAAAGCCTTGTGAGGCTTTTGAAGCTTCTTCCCGATTGTGCCGAAAAAAGATCCGGAGCTTCGAATGAAGCATGAAAGACAGATACAGTGACATCTGGTGGTTTGCAGAAATTACAGCAGCCATGAGCTCGACACTCCGGAGGAAGACTGCACACAACACCTGGTTGATTTCAGTTTCAGAACGTTATGTATTGTGAAAGCCTAAGAACGCGATGTGTCTTCAGTCTGATCTTTGATCATTCATTAAAGTCCTGCAAGAAATGTATGTTGCTACCTGTCTGTATTTGCTGCAATAAAAATATGTTTAAATGTGTTGTCCTTGAATTATAGCTGCCATGACAACATACAGTATAGCTACCATCGATACTTGTGATGACCGAGGCTTCATACCTATCGACCCAGGTTGGGCATGTGGTTTGACCTAGGCTAAAGAAACAAATTAAATATTTAAAATATTTTTAAACATATAATTGTGGCTACAATGTCTGAACATTACAATTAATGGATAACAGGTCGAAAAGTTCCCACACTTGCGATCGACGCTTTCCACTTGTCATCTCCATATTTTACGTATAAATTTATCCCGGCTCACTATGAAACAGCGAAAACCTGCCGGTTCTCTCTCCATTGTTTTTATAGCTAATGGGGTATGGGATAGCGCCCGAATCGTTCAGTGACGTACGAAGCTTCAGACGTCATCAGTCATGTGGAAATTTGATACACGCTTCAACACACTGTTTCAAACCAGTATGCTTTGTGAAAGTGAAGCGAGCTTCGGTGCCTCGGTGTCGAACGTCCCATCACTATTGATAGATGGCTTCGTCTAACAACCCAGCAATTTACTTATGTTAACGTTACTTAACGTTTGGTCTATTGCATGCAATCGGTTTAACGATAGGGGAAGCATAGCTAATGTTAATTAGCTAACGTTAGCTTTATACATGTTTCAGCCAAATTTCAGAGTAAGTAAATTGGTGGGTTGTTAGACGACGCAGTGATCTATCAGTATCACCTATCAGCTCACAGTGTCCCGGACAACAATATTTTAATGCTTCAGAAAACATTATTCACTGTCAGTTCAGTAAAGATTTGTGTATGTAGATAAAGCTTACCATCGTGTCTTGGATTTACTGACAGTGATTAATCTTTTCCGAAGCAATGCTCTATTTGTGGCACTGTCATGCAAAATAAGCTGAAAATGCATTATTATACTAACAAAACCACAAAGTTCAAGTATCCCTATGATTCTAAAATCCTGTACCGAATTTTAAAATTGAATACACATGCATGACTGTTTTTGTTCATTTAAAAATAAAAGCGTCACTTTGATCCACTCCCGCGGTAATCCGCCGATTAACTTTGCGGCGGTTTGAGTGTTAAATAGGCTATTGGTGTCCGGGAACCTGTGAGCTCGGCAGCTATATGAAACCGTGAGCTGTAGAATGTAGGCTATTTGAAAGGACAACAGACAGTTAATGACCCAAACGCAAATATTCATGTAGGCCAGTGTTTCCCAAACCTCTCCTGGAGGACCCCTTGTCCTGCATGTTTTAGATCTCTCCCTTCTCCAACACAGCTGATTCAAATGATCAACTCGTTATGAACCCCTGAAGCTACTTAATAACGAACTGATCGTTTAAATCATGGACATTAAGCGACACACGGCTGTATTTAGGCCTGTAGCATTACACTTCATCAGGATATTGTGCAGTAGCATAGTAGCCAGCCAGCAATGTAGTGGGGCTGATTCTGAAGGTCACATTTTTGGCTAGTTAGTTCTCTGCTCGTTTTGCTAGTTTGGACAACATGTGTTTAGTGATAAAATGCGTTCCGTAACATTGTTGTTGCAATATCTGTCAACTTTTGTGTGTGTGTGTTCTGTTATGCATCTATTGAACATCATACGGTAACACAGTAACATTGCATGTGTGCACCAAAATATGTCCAAAAGGGCACCAAAGATTTTATTTGTTATTAATATTATTATTTATTTTGTTGGTTTGTGTCTATTTCAATAATAAACTACAGCTAAAATATATTATTGTTTTGCATTTGCTTCATTACATATACAGTACAGATTCATAACTGAACAGCCTTACACATTCCCAGCCTTACCTAACTTATCTGGGACTGCTCGGTGCACAACAGTGCTTTCTGGAATGCATTCTTGTCTGCTTACAGTCCCAGCACTGACGCTGACAAGAAACAGCAATGTCCAGGTACACCAGCTGATCATGTCCTCTAACAGCCTGAGAGTAGTCTCCAACTGAGTAATCTTCAAATAATACATTCTGATAAATACCAAACTCTTCTAAGGTGTAATCATAAAGTATTATGCGGTTTGTTATAAGATTGCATTTTACATTTGGCAGGTTACGCTGTAGTTGGTGTTCTAACATATGGATCCATGTGCCCCTTTTTAAATTTGAGCACCTGCCCCTCTAAAGGTCTCTGCATGGCCCTGCTCAGTATGCACAAACTTTAGTTAAGAAAGTACCTCCCGACCATTACTGTAGTACGTAGGCTACTATTGAATATGTGAGCGATGTTTAAATGTTTACATGTTTTAAAAATCAGTCTACCTTACTTAGCTGACTGTCAACCTGAGGTAAAACGAAAAGCTAACATAACATAACAAGCCAATTGATTTGTTATCTTAACCAAGCTGACTACACCGCCATCTTCTTTGTCTTTTTCGCGGGGAATTCTTCTTCTTCGGTTATTCGGGCTCCAGCTGAATTATGGGATAGTGTAGTGTAGTACGTTTGCATACTTCGGATGTAGTAGGTCATCCGTGTACCGTCCGACTACTATTAAATGCCCGCTAAGTATTCGGACATCCTACGGATTGTGGCATACTGCTTTCTGCGTATGAAGAAATAGAAGTCTCATCTTTTTTATAATTCCAGAAGGCCCCATCTATTTATTATTCCATCAAAAATATTAAAAATGACCCTTTTAACGATACTAAATTTCAGCCACCCTCAGCTCAGAGAGGTGCCTTTTCTTCACCTCTTGTAAAATCCAAGTTTATGTTACTATCAAAGCTGTGCACACCACCCAAAGACAAATGAGAGTGGTGGCTTTTAATGGCCCTGTTAATAACAGGCTCTTTAGCATTCATGAGAATCTGCTGGCATCTATTGATTTGGCATCACTGGGCTCCTCAGTGACTTACGTCTCCCCTAATTCCCATTACCCGGTGCACTGTAACCCTTATCAGGGGAAACAATAAGCCAGCTGTCAGCAGGGGCAGGAAATATGGGGAAGCATCTGGCCAGGCAGAGGAGCCCATGATGCTCCTGTGGAAAAAATCTGGCATGGTCCTCCTCGTGACCCCTTTGCCTCTAAGAGGAGCAGCTACCTGTGTGACTGTTAGGGCTAAATCACGTCGACTGGCTGATAAATCAGAGAATTGAATCTCAACCATTTCATAAGGGGTGAGCCCCGAATAGAAGCCAGATCTCCTGCCATAAACCTGTCACCCAGATATGTCTTTTGCAACGATGGCATCCAAATCTCTCCAGCACCATAGCCCCCCATCCCCACAACTGCTATCTCTTCCTTTCTGGTATGTCTCTCTGCTCTTTTAGACAAAGGGTAATAAAGCTATAAATCGCAGGTCCCATGGAAGATATGGACATTCTGTCTTAGAACCGCTGTTAAAACTGCCATAAACCACCTTCAAAGTCGTAGATAAAGATTTACAGTTATTTAACATCCTGCTCATCCCCTAAATCAGAGGGATAAGAGAATTAAGCGATGGCTATTGGTTCTTTGTCCTTAGTCTATTGATTTCCTCCTGGAGGGATGCAGTATGATGTATTTATTGAGCTCAGTGTTTGATTCAAGTTTACAGAGAATCACAGATACAATCTTTCATTCTCTTATGGCAGAAACACACAAAAAATGTTGTATACCTGTGTATATGGCCTCCATGCTTTCATTTGCTTTTATTAATGCATGATTTGCTATGTTCTACAGCATATGGTTTACTCAAAAACATGTACAAAGTGTACAAAACAGGCTTTCTGGGTTGCATAGATCCCCAGGTTGGTTCAAACCTGTGTCTGTGAGCATGCCCAAAGGTGCATTGTTTTTTGCTTTCATAGTCAACACGTAGTCTACCAACCACATAGTAAAACTGCACCTTCTCACCACTAATGAATTACTCTCTCGGGTTCTCTTTCAAAAACACTTACTTTCAGAGTCCCACAGTCAGCAGGACAGAGGTAGGTATTAAAAATTGATGTACCGAAACTTGAAATGAATTAGACCTTTTGTTGGAAATGTTCAGTTTATTTTTGAAAGTAAACCGCAGAGAAAGCAGTTGGTTGTACTTGTCACAGGTAAAGTCGATGGCCCTTGTAAGACCCATAAATAAAAGCTAAGAAACTCCAACCAAAAATTTTCTAAGGGATTTCTTTCCTAAAAGACCCACCTTAGGGCTTTTGAAGTGTGACAAGAATGATCATTAGGTGGGAGGATGGAGCAGCCAATAGGTAACAGATGCATGCTTTTAGTTCCACAAATCCCCTTCACTCATGTTTGTTTCCCGTCTTGCTGACGTTTGGAAGGATTCATTTCCTTGGTTTGCTTGTTTGTTGTATTATCCTTTATGGCAATTGTATATTACTCTTCAGACAAGCCTCTCCTAAGGTGTACGGCGCAACCTTTTAGCAGAAGAGCAAAAGGCATAGCTTTTATGTATCATCTCATGTACACCAGCTGCATGAGTTAGGTTTTAGCCACAAGATACTTTGTTGTTTAGTATTGTAAATACCACATACCGTACCGTGAGAATTTACTGGCATATCTGTCTGTTTTAGAATTCAACCTCTACGTGTTGTATGACTTGATCAGTTTGGCTGAGAAATTTATTATGCAAGGTAATTTTATATGCATATATGCATGAAGGTCTATCAGCTCAGGGCGCTTGAATTTAATGCGCTCATTGTTTCATCCTAGGATCGCATTTTCTGTAGTGTATGTTCATCTGCCTGGTACGCCACGAAAGGCAGACATAGTTATTTGCACAATTCATTAATTGCTTGTTTTGATTGTGTGTTATTTTTGTGTGTTTTGTCGATTCTGTTTTGAATTGATTTTAGTGTAGGCTGTTAATACGTTTCCTTGAAGTGACGATAGCCACTGGTAGCGTTTGGCTGTATTTCTACACAAGGTATGTGGTGCTGACCGAACAAATTACTCAGCTGCCCAATGAATTGAGTGAGGCATTAGGTAGTCCCTAACTATATCCTATCATTACAGGGCTTACTACAGCACTGGGCCATTGTGGGACATGTAGCCACTGTTTTCCCATATTGTACTGATAGGGTAGGGACAACTTTAGCTCCGTTCTCCTCTTCTAGACTGCTGCTAGCCTCCTCTATCCTTATTTTGGACTGATAGTCTCTGACTCTATAGGGTGTGTTTTGTTATGACTGGACTGTCTTTTGTTCTTCTTAGTTGTTGAATCTTTATAAACAGTGTACCCATTTTTGTACACCAGCCTCAGTGTCTGTTCATTCAGTTGAACACCTTAGTGGGGAATTTGAGTGTTACTCCCAGCCTTACCATCGGTTACAGAAGCAAGATGGAAATACTAATGTAGCACCACTGAAACTGTGCCTTGCATGAACTGATTTCCCCAGACATCTGGGGGAAAGTAACCTGGCCATGAGTAACCTGCAAAGAGTTATTTAACACACTGACAGCTTTCCCGAGTTCAGAGCATCACATGAGTGGGCTGCATCTGATGCATGGTCACGCAGAAAGAGAGTCATGTGGGAGAGATTGCATTCAAAACCACAAAGAGATTTTAAAACACTGTAATCTGTGCTCACAACATGCTTGTGGTGTATTAGCAAATGGTCATACTCACAATCATTAACATACTTCACAGACTACCAGCATGGAGGAAGAGCAGGCACTATACACACCCTTACATTGGGGTGACAGGGCTCCAGACTAACTTTTCCACTGGTAGCACTAATGCTACCAACTTTCTCAGGTGGTCACACCAGCATATGATTTGGTCGCACCCTTTTTTTTTGGTAAGCATGGTATTAATCAATGATCGTGCATGCTGATGAATAGTTGTCTTAATCTGCATACCCTAGTTTTGCATTGATGGAGACATTGACAGTGACTCAAGACTTGATATTTGCAAAATATTTTAATCTGAACATTAAGTTTCCCTCGTACCACAACCACTGGTACTGCGTTAGCCATTGTGGTTGAAAGTAGTACTTTTTCTTCTTCACTGGCTCAGTCGGTCTCTCCAGGCCTGCACCTGCACTCTCATCATCAGTTGTGTCTGAGTTGGGACCTCTTGTTGGCTCGCCCTCTTCAGCAGCCTCCTCCTCTCACTCCTCATTTTGTTTTTTAACCCTTTCGTGCATACAGTCACACTGGAGTGATTAGCCATTTAGCGCATATGCTAAAACCAGTGCGATTAGAACATGAGATTGGAAAAATTCTAGCTTTGAGGAAACAGTGATTTAACATTAAAAATATAGCAAATGCTAACTGAAAAACTATGAGAAGCTTAATAGCGCTAATGAAAACATAACGAACCATGTAATGCAACACGTGCTACATAGCATAAAATAAGTTATGTGTGAAAGGGTTAAAATAACCAGCTATAGACCGCTTAATCTTTGGAACATAGTAACAGCTAAATGGATTGTTTCGCGTGTTTCATCATCAGTGTGCATGTACAGGCAGGGAGAGTGCAGTTAGGGAGAGACTGACTGAGCCAGTGAAGAAGAAAAAGTACTACTTTCCACCACAATGGCTAACGCAGTACCCGTGCTGGAGGGGCACCAAAACAGCCTAATGATCATCATGCACTCGCCTGAATGCGACCACGTGAAATTTTAACTTGCACACTCTCAGTCTGGAGCCCTGGGTGATATACAGTTCTTACCCTCATCTTTTTTCAGAACTAACAGGCAGCTGTGTGCCCTGTGAAGTAGACTGATGCCGATTTCGATATTTGAGGATTTAAAAATCTGATAATGATATATCGGCCAATATTCTTTTTTTTTCTGAAACACATAACATAAACAAAGATTTTTCTCTACCATGTGTTATGTGTAGTTATTTAAGAGTCCTCACCAAGATAACATGACATAATGCAGTTTAAAAATAAACTTGTTTTATTGTCATAAATACTACTTTGAATAAAAGTACAACAAAATATATTAAAGTTTTGATAAATAAGAGTCAAATGTATAAAAATACAAAAAAGTTTTAAAAAAATATCATGCTATCTTAAACTATGCAGTAAACTGATACAGTGAGTAAATGCTGCTATTGAATGCATCTACATGACTGTCTGCAACGAGGACTTGCAAATTTGGGATTTCACATTACACATTTTAAAGACAAGCTAGATTTGGCTTTGTTTGGCTACCAAGCCATATTAGATACTTGTTCAGCTCATGTTATTTACGTGTCCCCTCTGGTTTAACCCTTTCACACGTAACTTATTTTTTATGCTATGTAGCTTGTGTATTATGTTACATGGTTCGTTATGTTTTCATTAGTGTTATTAAACTTCTCATAGCTTTTCAGTTAGCATTTGCTATATTTTTTAAGAGTTAAATCGCTGCTTCCTCTAAGCTAAAATTAGATAGAACTTCTCCAATCTAGTGTTCTAATCGCACCAGTTTTAGCATACACGCTAAAGGGCTAATCACAACGGTGTGACTGTATGCACGAATGGGTTAATAATTTCTAATGCACTGACTGTAAGTACAGGCATGCGAATTGAAGATATATTTATCATTGCTTAATTTAGGCAGAATAAAGTTTAACCGCTCATTAACGTTAGTGGTCTTCCACTGATAAACATGGTATTAGCTAGCTTTGTGGGTAACCTAATTTAGCAATGGACAGCATTATAAGCTGCTGTAAGCAATGTTGCCAGAGAATTTTTAGAAGTGACAAAGGAGAAATGATAGGACCGTTGTTTGTTTACTCGCTAGAACTGCCACACTGTTTCATAAATAAACCTACAATCAAGTTTGTCAACAGCTTAGCCTACACCACTGAACTACCGTAACGTTAAACGTAATTTTGATATTTGACTGACGGTACCGGCTTTCATGTTACTGCAGCAAAACCAGGCGTGGCTGACATGAATACTATAACATTATAAACACCGTTACCGATTTATCTGCAATTAGCTCATATTGGCACGCTGATTTATTGGTCGGGCTTTACTGTGAAATGTTATTTTGCTTAGTAATACGGGAGAGGAAATTTTGCTAGAGAGAAAGCAGGGGTTCCTTAGTAGTTTAGTGTTTAATATTATGAAATCATACATACCTTTGATTCTGAGTCTGCTTTATGATTCATTGCATCACCAAGGTTTTTGAATTGTGTTATAAACAAAAATAAACAAAATCTTCTCAACTCTGGGGACAAAACAGTGGCCCTGCCCATGATAACCAAAGCCGTCCATTCCCTGTCCTGCAGTGGGTGAGAAGTTAAGTGGAGATGTGTGTTGAATAGTGACTGCAGCCTGCCTTGTTTTGGCTGTCCAACTCACAGATTTAATTAACAGTGACAGGAGATGTTCATGTGTTCATATTCTTGTTCTTCTTCTTAATTTCTGCAGGCCACACAATGGGAAATACATTATAGTTGAGGTTGCCGCCACACAGTCACGAAAATAGCTGTGGCTGTTCACAGCAATTGGTATATGTGTGGAGAGAAGGTAAGAGCCATGTGGGCCTCCTCTGCTGTGAGCTAAGCAGGATGCTCGTCAGTTGCTTGTTGATTTTTGGGGTGTTTTTTGACATTTGATAGATTTCCCTCCCACAGCCTAATATTGCAAGATACCTTTGGAATCTGATTGATCTGTTGTCGTGTCACTCATGTCCATTCCAAAAATGCACAACAGCAGCACAGTGTCAAGGAAGTGGGTACACTTCTAGCCTGGTGGTCAGCTCTTCTCAAGCAGTGTCAAAGCTTTAAATTTTCTTTTTTGTGATTGTGCTCAAGCCAGTCTAGCAAAATAGGTAAGCACCTCATAAAATTAAGTCATTAGGTGGGGCTAGATAGTACAGCACTGTATATTAATTAGGGGTCTACCAATATGGTTTTTTCAAGGCCGATACGATAATGATTATCTGTGACAAAAAGAGGACGATAACCGATACTTCAGGCCGATATTTGAATGCTTTTACCATGCATAAAGATCAAATGAAAATTCTTTCTCAAAGATAAAAATAAACAAAAAATTGCAATAACTACAATGACCACATTTGGCATTACAGATTATCTGTCAGGGTCACATTTGAGCTGCAGCGTGTGTGCGAGGGTGTGTACGTTTGAATGAGACGGTGTACGACAGAGACGGAGCCTACTAAAAGGGGGCTAGAATTGATGTTGTAGGTAAATTTCTCTATGGTTATCTTATTTTGACTAGGCAACAGATGCCTATCGCTATTTCAAAAGCATTCAATTATCAGACGAACGATAATGAAATGATAATGATAACGAAATGCAGTGAATTGATACATCATTTAATTCAATTCAATTCAATTCATTTTTATTTGTATAGTGCTTTTTACAATACAAGTTGTCACAAAGCAGCTTTACATTGTTCCCAGGCCTGAGACCCCCTGAGAGCAAGCCTAAGGCAACAGTGGCAAGGAAAAACTCCCTATCAGGAAGAAACCTTGAGCAGAACCCGGCTCAGAGGGGGAGCCCATCTACTTCTGGCCGGCACTGGGCAGATAGAGTTAAAGACAAGTTATACAATGTACTTTAAGACATTTAAGATTGATAGACAATAGTAATTAACAGCAGAGTGATTATAAGAATGTCTCCTAGGATGTCCGGTTCTTGGAACGCAGTTGGCTTTGATGGGCTGGGCAGCGAGGTAGCAGGAAATCGAGATGAGATGCTTGGGCTACAGCTCCGGCCAGGAGCCCGGAGCAGGGATAGGAAGCAAACAGAAAACAGTGATTAGCGGATGATAAGAATGGCAGGGATGTAGAACAGAGAGGCAGGAGAGGGGGGGCAGTGAAAAAGTTGCCAGTGTGCAACAAGGAAAAAACCCCGGCAGGCTAACATTATGGCAGCATACCTAGGGGACGGGAGGCAAGGGACCAGCATAGTTATGAGGGCAACCCTAAGACAGTCAACACCAGATCACGGCACAGAGTCCAAGAAAGCAATGACCTCTTAGCACCAGGCCACGTCCCTCAGCTGAAGGATTTACTATATAGATATATTGTAGGGTTGTAGACGATAATGAAATGATAATGATAACGAAATACAGCGAATTGATACATCATTTAGGCTGCATTTTCATCATAAAGTATAACATATCAAACATTAAATCTAGCCTGCGCCATGCTTTTTCTGAAGCTGCGGGGAGATTCTAGGAGTCCATTTGCTCACAAGTCATTTATGTGAAAAATGGACAGCTCATACAAAAGTAGGGTACCATGTGGAAGGACTGTGATAAAGTTAGCGAAAATACTGTGCAAACTCTGTGCTGCAAATTTTTATTTTAATAGCTCGACTTCCATGATGATGATGAGGCCAAATGAAGAAACATCAAAGCGGCAAACGGGTATTTTCAGCTTTGCCACGAGGTTCCCACATACAGTGCGACCGCAAGCGAGCTGACGTTTAATTTCATGAACGGTTGCTTAAATGACCACTGTAATTCCAAAGGGCTGTGCTTTAGGGTAAATTTCTTTGAATGTTTCATTTGAAAGAATAAATATACATTACTGTTTGTTAAATGTGTAGTGTCAAACTGTTGCAATTTATAGCATAAGTGCACCAATTCGTCCTTATTACAAGTCCTTATTTCTTTTATATTCCAAACTTGTTTTTATCTTAAGCATAGACTACATATACTGATTCAAAAAGGTCCAATTACCCTAGTGCAATTTGGTTAACGACATGGTTTGAGCACAACAACCCTTTTACTGGATACTTACCTTCCACCCTTGTTTCCAGCAACAGGTCTGAGAAACTTGATTTTCAACGTCAGATAATGTTGTCTGTCTCGACCAGGGAATTTTGTGGAACGAACGTTAGCCATACCAATAGCATTTTTTTTTCTGACAGAGGAGATGCGTCGGGATAGTACACGCGTTGCTTTTAAAAGTTTTTTTTTCTTAATCGGGAATTTAGATAAAAATATACCGATGACTGATAATCAAAAATTTGCATATATCGGCCCCGATTATCTAATGACCAGATAATCGGTCTACCCCTAATATGAATAGCGTGTAATTGCAGTTTGTACATTGCATCGCATGCAAGTTCCCTGCAATGATGATATTGCTGGTAAGAGAAAGAATTTGGTTGATGTAAATGAACGATATTTAAATGTGTCTCATTCTGAACATAAACAAATTATCTTCCATTTTTTGCCAGTATGAAATGAACAAATAAATTGTGTGTATATATCTAAAACAATCTTGCCAATGTTATGCAAAGATTTAAAGAGACGTGAAAATAACATTTCCCTGTGTGTGGTTTTCTGCTGTTTTATTGGATTTGTGAGTCATTATCATGTGCTACCTGAGGCATTTTAATCATCCTCAATTAGATGAATTAATCCCCCTCCATGCACACTGCATTGTTACAGTGGGAGAAAATATAGCTAGTCGCTTTCTACATAAATTACTGTTGTGAGCTAAAAGCCTCTGAAACCACTTCTTTAAATGATTGTGAATAAATAATAATGAATCACTTATGAGGCTGAGGGGCTGTTTGATTTACTGTGTCTGGCTAACTGTGTGAAGGGAGTATGGTGGAGGGAGAGGGGAGGCCTCATAGCCTTATATCGTCCTGTGCTCAAAGGATGTTGAATGCCCAGGACCGTTGCCTCAACAAGCGAGAGCCAGGGACTGTCCTCGAGAATTCAGAAGGAGGATGGTGCCTCCGCTGTTTGTTTTGAGCTATTCCTCGTTGGGGGACTAAGCTTCTAAAATCATACATTTCACATTTTAACTATATCAATGTGCTTATGTTTTTGTATTGTTTATGTGTTTCTTATTGCTAGCACAGTGTAGAGCTTATTTCATCGAACACATCTCAGGATTCTTCTCTTATGCTGATACCATGGCAGACATTTTCAGGAGTCTGAATCCTGTGATATACGATTTGGTGGTAGGCTGTAATTCAGTTGTTTTAATGGTCTCTATAAAAGCACTTGACCTTCAATGGGAAAGTGAGAAAGTTTTAAACGGCTTCAAATTGGGCTGTGTCCCTTTATTTTTCCATTGGCAGGTGCACCACGGACAGCCGAGGTTGGACAAACCAATTATAAATTCAATAGACTGTATTAACCCGGTCACAGAGGACTCACAAAATCCTTTAACCCTGTAGCCACAGATTTGATACCTTTTAAGGATACTTCTCTGGCCAGGGAATGTACATCCCGAGTCTAGGGCAAGTCTACAGAAACATGCACTACTGTATGGTGGTTTGTGATGATGTCAAACTTTCCCAGTGATTGGGCCTTCATAACAGACATGCCAGCCTAGCTAAGATTGCAGATGTTCCCCGGCTGTTGTGACCCACTTTTCCGCAGCCGTCTCCAGGCCTGGTGGAGGCGATCCTTTCTGGTGAGAAGGTTGACCAATGTAATTGCCCTAGTAAGCCAAATGCCTCGGCTGCTCATGCTGAGTTGACGGCCCCTGGGGGGTGACAGCAATCATACAATGAAAGTGACGTGTCAATACCAGGCTGCTGCCCATGCTGCTGACTACCTAACAGGAGGGGAGAGCGTGTTTCCACACTGTCCTCCCTGTCCCTGTCCTCAGCAAGGAAAGTAAACACATGCAGCGCTGCAATTTTTATTGATTTATTTTTGTTTGACCCTTATTTTCCCAGGTGAGGTCAGCTGAGCTCCTTCACAATGACATAGAGACTTCCTTTACAACAAGCTAGTACAGCATAAAGATACACTTACAGCTACACAGCACAGTAGTGTTCCAACTTTTTACTGCAGTGAACCAAAGAGATGTGGGGAAAACCATTCGCCTTGCGAATAAACATGAATAGTTTTTGTCATTATTTAATTTTTTTTTTTTACAAATGTATATTACATAATTCGATATTTTATTTTCCCACACTGATCATCATATTTTCTGTTATCCAGAGTGACTCACATAGCTGATACTTTTGATGCATTATCCAGTTATACACCTGGATATTTACTGAGGCAATTCAGATTCAGCACCTTACCTGAGGGTACAACAGCAGTCGGATCAAACCTGAACCTTTGGGTTAGGAGCCCTGCCCTTCCCACTATGCCGTACCACTGTGGTTTAAAAACATGCTCCCCTCATGTGCGATGGGGCACGTTGCCACAGTGGAAAGCTAAAAACGTGTATCTGTGACTCAGAATATGAGGGATGGCTGCTGCTCCTGTTTTGTTAAATCCAGGCAGCAGGCATACTTCGGCCATGGAGTCATTCCACATGTGTCTCCATGGAGCTTGGCCAAGAGCCACATGTTGGGTCCTGAGACGGATGGAGAGCTTGTTCTTTCATTAGCAGACAAGCCAAATGTCTCTTAATACATTTGGACTGGAGGCCCAGACCCCTGAATTTTGCAATGTGATCTGAGGACAGCTGCTGTTTTTTTGGCGCATCTTAACCTCCTTGATTCTCCCTCTCAGGGAGTTTTTCTTAAGAGCGCAGAGAGAGTGGGCGGCAGTGTGGCATAGTGGTTAAGGAGCAGGACTCGTAACTGAAAGGTTGCAGGTTCGATCCCCGCTGGGACACTGCTGCTGTACCCTTGGGCAAGGTACTTAACCCATGATTGCCTCAGTAAATATATCCAGCTGTATAAATGGATAACATTGTACAGAACTGTAACCTATGTAAGTCGCTTTGGATAAAAGCATCTGCTAAATGAATAAATGTAAATCTAAGAATGGCTCCTTGTGCTTAGTGGGGTTATACGTGAAAATGTGGCATATCACGGTGCAGTAACAATGGTCATAATTATGAAAAAATCTGACAGCCAACCTTATTTTTGCCTCATAATTAATGACATTGATGTGGTGGTGGTCATCGCAGCATTGAAGTTACTTATTAATAGCTGAGGAGCAGGCTTGGAAGTGTGCATCTTAACACTTGCATGTGTTTTTGGCCATGTGCTCCTGTACATTCATGCATGAATCACAACACCTGGTTATCTGTTACCCTTCAAGCAAGCTTGGTTCCCAGGGCAGCAGCATGCCATGACTTACCACAAAACTTTAATAATTGTTAAATTGTCAACTTGTATTATGTCTAAGGAACTCTGTCTTTCCATTTCCAGTTTCACATATTGAGCTCATATCACATGAAATACATGGAACCAGTTTCGTTGATACTTGTCAATTATGTAAATATAATCAATAATGTAATTGTCAGCCATTAGTTAATTGGTCTACCTGCCAAGTAAGGCTTGTTAAATACAGGGCTATCGAGTGGGAGGCTGTGTGAATTGAGTTTTGCCTGTTCCTTTTTGTTTCAATTCAATTCAGTTCAATTTTATTTGTATAGCGCTTTTTACAACACAAGTTGTCACAAAGCAGCTTTACATTGTTCCAAGGCCTGAGACCCCTTGAGAGCAAGCCTAAGGCAACAGTGGTAAGGAAAAACTCCCTAATTAACAGGAAGAAACCTTGAGCAGAACCCGGCTCAGAGGGGGAGCCCATCTGCTTCTGGCTGGCACTGGGCCTTGATTTGTTTATGGATTTTTAAAATAAATTATTGCTTGTGTAAGTTTCGCTCTTTCTGTTTGTTTTTTTTTTGTGAGACGTGTTGGCCAGCTTCTCCACAAGGCCATGGTGTATAAAGCACATTTTGACATGTGCTAAGGTTATAGCTTCTCTGGCAGATAGCAAGAAGAGCAGCAACAGTGGGAGGAGCTGGTGAAAAGGTGCAGTTTCTTAGTTGGGATTTTGCTTAAGTGTGTATTTGTTTCACTTTTTTATTTTCAGGGACGGCCATTTTCTGGGACAGAAACGCTTCTCGAAAGTTTGAAACGGAGAGCATTATTTTTGGATTCATGGTGGGAGAGAGGCTGGGGTAATTAATCACACTTCCTGTCGCTTTCTGTCACTGTCTCTTTACACTGTGACACTTGACATTGCTTTCCAATTTTACATGTTCCCAGCCATCTTCTCATGCAACAGAAATAACAATGAATCCATCCCATGTCAAAACTAGCTAGTTAGCTGGTTACCTAGCGGGTTAAAGGGAACTTCAGGACCGCTGATGTACCTAGCTAGCTAGCTAGCTAGCTGCATTAAATGCGATGATATAAAACTTGCTACGTGATGTATATTCAGAAGAATGTAATTGTTTGTAAAGTCCATGCACATTAACTATTTTTCATTGCACTCAACCTAACCTTAAAGTTCATTCTCAGTAATTTATATTGATAACTAAATTTAGCTGCGTTAATTTGAATTTTGTAACACAAGAAAGCTATAATGTGAAACATTTAAGAGAAAACTTTAGGATTACTTGCCACGTAATTATTCAAATTGCCACCATTGTTAATGAAACAATCTCATGCTGTAGCTTTTGCAATAGCACACAAATTTCAGACAATCTGCATTATCATTTACTCTGTTTACACGACTGGTGTCGATTATTCTGTGAATTATTTTTTTATTGTTAATCAAGGAGGATAAAGGGGAACAGGTTGAAAGTAATGATGGATTTAATGGTGATGTTTTGGCTTCCCGTTTCCAGCTCACCAGACGCCACTGGATAAAATGCACCTTTTTTCACATCAAGTTTTTCAAAACAGGTTTTTATCTCAAGGATGAAGCTGACTGCTCATCAAAAAAGCTTCTGGAGGCCATCCAGAATTTCACAGAGGAGCATAGGAAGTCTCTGTTCGCCCCACTACCTGTCACCCAGCTCCCAGAATGATTTGTCAAGGCCCTGTCACACCAGAACAATTGCACTAACAAGCAGCAGAAGGACTTAGCTGTCAAATCAGTTGATACAGGATGATAACTCGGATATTGCTTGGACACATGCCACGACCACATGAAAGAATGCTAGTCACAGGAAAAAGCTCGGCCTTGGGTTTTTGAAAGCAGCTGAGAGGCAGTATATTTCAGTGTACGCTGAAGCCTAACATTACAGACTTGTAAGAATTTCTGTTGCATTTCAGGTCTGCTCTGAGACCTACCGCATTTAAGGCCTGCTCTGAGGCTTACTACATATCAGGAAGGTCCTGTACCGTACTATATTTCAGCATTTCAGGCCTGCTCCGTGGCCTACTACATTTCAGGCTGACTGTCAGGTCACACCTGCCATTTCTTTAAAGCTAAATAAGTTCACTGCCCAGGGCTACACCTGTGCAAATCTCTCACATGAGCTGACCTGAGACTAGTTTGGTACACGTCGTCATAGTGCAGAGGTGTAACAGAAGCTTTGGGCCTAACAGGCTTTAGGCTAGTTAACCTAAACTAATCTCATATATAGCAAAAACATGGTGAAGCCTGGAGTGACCTCACAAATGAGGGGACCAGATTCACCACACTCATTCTTTTAAACTTATGCCACTCCTTAATCAGGAGATGGGTGAAGAATTATGTCCAAGAATCTGCCGTGGTTTTTTTATGTCTTTTGTGCAGAGATATAAATGGGAATGGGCGGACACAGGGACCCAAGGCTCGTAAGATGTGCCATGTGAGCTGTGCTACCTCCTGTTAAAACTCAGAGGAGGGTAACACGAGCCCAGTCTACATATGATAATACACCAGTCTGAAATATGCGGTGCACTTAGCCGTGTGTGAGCAGATAAAGAGACATGTACAGGCAGGCACAAGCACTCCTGCAGGGTCAATAAATGCCACCATGCTTCCAAATTTAAGGCAATGTGCTGCTGATCAATTAAGAATGGATGGTTTTAAGCTCTCAGAAATGCAAATGGAGATTATAACTGAATTAGGGCTGTAGGCAATGGCTCGGGCACATAAACCAAGCAGCCAGCATTAGCAGTGTATGGGAGAAAAATGGGGGAGCATTGGAATGGGAGTGACATGGGTGGGCTCAGCTGATGTGGGCATAGATTGGGGAGAGGCCCTAAAGTGGAGGGAAAACAATTATGGGGACAAATTATGCAAAACCTGCACGTGCCCGCTGTTGTCAATGGCAGTGGAGCTCTGCCATGAAGATTCTCGCGATGGACTGCCACAGACGCAACAACCCAATGTGTAGATATGAACAGAATGCCCCCCCCCCCTTCCAGTCAAGGGAATAGAGTCATTTGCCAGATCACTTCCCCTTGGTTGATCATTCAAAAGGAGTATCTTTCAGTGAGGGGCTGATGATCATACATATTCTATGCACTGGCGGCTCATATATTCCTGTCCATGCTTCATCTCCCAGCCATTCATCAAACGCAGCCCACGACACAGTGAGGCCTGGCCCCCACTTTCACAATACATCACATTATCACCCAGCATGTTTACCGTGACATAAAGCCGGACAGCAGGAGGCTGTGAGACATCATTCAGCGACACTGCTCAAAATTAAACCCTCCACTCCAGACCTCCACGCCCCTACAGCAAGCTTCTCTTAGCATATCTGGACAGACTGTGCCCTCTCCTGTCTCCTCAACTGGACCTGGATTGGGAACACCAACTGCAATGTCACAGTATCATGTCTGGCTCACCTGCGGTTATCTTTATCTATCAAAGATAAGAAAAAGCATGAATAAGCTGCAGGGTATTGAACTGGTTGAACAATGCTTGTAACAGAAAAGAAAATGCTTTATGACATTTAACATTACAATGAGCAGAACAACCTCCCTTAAGGTTTTATATTTTAATGTCAGCACAGATTATGCTTTATAATGTGTACAGTTAAATGCTGAATTCCTTAATCAAAAGGTTAAACTATCGCAAAGTTTATATTTCTAAAAAAAAAATAATATTGACATTCTGTAAAAGCAAACGTATGGTGGCTGTGGTAAACTGACCTTAAAATGAAAAAGAAGGTTATTGTTTCAGAAAGAAAATGAGAAATCATTACTCTATTTTCAATTTTACCATGGTATCAGTAGTTTTTCTGGTTTGTTTGTAAATAAAAACATTTTTATTTAAATAAGTTTCAAAGAAGAAGACTAACGTAGGGAATGAACCAGTGCATTCTTACTGGATCCCAAACAAATATACATGATATATGCATTACATATAAATTACACTTTTTAAAATTGAATTGGGTTTTTCATAGACATTAGGCATCATTACATTCAACAAAGGACACATTTTAGTCTAGAAGTATTCATGTTATAATTGCATGTGGAGAAGCTAACTGATGCTCCTCCACTGTCCCTTCGTTCCTAAAATAAACGCAGGGAGATCGCTACGCATAGGGAGTGTGCTCAGGCGTACGATGGGTGCCTCACTAGTTGCTAGCCGGTTTCCTACAGCACAGTAGTTCGGTATCATGTAATGTGGTTCCGAATGATTTCCGGGTTTAGTTATCTGTCCATTAAACAACACTCCTCCAATTATCTTTATATTTAGTTATAATACTTGTTACGATTTGTTTAGTTTTGTAGTTTACGTAGGTACCGTGTACAGTGGTTGTTTGTGTTCTCCCGCTCTCTCTCTCTCTCTCTCTCTCTCTCTCTTCCGGATGCGCGGTCTCGGTGTGTGAAGGAAGCCAGCTGCTCGGGGAAGGAGGTGGTCAGAGGAAGCGCGCGCCCTGACTACGTCCCTTTTCTGAGGTTTCGCCGTAGGTTTCGCGCGAACTTTAAGGAAGGTTCATCGTAGGAGTGGAGGGGGGAGGAAGGGATATTGGTAGTTTGTTTTATTAGTATATGTAATGTTTGTTTTATTGTTATTTTGGTTGTGGTTGTCATTTTGAATATAATGTTACCTTTTTTGTTTGATTAAACTGTTATTCAAATGTAATTCCTCCAGTTTCGGAATGTAGACTCGCTAGGACTCCCCTGTTCAGGGGGGGGTTCAAGTCTATATATAGTCAGCATGATAAACAGAATGGAGAGTGAGCTGGTGTCTGTGCAGGCCGGCATGCTGCAGCTGGGTGCAGCTGGTTAGTTTGAGTTAATTTTGTTTAAGTTATTATTAACTTGTTTTTTTGTTCTTCTATTGGAATTTCATTTTGGTTTTGTGTCTGCACTCCCTTTATGAGGGACACTGATGGCTACCATTTTTGCCTTCAATAATAAATAAAAAAATCTTTCCCTGGGAATCCTGAGGACTGCGTGATTACTGCTGAGCTGGTGTGGCCACTTAGTGTCATCCTGGAGACTCAGGTCATTGCCTAGGTCTCACATGTGGTGTCAGAAGTGGGATGGTACGCTGAAGTGGAGCAGCAGTAAGCAGCAGGGAGGAGCCAGGGCTTTATGGGACCAAAGACACGACGCCAGCGAGAGATGGAGGTTGTTCCAGAAGAAGAAGGGGCAGTGGGTGGAAGTCCCCCAGCCCACCAACTGCCACGGCAGGAAGAGCAGCCGGCGGGTCCATGGGGGGAGATGGTCTGCATGCTCAAGGACTGTGTGCGCTTCCAGCAGGAGCAGGGGAGCAGAATGGACCAGGAGGCGCTGAAGCAGGAACAGCGATGGAGGCGGGTCCAGGTGCAGCTGTCCCAGTTCCAGGAGGAGATGGAGCAGCACCGACACAAAGCAGAGGAAATTACCAGAGCCACTTACTCGTTGCAAGAGGAGCCCAGTAGGAAGAGCCACGGTCCACAGGAGTTCCAGAGGCCAGGACATCAGACAGGTGAAGACTCCGATGACGAGGGGAGTCCTGGGATGTCCCTGCAGTCCAGTGGTGGAAGCCGGAGGATGCCCTGGGCCAAGCCAAAGCTTCCACCGCTCCAGGAAGGTGACGATATCGAGCAATATCTGACCACCTTTGAGCGCCTGGCTACTGCCTACCAGTGGGAGAAAACCGAATGGGCTGTGCTGTTGGTGCCCTACCTGAGTGGAAAAGCACGAAGTGCGTATGTGGCTATGGATGTGGAGGATTCCATGGACTATGACCGAGTTAAGGAGGCCATCTTAGCAAAGTACGAGATCAACCAGGAAGTGTACCGACAGAGGTTCCGGGACCCTGAAGTGCGGCCTGGTGAGAGCCCTAAAGAACTGTATCACCGACTGAGAGACCTCTACAAGAAGTGGATTAGGCCGGCAGGCAAGACTGTGGAGGAAGTGGGTGAGATGATCATTCTGGAGCAGTTCTACAACACTCTGAACCCTGAAATTAGAATATGGGTTAAAGAGCACTGCCCCGACACTGCCCAGAGAGCAGCAGAGCTGGTGGAAACCTTCCTGGCCGCCCGACGAGGCTCCAAGGCATTCCGTTATGAAGGCCCCAGACCTTACACACCAGCCGGTAAGTCTGTGGGGTTTGGTTTTGGTGGTGGTCCAGGGGGCAGGCCTAAGGGGGGTGACTACCGTGGTTATGAGAGGGCTAGGCCTAGTATTGAGGGTGTTAGGGCAGCTAAATCATTTGCTGATAATAGCAAGGGGATTAACCCTGAGACAGGTAAAACGATCTGTTACCATTGTAGACAGGAGGGACACATTAAGCCAAATTGCCCTCTGAGGAAGCCAAAAGCTATTCACTTGTGCCTTTTGCCCCGACCAGGGGAATCTAATGGTGATGGTTTGGGGAGGGTGCAGTTAATGCCTGTGAAGGTTAATGGGGCTAGTGCCATGACTCTGCTAGACACAGGCAGTATGCAGACTTTGGTTCAGCCTCAGCTAGTGAAAGACCAGTGTCAGCTGGGGGGTCCTCAGATGAAAGTGCGTTGTGTTAATGGGGATGAACATGAGTACCCCATTACAGAGGTTTACCTGGAAGTGCAGGGACAAACTTTCCTGTTGACCGTAGGGGTTGTTGAGGGGTTGAGATACCCAGTTATAATTGGGCAGGATGTGCTGGTTTTGCCTGAGCTGGTCTCCGCATGTACCCCAGTGAGCATGGTGACAACTCGTTCCCAGGCTAAGGTGATTGAGCAGAAGCGGCCACCAAATGAGTCTGGGGCGGATGTAGAAGCCCTTAGGAAGATGCCATTCATAAATTGTGAAATCCCTACAGTTAGCCAAGGGAAGACTAGGAAAAGCCGAAGGCAGAAACGTAGGGAGAAATTATTGGGCACTGTGCAAGCAATGGAGAAGACGAAGGCAGTGCCAGCTATTGAGGATGTGTTGGAGGAAATTCCCCATAACCTTAAGCTGTTGCAGCAAGAGGATGAGGGCTTAGCTAAAGCCTGGCAGGAAGCGGAGGGAGATGATGGGGAAGCTGGGGAGAAGGGTTATGTCCAGCAGGAGGGGTTACTGTGCCATAGGCAGACAGCAGGGGGAACAGAGCGGTTGGTGGTTCCCAAGAGTTTAAGAGAGCAGGTGATGGCTATGGGTCATGGAATCCCCTGGGCTGGGCATATGGGCTTTCAGAAAACCCTAGACCGCATTGCAGGGAGGTTTTATTGGCCAGGGATGCATGCCGATATACAAACTTACTGTCAGTGCTGCCCTGAATGCCAGTTAACTAGTGCAAAGAATGTAGCCAAATACCCACTTCAGCCACTTCCCATCATAGATGAACCCTTTAGTAGATTAGGGATGGATATTGTTGGCCCACTAGAGAGAACACAAGCAGGTAATCGGTACATTTTGGTAATTTGTGATTATGCTTCACGTTACCCTGAGGCCTTTCCACTCCGGGATATGTCTGCACGGCAGGTAGCCCAGGCCTTGGTGCAGTTTTTTTCAAGGGTGGGGATACCTAGGGAGATAATCACAGACTAGGGTACTAATTTTCTCTCTAAGACCCTGAAGCAGGTGTACAGGCTATTGGGGATTAAGGGGGTTAGGACCACTCCATTCCATCCCCAGACAGACGGCTTGGTGGAGCGCTTCAACGGCACGCTCAAAAGCATGTTGAAGAAGTTTGTTGCAGGTAATGGCAAGGACTGGGACCGATGGCTGCCTTATATGCTGTTTGCTTACCGGGAGGTCCCCCAGGCATCAACCGGCTTCTCTCCTTTTGAGCTCATCTATGGAAGGCAGGTACGGGGGCCCTTGGATGTGCTGAAGGACTCCTGGGCAGGGCTAAAGAAAACCAAGTCCCAGGATGTGCTGAGGTATGTGCAGCAAGTGCACGAAAAGATGGAGGAGATGTATGCTTTTGTACGCAGCAATATGGAGAAGGCGCAAGGTTCTCAGAAAACCTGGTATGATAAGGGAGCTCGGGAGAGGACATTTACACCAGGGCAGAAGGTGCTTTTACTGTTACCCACCTCAGACAGTAAGTTCTTGGCTAAGTGGCAGGGGCCATACACAGTCCTTCGTCAGTTGGGGCCGGCCACTTATGAAATTGAGATGCCAGAGAGACGGAAACCTAGGCAGACTTTTCATGTGAATTTATTGAAGGAATGGAAGGAATGGGATGTGCCTCACCAGTTTTTTGTGCAGAAGGTGGATGGGGAGGAGGAGGATTCGGTCCAGTTTTTCCCAACCAGGCAGAACCGGGCCAGTCTTGACTGTTCACATCTACCACAGCACTTGCAGCAGGAACTCGCCCAAGTGATTCCTGAAGGCCTGTTTCAGGAGGTTCCGGGTTCCACTGCTCTGGTGGAGCATGATATTATACTTCATGATCCCACTCCAGTGTGTCAACCCATGTGGCGCATTCCAGAAAAGCTACTGCCGGTGCTGAAGGAAGAGGTAGAGGTAATGCTGCAGTCTGGGGTTATTGTACCCTCCACTAGTGAATGGAGTAACCCAGTAGTGCTTGTTCCAAAAAAAGATGGGAGCATCCGATTCTGTATTGACTTCCGCAAGGTGAATGCTCAGTCCAGGTTTGATGCCTACCCCATGCCAAGGTTGGATGACCTAATTGAGCGCATTGGACAGGCAACATTTATTACCACTCTTGACCTGTGTAAAGGGTATTGGCAGGTCCCCCTCACAGAACAGGCTAGACCTTACACAGCCTTCCGGACACCCCAGGGCTTATTCCATTTCTGCAAAATGCCATTTGGCCTCCAGGGGGCGCCAGCAACCTTCCAGCGGTTGATAGACCAGGTGCTCGTGGGCACAGAGGGGTTTGCAGCTGCCTATTTGGATGACATTGTGATTTATAGCAACTCCTGGGAGGAGCACCTGCAGCATCTCCGCGGGGTCTTTGGGAAGATCAAGGGGGCAGGGTTGACAATTCATCCAAAGAAGTGTTCTCTTGCGCAGGCAGAAGCCCGATATTTGGGGTATGTCCTGGGTGGTGGTGTCATCAGACCTCAGCAGGACAAGGTGGAGGCAATTCGGCAGAGTCCCAGGCCAGAGACAAAGAAGCAGGTACGTTCTTTTTTAGGTTTGGTTGGGTGGTACAGACGCTTTGTGCCAGATTTTGCCACACGAGCAGCAGCGCTGACGGATCTGACGAGGAAGTCGGGACCCAGTAGGATCATCTGGGACGACAAGCAGGAGAAAGCTTTCCAGGACCTGAAAGATGCCCTGTGCCATGAACCAGTACTCCAGAGCCCTGATTTTGGCAAGCCTTTTACCGTCCACACGGATGCTTCAGGTGTGGGTTTGGGGGCGGTCCTCCTCCAGGGGGAGCCAGGTGACCAGCAACCAGTGGCCTATGTGAGCCGGAAGCTGTTCCCGAGAGAAACCCGCTACTCAGCAGTGGAGCTGGAGTGCTTGGCCATTAAGTGGGCGTTAGAGACCTTTAAATATTACCTACTGGGAAAAGAGTTTGTCTTGGAAACTGACCACCGTGCCCTTCAATGGCTGGGAAGGATGAAGGACTCCAATGCGAGAATAACTTGTTGGTTCCTGGCCCTGCAGCCCTATAGGTTCCGGATACAGTATCGAGCAGGGAAGGAGAATGTCATTGCTGACTATTTGTCTCGCATCCCTGGATGCGAGTCTTCGGAGGGGGAGGGAAATGTGGAGAAGCTAACTGATGCTCCTCCACTGTCCCTTCGTTCCTAAAATAAACGCAGGGAGATCGCTACGCATAGGGAGTGTGCTCAGGCGTACGATGGGTGCCTCACTAGTTGCTAGCCGGTTTCCTACAGCACAGTAGTTCGGTATCATGTAATGTGGTTCCGAATGATTTCCGGGTTTAGTTATCTGTCCATTAAACAACACTCCTCCAATTATCTTTATATTTAGTTATAATACTTGTTACGATTTGTTTAGTTTTGTAGTTTACGTAGGTACCGTGTACAGTGGTTGTTTGTGTTCTCCCGCTCTCTCTCTCTCTCTCTCTCTCTCTCTTCCGGATGCGCGGTCTCGGTGTGTGAAGGAAGCCAGCTGCTCGGGGAAGGAGGTGGTCAGAGGAAGCGCGCGCCCTGACTACGTCCCTTTTCTGAGGTTTCGCCGTAGGTTTCGCGCGAACTTTAAGGAAGGTTCATCGTAGGAGTGGAGGGGGGAGGAAGGGATATTGGTAGTTTGTTTTATTAGTATATGTAATGTTTGTTTTATTGTTATTTTGGTTGTGGTTGTCATTTTGAATATAATGTTACCTTTTTTGTTTGATTAAACTGTTATTCAAATGTAATTCCTCCAGTTTCGGAATGTAGACTCGCTAGGACTCCCCTGTTCAGGGGGGGGTTCAAGTCTATATATAGTCAGCATGATAAACAGAATGGAGAGTGAGCTGGTGTCTGTGCAGGCCGGCATGCTGCAGCTGGGTGCAGCTGGTTAGTTTGAGTTAATTTTGTTTAAGTTATTATTAACTTGTTTTTTTGTTCTTCTATTGGAATTTCATTTTGGTTTTGTGTCTGCACTCCCTTTATGAGGGACACTGATGGCTACCATTTTTGCCTTCAATAATAAATAAAAAAATCTTTCCCTGGGAATCCTGAGGACTGCGTGATTACTGCTGAGCTGGTGTGGCCACTTAGTGTCATCCTGGAGACTCAGGTCATTGCCTAGGTCTCACATTGCAATACTGACATTTAATTACATATTGTTCACAAAGTCACGCAAGGAGGATAGTTGGTGGATGGCAGCATCAGTAAGTACAGGCTAATGAAAAATGAACAGGTTCAAGAATAGAAGTTAACCATATAGGCACAAAATCACCATCACTTTCTCCTTCACAGCTGTATCCAGGGAGCATGCTGCCTTTACAGCAAACCCTCATAATTAACCCGAAGTACAGCTCTGAGATTCAAACCCTCATCCTGTACAAACGGGTAAGGTGCACTGAAACATGAAGGGCTGCACCAGTGGTGTGGACAACATCCCCCTCAGACACTGTTTACCATGGAAAAACAGAAGCCTTTGGACCATAATACCTTCCGCTCTTACTGAATTCAAGGGCAGATGTCCTGTGATAGTTTGCACAGATTACTGCAAGTCACTCTGTGGAGAAGCTAACTGATGCTTCTCCACTGTCCCTTTGTTCCTAAAATAAACGCAGGGAGATCGTTATGCATAGCGAGTGTGCTCAGGCGTACGATGTTGCTCACTAGTGTCTCACTAGTTGCTAGCTGGTTTCCTACAGCACAGTAGTTCGGTACCATATAATGTGCTTCTATTGGAATTTTGTTTTTTTTTTTTCGTGTCTGCACTCCCTCTATGAGGAACATTGGTGGCTTAACCCTTTGATGCATACAATCACACCAGTATGATGATTCTACTAGTCCCTGCAACATATGTCTGAATTAAAACATTCTTGTTTATATTCATTAGTGGTTTCTATTGGAACAATTTTAAACTTAAAGGGGGAAATCACAACCAAATTAAATTTAACAAAACAGTATTTTGCTGCATATTTTGCAGAACCGTTATTTGTTCAACATCTTCCTTGCGATACCAGGGTTCCACTAACTTTTCCACTGGTAGCACTGGTGGTACCAACTTTTTCACTAGCATATGATTTGGTCACACCCTTTTTTTTTGGTATAGCATAGTATTAATCAATGATCTTGCATGCTGATTAATAGTTGTCTTAATTTGCATACCCTAGTTTTGCATTGATGTAAAGATTGACAGTGACTCGAGACTTGAAATTTGCAAAATGTTTTAATCTGAACATTAAGTTTCCCTCGTACTGTGACCACGGGTACTGCATTAGCCATTGTGGTTGAAAGTAGTACTTTTTCTTCTTCACTGGCTCATTTGGTCTCTCCAGGCCTGCACCTGCACTCTCATCATCAGTTGTGTCTGAGTCAGGACCTCTCGTTGGCTCTCCCTCTCCACCAGCCTCTTCCTCTCTCCTCCTGTTGTTTTTTTTTTTTTAACCCTTTCGCCCGTATGGTCCACAGCCATTTAGCGCATATGCTAAAACCAATGCGATTAGAACATGAGATTGGAAAAAAATCTAGCTAATTCTAGCTTTGAGGAAACGGCGATTTAACGTTAAAAAATATAGCAAATGCGGCGGTGAAAACTATGACAAGCTTAATAACGCTAATGAAAACATAACAAACCATGTAATGTAACACGTGCTACATAGCATAAAATTTACAAGTTGTCTGTTAAATTATAACAGCTACCAAGAAAGATAGCTACTGTGAATTTGTTCAAGTTATGATAGGATTTATAGCCTGACCAGCTGAAATGATAGATCAAGCTGGTTTACTTGCTAGCATAGCTGTTTTACAATGACTAATATTTCTTTTTTGCTAACAATCTTTTTGCTTGTTTGTTTGATTTATATTAAGTTAGCATTAGCTTTCATGCTTTTTCTAACCAGCTAGCCATCGGTTATTTGTGAAATCAAAGTTGACATTATCTATCTAGCTCTATCTGCCCAAGTGGCTTGATAGCAGACTACAAGAAGTGACCTGCTGGCTGAATACCAGCTAATAGTAGCCAATATTAGCTGATGACCATCTTAATACAGCTACTTAGTCAGTGATTGTAATAATCTATTTAGCACTAAAAAGGTTCATCAGAGAAGTGCAGTCAAAGGACTGTGGAGGCCTCTGGAAAGTGCTGCTCTGAAGGTCACCCTGTGCACCTGAAATGCATCGATTTTAGTCTCCTTCAGCCAGTCATCTACACTGTCTTGCCAGTGAGTTTTCTGTCGATGGTACACCTTGCCAGTGAATGCACAGCCATGACGGATTTGTTGTTACGTAGTTTGCGATTGCACAAGTCAATAGGATCTAAAGCACCTCAGTGAAACTTAAGCCTCATCTGTATAGCTGGCATGTGTTTGGTGCCTCCTTTAGATTATATTATATTACATTATTGGCAATTAACCAGCCCCATTATTCAGAGCTACCTACATACATGTAGGTTACAACTGTATCCATTTATATGGATATTTACTGAGGCAGCTGTGGCTGCAACCTCTACAAACTCTGCTCCTTACCACTATGCCACACAGCAGCCCCTTTGGGACAATTTTGTTTGGCTAAAGACTTGTGAGTCATGTGTACATTTGAGTGTATTGGCCTGTTTTTCTTGAGATGTTTATACATCATTTCATGAAGTGAAAAATAATAGATCAGAACGGTGAAGAGGCTTCTGTCTGTTTGTCCTGACCTTCATAGCGATCAAGCCTCATGTGTATGGAACTCCGTAGGGATTGAATTTTTGGCAGGATGGGGCTTCATGGAGGCTACAGGAGCAGATGGCAAGAGTAAGGGAAAGGATATCCACGTCAATCTCCCCCTCGCTGAAGGAGTGCTACAGAACGAAAAGGGGCAAATAAATTCCATGTGAAAACCTCCATCACCAGCTGTAAATATGCCCACCTCAATACATCAAAGGGGTTTCCCCTGTCAGGTCAGGGGAGGGAAAAGTGAACTGTGAGTTTGTGAGACCTAGGCAACAACCTGAGTCTCCAGGATGACACTAAGTGGCCACACCTGCTCAGCAGTAATCAAGCAGGTCTCAGGATTCCCGGGGAAAGATTTTATTAAGATTTTTATTTTATTACCATTTTGTCTGTACTTAAATTGAGCATTTATGAAGTGCTTTAGAGGAGATTTCAAAATATCGAGATATATATTGTGTATCGCGATATTATTTATAGGCCATATCGCCCAGCCCTACAGTGAACATACACTCTCGCATAGGTCATATTTTATGTAGGGCTGATAAAAAACAAAAGGCAATAAGTCACAATCGGCTACAAAACTGAAAAGCATCTCTTGTGTTATAAAAGTACAAAATAAATAGAATAATAAAAATTTAAAACTTGTGCATTAGGGGGAGTTTCAATTTGTTCCACTTAAGCTATATTTAAACAATCGAAGCTTAAGCACAAAAAAAGACAAAGGAAAACACCCTTGCTAGCAGGGAGGGACTGAGATAGCAGGTACAGCCAGGTAGCAGTTTGCCAACTGGCAACTTTGGTAACTTCATTATAAAAATAAGGAACTCAAACATTTTCATATTGTACTGTACTATGCAGTTTGATGTAAACAGCGAACATACACTCTCCCATAGGCCATATTTTATGTTGGCTAATGTCAAACAAAAAGGTCACAATAGGCTTCAAAACTGAAAAGCATCTCTTATGTTATTAAAATACTACAAAATAAGTAATAAGGAGTGTTTCAATTACTTTGGCGTGAGTTCCAGCGTGTGGACACATCGTTGATGAGGCTATGTTTTGGCAAGTGAAGCATCTCCTGCTTGCTCTCTAAAATACGAGCTGCCGTTGTGCTTCAGTGGAAAAAAGAAACAGCTCTTCGGATTTTTCCCAGGAGTCAAGATACCTGGTTGACTGCCATTGCGTTGTGTGATGCTAAATTTAAGGTATGGGCAAAGCATCCTATATGTGGACCCAGTCCTGCTTCACTGATGGCATTGACACCGTTTCTTGCATTGTCTGTGGTCACTGCGATAGTGGTTCTGGGCCTTTCTAGTTTCCACTCTGCTACTGCCTCTTGTAGCTTCTCAGCTAGGTGAGTGCTAGTGTGCTGTTCATACATAAGTAGTTGGACTCCTGTTTTTTTTGCCTAGCTCCGGTGATTGGCGCATCTGGTTGATGCCGTTGAATATGCATTAGCATGTTTGATGTGTTTCCGCACACATACCCTACAACTGTCGAACAACGCCGACACACCATCCTCGTCCGATCCACCACTCGCTCTCCATTGCTGTTGTAGTTCACTGGGAACCCAAAATTTTCCCACACAGCTGATTTAAAAGAAGCAGCTCCTGTGTGTCATTTACACTCGCCATAGTGTCCAATCAGCTTGAGCTAAACTTGCTAAAGGCTTACTACTTAAGGTTTCCGGGTGGAACTCATGCTTGTAAAATTTGGTTTCGCATTATTTTCATCAGTCTTCACACATATATACCACATATTCTCCGTACGACTGCATGCACCGAATCGTAATGTCCATACCGTGACGGTTCGGTACGAATACACGTACTGTACTGTCTTCATCTAGCATGAAACAGCAAGCTTAAACTCATTTCCCATTATCTTCTCCAAGGAACAGACGGGTGTTGTATTTGGACAGAATTTAATGAAGAAAAGGTAAAACTGAAATAAATACAAATACAGGTACTGGTAAGTATAAAAGTATTACAAATTATAGCTATTTTACTAACAATCTTCCTTTCACAGGTTTCCAACCGGATTAACAGGAAAGTATGCTTCTTAATGCTAACGTAACATAACTGTCTAACTATCCTTTTCCTTTACTTTCAGGTTCATAAACAATTACTTACTGGCAATGCCGGGAGAAAACACCAGAATAAAGTTGTTTGAATGAACATGAACTTCTCTGTCCTCTGTCTTTCTTACGTGTGTGACAGATTCACGCTGATAAACTAAAATGGCTGCCTTGGCAGGTCACAGGTGAAACTAAAACTCTTCAACTTAAAAGTATCCTTTTCCAAGTTCTCCCCCTTCCCATTACATCACACGTACCGTTACACCCCTACCTTGTATGTACCATGACATCCTCATTCTTTATAGTCAATGGAACAAAATAGTTGCTGTTTTAGTCATATTTTAGTCATAGAAAATGTTTAGTCAAAATTTGTCAGGCAATTCCATCATTATGAACTGTAAAAGGTAAACATTTAAGGTCATAATTTATCACTTCACATCACAATATTTTAAATATGTTAATATTAAAAATTAGTTTTGATGCAGTAGTCTGTAGATTATCTTGTGTTTATCAGCATGTGTCCGTCAAACTGTAAAATTTTGCTTGCTAACACTGTTGCTAGCTATCTAGCTGATTCTGTTATATCCTACTGACACTAAATTAGCCAGCTAGGTGTATGATAGAATTTACTGGTATCTGATTTCATGCTGTGAGGTCAGGTAATTATGTTTACATTTACATTTACATTTATTAATTTGGCAGACGTTTTTATCCAAAGCGACTTACATAGGTTATAGTTCTTTACAATGTTATCCATTTAGACAGCCAGATATTTACTGAGGCAACTGTGGGTTAAGTACCTTGCCCAAGGGTACAGCAGCAGTGTCCCAGCGGGGATCGATCTGCATCCATCCCATATTATAATTACCTCTTTCAATACAAGTTACAGGAAAGTAAAAAAAGTTAAAATAAAGTAAATAACGTAGTTTGTCTTTAGTTTAGCTTTTGTGCATGTTTTACTGTATCTTCATGTATAGTACCATGTCTGTGTTAATAAGTGTTGTATATGAAAACAGACGTGGGATACATTGATTGAATATAAGGAACAGAAACAAAAAGCAGTTAATAAAAAAGAGATTCAGTTTGAAATGAATCGTTAGGAAAAATAATGCTTCTCTCCCTTGTTCATAACTATCCAATTATTTTAGTAGGTAATTGAAGTATAACTTCAGTTATAAAATTTATAACATTGAGCTTTCATTCATGGATCATTTCCTGGAATTTAAGATTGTATTGAGGCTTTCCCTCTGAATCACCATGCGTGATTTTTTCTGTGATTTTGGTGAATACTTGTGATCAAAACAGGTAGTAGGATGCATTCGTTAAAATTCACTTGTCTCGGCTTTGTTTGTGCAGGTTTGGGAGCAGTCCTAGTCTGGAACAGGAACAAACGCTGAAAGACCAGATTCCCATGTATCGCTTCAAGATTAAAAACTAATTTGAAAAGATGAGCGTGTTCCATTCCAGTTAGCTGCAGCCAGAAACCGCCACACTGAAAGCAGCACTGCTTCCTGATTACTGAATTTTTATGGCCTTGTAATTAATTGCAGATTCCCCTGTTTTATTCTATTTCTTTCTCTCTGACATTTTAATTTCGACAAAAAGCCGCAGTCTCTGTGCAACCCTTCTGCAGAGAAACTAATGGCCTATAAAACAAAATGACTTATAGATATGACCCATACTTCACTTGGCCAATGATTGTTTGAAACCTTGCTGATCAGGCAGAATTTATTTTTTTTCAGCCCCCCTGAATTCATTTCTTGTCAATTAAATTGGCAGCTACAGTGTCCTGTCTGAGAAATGGGAATCTATTAATGTGTCAGCCCCTGGAATTCATTACTGAAAGCAAGCCTAACTTTTCAGAAATGTTGTCGGGCCCATTATTTCAGGCGATTGTCATTACTTGACCAGGGGAACGTCCTTCGCTCGCATCACATGTGTTGTATTAAGAGGGGATGTAAATCAATCCTAGCAGTAAAGTGACTGATGCTGTACATTTCCCCTGGCAGGTTTGAATGCTCATATCAATTCAGGAACCTTAAACCACACCAGGGAACATATTTCCTCAGTACCAAGTGACACATTTTGAGTAGGCCCTTGCTGTTAGCTGCTGTAATCAGACTGCCATGGAAATCTGCCACAGACCTGAACAGCACCTAAGAAAAAATATATCTCCAGTCACCAGCCATATTTACACCTCTGTCATCATGCATCTTCCTCAGGATATTAATGTTCCTGTTGTGGTGCAAACAATAATGAGTGATTACATGCTCTCAACTGTTCCCTGGTTAGATTTGACGTAATTTATGTAATTTAGTCTCTCTTCTGCTCGGGACCACAGCAGGTCACTTCCCCTGTGTTCAGAAATGATTTTGAGCTTTAGATTAGGTTTTTATATGTGTTCCCATGCAAGGTAATACCACTGGCTATATTTATCTTCTGCCAAAGGTACACTGAGTGATGCGTTCTACAGAATCCCAGTCAGAATCTAAACTAATTGTGACTGTAATGGAGCCTCCACCATTGTTCTGCAAGTGTTAATTGTGCTGATTTAGTTTCTGCCCCACTTACCACAGAGACAGACCTGTTAAATAACTGTATACAACACCACATGGTTATACACCGATGAGCTAAAAAATTATGACCACCTGCCTAATATGCTGTTGGTCCTCTGTGTGCTGCCAAAACAGCGCCAAGCTGCCGAGGCATGGACTCTACAAGACCCTTGAAGGTGTCCTGTGGTATCTGGCACCAAAACATTAGCAGCAGATCCTTCAAGTCCTGTAAGTTGCGAGGTGGAGCCGCTGTGGATCGGACTTGTCGGTCCAGCACATCCCACAGATGCTCAATCAGATTGAGATCTGGAGAATTTGGAGGCCAGGGCAACACCTTGAACACTTCATCATGTTCCTCAAACCATTCCCAAACAATGTGTGCAGTGTGGCAGGGGGCATTATCCTGCTGAAAGAGGCCACTGCCGTCAGGGAACACCATTGCCATGAAGGGGTATACATGGTCTGCAATGATGTTTAGGTAGGTGGCACGTGTCAAATTGACGTCCACATGAATGGCCGGACCCAGGATTTCCCAGCAGAACATTGCCCAGAGCAACACACTCCGTCCACCGGCTTGTCATCTTCCCACAGTGCATCCTGGTGTCATCAGTTTCCAAGGTAAACGGCGCACATGGCCATCCACGTGATCTACAAGAAAATGGGACTCATTGGACCAGGCAACCTTCTTCCACTGCTCCAAGGTCCAGTTCCGATGCTCACATGTCCATTACACCCTGTCGCCGGTTTGTGGTTTGTCCCTCATCGGACCTCCGTCGTTAGGTACTCACCACTGCTGACCGGGAGTGCCCCACAAGCCTTGCCATTTCAGAGATGCTCTGACCCAGTCATCTGGCCATAACAATTTGGCCCTTGTCAAAGTCGCTCAGGTCTTTACTCCCGCCCATTTCTCCTGCATCCAACACGTTGACTATGAGAACTGATTGTTCGCTTACCATCTAATCTACCCAGACCTTGACATGTGCCCTTGTTTGGAGATAATCAATGTTATTCGGTTCATCTGTGAGTGGTCATAATGTTTTGGCTCATAGGTGTAAATGTTCTTTTTGTACATATGAAGGCAGTCACTCATTGCTGCCAATTTAACATTGGCCTTGCAAGCCGAGTGCCTAGGCAAAATGTTTTGTTGTAGGAAGCTTGAAGAGGCTTAGCCTTACCTGTGTGCCGTCTTCCTGCCAAATGCTGATCTATCCTGTTATTTCCCAGCCATGTGATACCTGCTGGTTGGAGAGAGATCCATGCTAGGGTTATTTATTTATCACACTGCATTTCTGCTTTGCTGTCCTCAGGCTGCCGCACTCTTTTGCGCTGATTAAGCACAACCCTCTGCGCAGCCCATCACTCCTGAAACCTGGGTCCAGCTTCACAAGAAATCTTGCACATTTTTTGCCTTGCTTAATGTGCCCACTGGTTGCCATATCTCTGCCTTAATTGGGCCCAGCTTGCAAGGCAAATTTATGATAAGTTGAAAGACAAAGTTCTCGTGTGATGCGGGCAAGCAGTCAGATGACTTCCTGTCTGAAGATGCATGATGTTATTGCCTTTAAATGAAAAGCCATGGTGGGTGGTGCATTGTGGGCCATGGACGGCGAGTCCCTGCCAGTGTGTATTTCATTAGGAGGCAAATGTGTTTTGCTCATACTCTGAAATATCCCACCACTGCCCGCGTTCATAAAGAGCACACAGGTGAATAATTTGGTGGGAGGTGGGGCAGCCTTAGTAGATTGGGCTGGATGTTTCATGATTTTGCTCCCTTTAGCAGATCAATGTGGCCATTTTCTACTCAACTAGTCTTGAGATTTGGAGACGTAAATGTCAATATCTACCCCTTTTGTGCTTTGTTAAAGATGGTCGATCGTACCTCTAATAAGGAAATGATTTACTGTGATTTAAAAAATGGAAAGTTGGTCAGCTGCTTTCGCCGCTTCTAAGTGGGCCCGCCCGAGTCCAAAGTCCATTTTAGCAGCCAAAAGACGCTTCTTCTTCTGCAAATTTACAAAGCCTTGGAGGTGCAGAGTGCCAGAGGAACCGACTTCTTCACCAACGATAACGTAAAGCACTTCTTGACGGTACTTGGCCTTTTCCAGCGCCGCTTTCAGCTTCCGAGACTCCGCTTCAGAAGGGTTGTTCAAGATAAAGCAAAACCTTTTTATCGGCCCAGGGTGGCGGTCCTTGGAGGTCATTTTGGCTCTTTTAATGGTTAAAATAGAGGTTTTAACTCTTGGTGCCGGGTGCCAAAGCTGTGGTCCGGTTCTTTGTTGCTGGTGATGATGATGGTCTTTGAGTTGAATTCTTCAAAGGCACCCTTGATGGGTACCTTCATTGGGTAACGGTCCGAAACACGCAAGAGCTCATCATAAAGGATCCAGTCGTAGAAGTCATCCAGGACTATATATATATATATATATATATATATATATATATATATATATTCAGATAATAACAATTAACTCTGATGCCCTTGGTTTAATTTAACCCATTTTGAATGCACAAAACTTTCCTACATAAGGGTTAAACATGTTTTTAATACCAAGGAATACTGAAAATTGTGAGGGCGAGGCCATATTGGGTACTTTAAAGCAAGCAAATTTATCGTGTGTATATCACAAAATAGCAGCAGAGCAAAAAATGCATGAAAACTTATTCTTTATTCATCACAGGGAATAATATTCAAACACTGATATCAACAGCTTCTTTGCTCTAAAATGTTTAGTAGTAATTTGCTATGCGACAGTCAATGCTTCACTTCAGCTGCAGCAGAAGGCTTTGCATGTAAATTCAGTTTGTGCAGGCATTGAATTCCCTGGCTCTCACCTGATCTCTTGAGCACATTGTCTTTAAACACAAATTCCTCGTTGAAGCCATTACCAGCCCAGAGCCCTTTCATTAAAATGAATTATATCATCCTCTTCTAGGAGAAGCCTTCTGCTGTGAATATATATCTCACCAACGGAACGTATCGAAGGCAGCAACATGCCCTGGTAATGTATTGCTCAATTTATGTTGCTTATATATAACATTGATCCTCTGTGGAAAAAATAAAGGACTACTTATTTTCAGAGCCAACATCGTTAGGGTTTAATAATTTAGGCTTAGTTAGTCCAAGAATAAATATACTTAATGAACTTAGTAAGGTTTAGTAATTGTCTTTTTTCATAGCTCATCTGGTCTGACTTTCATTCAGCATTTTGTTTTATTCTTTTTTAATGGGGCTATTATTCTCTTAGCATCTTTCCCCTATCTTTGTTGTCGGTCCTGTCAATCAAGATATTTGTAGTGTTATGTTATCAATTGATAGGGATCATCTACTTGTGGTCTTGGTTAACTTCAAACTTCTAAAAAGGTGTACTATTTGAAACTCCTCTGTCAGACAGAGCTGATTTTTAACCCAATCACACAGAGTGGAATGATGGTATACCGGTGAGCAGCCACTGTAGAAGCAAAAGTTTTCCTTTCAAAAGGGATGGGTAACATTTTGAAGAATCTCCCTGGTCTTGCCTCTTTAATAAAGTGGATACTCTGCCCCAAGCTCTGTTGTAAAGGTGCAGGGGAACCGCAGGCCTGCTCCTGGTAGACATCCATTCTCCTTTTATCTGTCAGCTGTTTTTCACTTTATCTCCTCTTTACAGAAATGGAGTAGCGATAAGGGAAGAGCCCTTCATGGTGGCTGTATGGTGGCTCTACAAGGACAATCTTTCAGCTTTTGAAAAATAAATGGCCCCCACAGCATGTTCTTGGTGCGGTTTCCACTGAATTATAAATGTTGTTTCATTTTTTTGCCTCTGTCCCACAAACAACTCGTTGGTTTTTGGGGAACAGAGAGGAAAGGTTAATAAATGAACATTTCAATATTTTTAAATTGACACAGTGAATGTCTCAGTGTTTTTCACATTTAAGTGTTAATGCACAACAGCCTCAAGACTTACCTGAACATTTCTTTGTACCGTGTAGATGCGCTGGTGTGGGCTCTTGGCTCTAATCGGAGTATAGTTTGCGGGGCTGAAAATGTTCAAGCCGAAGAGATTGCAACTTGAAAAGGCGTAAAGGTTGTGTCACTTTTAAGAGAGTCTTGAAGGTTGTACTGCTCAAGGATTAATGGCGCCAGCCTTGAAAAATGAAAATGAAAAAATGGTATCAGAGACCTCTCAGGGATTGGAAATGCGAGGCTCATATTAGGTGCTGCGGTGCTGGGGTTTTACTACATCATTTTCTTTTTATGTGGAAAGCATTGAAAATGCAATGCAAAAGATCCAGGCTTGAGATAATCTCCTGCATGGCATAAATCTGCATTATAGATTTTCAGTCTGTGATATTGACCGGGGGGGGGGGGGGGGGGGCTCTTTTGAAAAGTGATAACTACTGCCTTAAACATTTATTGCTGCGTTCAGCGTCGTGACCCTGGGTTTTAATGGATCTTAGCATCGTGTAACACTTCTATTTGCGAGCGAATGCACAAATGCACCTGAGATCCCACAGAATAAGTTTGTCGGGGTCATAAATCATACATGCAGCCAGAGCAGTTGGGCCAGGTGGGGCCTGTCGTGTTTGTGTCTCCCCCTCCTACTGGGTCATGCAGTCTAGAAATAGGATCTGGGGACAAGCGAGTCTCGCATCAACTGGGCACTTATCAGACGCTATTTTCACCGATATGTAAATAAGAGATTAGTGCGTTTACCCTTTGGTGGAGAGGTACCCGTCTGATAAGGAGATGGGGGCATTTTTGGCTTCTCTGTTTGTCAATGTTTAACTAATGAATATGATTGTTTTATGTGAAACCGTTCATAATACACCTTAATGACATTTCAACCAGATAGACTCCTGTGGAAATAGGCAGATGGTAAATAATATATGGCTTGGACCCATGGCCTTCAAATATAGGGGCAGGGGTCCATTCCTTAAAGTCCTCTTTAAGGAGACTAGGCTAGCTTGGACCATGCCTAGAAGAACAGAGGATGGGACCGAGTAGGAGGCACGGCTATTGTTCTCCTCAGCTAAACCAACCTGTAGGGGAAACTCAGAGGAGTCTGAAATACACCAACAACCCAGGGAGGGAGCACTCATCTTTTATATCTTATGTATAATGAGTCAATTAGGATAGCGTTATAATGCAGATACACAAATTGGAAATTCTCACAGCACTACAGTTTTCTGTATTTAGCACTGGCTGTTTTTGGCATGTTATTCTTGTAAATGATGTAAAAAAAAAAAAAGTAACAGTGTGACTGGAGGCAGAGCAAACAAAACACTTGCTTGTGCAGCTCACAGGACCATGGGCTGATGTCTGAGGGTCCAATCGGGGGAGAAACACAAACATTTGAAACTGGGGGGATCTGGCACAGGAAGAAATGTCACATGGCAACAGCAGGTGTAGAAAACACTGCTTAGTTTAACAGATTTTTTTTTCTTTTATAAACTGTTATGATGCTGGCCAAGGCACCACACATAAACATCATAAGTAATTCATTTAAAAAAAACCCAACCCAACATAAACCAGGAACCGGTGCTTCATCAGAGAGACAACCAAAAGCCTGTATTTAATCATGGGTTGGTTAGCCAACAGTGGCTCCCTCACATATACATTCATCACATGGACAGTTTCACAACAATAATTACAATTAAGCAACTTCAAATCAAGCTGATTAAGTAAGCTCTGTTACTGATGAAGCTGAAAATGGAAAAACTAGGATCTTTGTGAATGCTTATACAATTCACCACACATTAGCAAACAAATTAGCATACAAATAATAGTTACTCTCCACGTTTAAACATTTTCAAAGCCAGCACAGTGCACTCAGGAATTGGTGAGGGTTAAGCCTTCACAACCTGTAAAAGTCACCAGTTCCTGAGGTGGCCATGTAAATGTTTGTTATTATTTTTTGTGAAAATAGGGTTACTAAGGGTGTACTCACACTAGGCAATCCGTACCGGGCCCGAGCACGTTTGACCCCCAAAGTCCGGTTCGTTTGACTAGTGCCGTGTTTCCCAACCCTGCTCCTGGAGGCACACTGTCCTGCATATCTTCTATGTATCCTTCCTGCTTGACTAAATCAGGTGTGCTCAGCTAATCAAAAGTGCCACTGATGAGTTCAGTCAGGTAGGTAGAGCAGGGATAGATGGGATAGGTGGACTCGGGCACGGTACGCATCAGTGTGTATGGCGTCAGATTTATGTCAAAAGTCGCGAGCGTATAAAACATTCTCGCGAGCGCAGAAAACATTCTCGCGCGCAAAGCAGCCACCACGCGCGAGAGAATTTATGCTTGGCGAGCGCTGGAGGGCATACGCGCTCGCGCTGATTAACTCAGATCGTGCGATATTGAATTCTGCTCGCGGGAATCGACCTGAGTTTTGACAATTTCGCGGCGGAAACCAAGGGAGGCACTGGCTCAACACAATCGCACCCACACGACCTCCTTGAACCTTGATTGACAGCTTCCATTAACTGAACGACAGGCAGACACTGTTTGGCCAGAGGCTTGTTATTTCAAACAACTGAGTCCTGACAACAAGTTTGGAGTTGAAGACACAGTGGACGGATCAATGGCGGTAACACCTGAAGATTTACATGTAAGTGATACTGCTAGCTGGTTTCATCTAATAACCCAGCAATTTACTTACGTTAACGTTACTTCTAACGTCTATTGCATGCAATCGGCTGAATGATAGGGGAAGCATAGCTAACGTTAATTAGCTAACGTTAGCTATTTACATGTTCCAACCAAATTTCAGAGTAAGTAAACTGCTGGGTTGTTAGACGAAACCATCTATCAGTATCACTTACATATAAATCTTCAGGTATCGCCGCCATTGTTCCGTCCACTGTGTCTTCAACTCCGAACTTGTCAGGACTGTTTGAAATTTCTCAGTTGTTTGCAATTTCAGACGTGGGCTGAAGACACATCTTCAGACTCTACCTGGACTGACACCCTTGCCATTTCACCTTGTAGATCTAAGATTCTTGGCTCGTACTTGTAGCAAGTTACGTTGTATTTGTAGCACGTTTTGCCTAGGTAGTATAACAGCACTTCATTGTCCCAGTGACTGTATTTGATATGTAACCTCAGATCAGATTAGTTCTGTCTGGCTACACTGACCTTGCGCTCAGCTTCAGCACTATCTGCATTGTATGACCTGTACACATCTTGCCCTTGTGCCTGTTGTTTGCCCACTATTTGCACTTTTGTACGTCGCTTTGGATAAAGCGTCTGGTAAATGAATAAATGTAAATGTAAAATAGCAAGCCTCTGGCCAAACAGTATCTGCCTATCGTTCAGTTAACGGAAGTTGTCAATCAAGGTTCAAGGAGGTCGTGTGGGTGTGATTGCGTTGAAAGTGACCAATCATAAGAGGGCCAGTGACTCCCTTGGTTTCCCCCCCCCCCAAAATTGTCAAAACTCGGGTCGATTCGCGTGAGCACAGTTAACCCGCGCGAGCGCGTATGCCCTCCAGCGCTCGCCGAGCAGAAACTGTCTTGCGCGTGGTGGCTGCTTTGTGCGCGAGAATGTTTCCTGCGCTCGCGACTTTTGACATAAATCTGACGCCATATCACTGTGATCGCTAACAGTGCCCGAGCACGGAACTCGACCAAGACGTCAATGATGCGACTGTCCCATTTAACAAATATATTCGTTATAGCAACAAGTTAGCTGGATATCTGTTAGTTACACGCCCAGTCATAATAATTCCTTTAAACCATCATTTGATTAGACAGCTGACGTCCTTAAATATAACAAGCTGGCTACCTCTAAAATTCGATTGGTTAGTTCTGTACCTAAAAATAACTCTGTGGATCCCCACATTAGCTTGATTACTGGCAAGCGCAATAAAACTAACCATGGTTTACGTGGCGATGTAAGCATTGCTGTTGTCAGGGGCTTAGAGTTTCACAAAGGAAGCAGTCAGTCTGTTTAAGTAGCTAGTTTTCACCAATCGTTCAGATAGGTACCTTGTTAGCTATCTAGCTATGTTTGTCAAATCTATCGCTAGATAGCTAACGTTAGCTCCCCAGACAGTTAGCATCGATTATGCAATGCAGCAATTTTCAGTTAGCCTAATCGTGCTGCAAGTATAAGAAGATTTTTACGGAGGCATCTGACGTTGAGGGAGGAATTTGGAGCTGCTTTACTCGCAGGCTACAATTCACGTTCATAAATTAATTGAGAACCAGACCCGTTATTAACCCAAATGTTCTCGAATGAATTGAAAAGTGTACTATCCAAGCAGTAATAGAAGATGCTTGTTATTGTAATGATGACAGTAGCGCACACACAAGTAGTAGCCCTAACTGGTTAACGTTAGCTAACATTATTGTGATTAGCCTACCGTAATCTGACACAAAATATTGGTCTGTCCCTTAGCATAATGACTGAACCGTCAGCTGCCTCCGTAAAAATCTTTTTATATGTGCAGCACGATTAAATGAAAATCGCTGCGTTGTGTAATCGATAAATCTATAAGGCACGTGAGAGAGCCGTGTGTCACTCCAAACAACCAAATAATAAAGTAAGTACAAGCATGAACTACATTGTGCTGTGCGAGAGCGCTTTTCATCAACACAAAAAGTTGCATCGTAATGACGTAAGCGTGCCCGGGCCCGGAACGTTAAGCGCAACGTGAGCGCAGGCCAGCGCGGGAGTTGGGATCGTGCTCGGGCACGGTACAAGGCAACCGGGCCTAGTGTGAGTACGCCCTAAAAGTGAACCTGATCGGCCCTGAGATGGGTGCAAAAGGATAAGCAACGGTTACATTTCCGCTGTAACACAGGGCTGGATTGTGCAGTGCCGAGTGGCTGTAGAGCCAGGTCCTCCCATCCGTCGGTGCTGGAGGGGCTCTGGCAGGACCCCACGAGGCAGACAGGAATGATGACTACCTCGGATTAGCACCCCGCCCTGGCCCCAAGGTGCTCCCACAGCAATGGCACGGCATTCCTGCAGGGTCCACAAATCCGATCATCATGGCGCAGCTTCCAGGGCCCAAGGGGGGCTCCTGTTGACAGCTACTCACCAGGATTAACAACGGCTACCATACACATTTGATGACAGCTGCTGTTGACAAGCTGCACCCATGGTGGGCCTGCTTACCTGACCTCATTGTCTTTTTTTTAATGAGGGAGCAGGGAAATAGCAAAAAAAATAGCTGTGTGGGTTATATAATACGGAACTGTGCAGAGAGAGTGATTTTTTGTCAGCATTCAGGTTCACGCTGGCATGTCTGCTGAAAATCTAATATTTTCACCCCTTGTAAATTTCTTCAGGAATAATGCATGTAAATCATGCTTTGTTTTGGTCTGCTATTCACAGAGAGAGACTTTAAGAGTTGTGAAGTCCAGGGATATTAATCGCTTTACATAAGCTGACTATTATTGAATGAACAAAAGACCTGATTTTCCTTCAGAGAATATAATGTCCATTCATTGTACACTGTCTATTTTGAATGCAATTCATATGAATTGAATGAACAAAGCACAACTGTTTTTATTTACATTTTATTTGTCATTATTTGAGTTTGTCTAAATCATAATGGATGGATAAACTTTGTGACTGTGTGGCTATAGTGCTGGGTTAGTGCCTACACAGTGGCCTTGTGGAGTGCCTGCTTGTTTTTCAAATTAGCAGCCTGTGGCTGTGAATATAGAAAGGAGGCCCACATGTTTTCTCACCAGGGATTAGCAGAGGACTGTGCTGGTAGCAACGTATCAGGTGACAGACATGTCAAACCCTTGCACAGCCATGCTGCCTGATTAATTATTTCTGAGGGGTGTTCCTGACATCACAACGCATCTGGGGGACAACAATGCCACCTCTAAGAGAGGAAATATGATCCCATTGTCCTCTTCTTCACATCCAGGGTACAGGAGCTGCTTTCCAAGGTTATGGGTACCTGCATAGAAAGGTTAGCCTTATGGGTGGTTCAGTTTCAGTCAGCGATGGGGTTTCAAATGTGGCCCAGTGGTTTTACAGCAGTATTTGATTTACACGTGGGCTGCTGCTGTTGTATCCTTGAGCAAGGTCCTTGTATCATAAATACCTGAACTGTAAATACCCAGCCACAGAAATGTATAACATGTCAAATGTAACTTGTATATGTTGCCTCATATGGACAAAAGTATTTGGACGCATGACCATTACACCAACAGGGACTGTAATGACATTGTATTCAAATACATATACTTTAATATGGAGTTGGTCCCCCTTTTGCAGCTATAACAGCTTTCACTCTTCTCAGAAGGCTTTCCACAAGATTTTGGAGTGTTTCTGTGGGAATTTGTGCCCATTCATTCTGTAGAGCATTTATGAGGTCAGGCACTGATGTTGGACGAGAAGGCCTGACTCGCAATCTCCTTTCCAGTCCATCCCAAAGGTGCTTGATGGGGTTGAGGTCAGGGCTCTGTGTGGGCCAGTCAAGTTCTTCCACACCACCTCATCAAACCATGTCTTTATAGTTCTTGCTTTGTGCACTGGGGCACAGTCATGTTGGAATAGAAAAGGACCTTCCCCAAACTGTTGCCACAAAGTTGGAAGCTTAGCATTGTCCAAAATGTCTTGGTATGCTGAAGCATTAAGATTGCCCTTCACTGGAGATAAGGGGCCTAACCCAAACCCTGAAAAACAGCCCCATACCATTATCCCTCCTCCACCAAACTTCACAGTTGGCACAATGCAGTCAGGCAGGTAACGTTCTCCCGGCATCCGCCAAACCCAGATTCGCCCATCTGACTGTCAAACAGAGAAGCATGATTCGTCACTCCGTAGAACACATTTCCACTGCTCCACAGTCCAGTGTCGGTGTGCTTTACACCACTCCATCTGCCGCTTGGCATTGGACTTGGTGATGTGAGGCTTGCATGCAGCTGCTTGGCCATGGAAACCCATTCCATGAAGCTCCCACCGCAGTTTTTGTGCTTACATTAATGGAAGTGGAAGTTCGGAACTCTTAAGCTATGGAATCAGCAGAGTGTTGACGACTTTTACGCACCATGCGCCTTAGCAGTCGTTGACCCCGCTCTGTGATTTTACGTGGTTTTCCGCTTCGTGGCTGAGTTGCTGTTGTTCCTAAACGCTTCCACTTTCTAATAATATCACTTACAGTTGACCATGGAATATCCAGCAACCGGTTATTTCACAAACCGTCTTATTGCAAAGGTGGCATCCTCTCACAGTACCATGCTTGAAGTCACTGAGCTCTTCAGAATGACCCATTTTGTATTGTAAATGTTTGCAAATGGAGACTGCATGGCTAGGTGCTTGATTTTATACACCTGTGGCAACGGGTCTTATTGAAACACCTGAATTCAATAATTAACAGGTGTGGCCAAATACTTTTGTCCATATAGTGTATGTCTACCAATCAACTAATAAAATATGTAATATTCAGTTATTAAGATATAATAATAATAATATTCTGATTCTTTACTGGCAATTTCTTGTGACTAACTTAAATTCAGTATCTTGAATAGATAAAAATAAAAACCATCAGGTAAGAATATATGTTGTGAGTTGCATTTTATTACAAGAACACAATGCAGTGCAGTGCAACAATAATCTAATGCGTTTGTAATCCCTGCTCTTTCCTACACAGCTAGCTATGCTCCTGCCTCTGTGTTTTCCTTTTCTGTGTGCTACCCTTTACCTGTGACCCACTTATCTCCTATCATCCCGCGCTGGAGCAATCTCTTTCTCGGGAAGGTGACAGGTTTGCAGCAGATAACACACCAAGCTATACATGCGCAGAACTACATGGGGTCCCTGAAGTGAAAGAAATTTCTGAAATGTCTCAACAGGCAAATTTCACTTTTCAACTGAATTTCACCATTTTAAAAGCATTAAAAGCAAGAAGGAACATTAATGTTTAATGACCATTGTTAACATTGTTGTGTTTTAAATATTTTTGTATTTTCTCTTTGTTGTTTTCTGTAGGATATTTTATTGAATAATCTGATGATTAATATTTAAACATGTTTGAATAATCATACCATCTTCAAATTGTTGTGAAAAGTTTAGAAAATATGACATTTCATGAATATTATAATATTAGTAATAATGTAGGTTGTTTGAAATAATATCTAATACAATTCAGTGATGACTCTGCTCATCATTTGGAAGATGTCATATGACATTTAACTCTTTCCCAAGAACAGACATGATTATAAACATCTTTGGAAAAGCTAGTTGACTTTTAATTTAATTTATCCAACACTCCATTTGTTAAGCATAAGCTCCCCTTAGCTGTCTCCTGCAAAAAAACAAAAAACAAAACAACAATTGAGTCTTGAGTGCAGCTCCTCTCTTTTTGCCTTCCTGTGGGTAAGCACCTCTGAAAAGTTCAGGCTCATTCTGGCTCCTGGTTCTCACTGTAAATTTGTTTACTGTAGAATGTGGGGTTTTTGTTCATTCCAATAACACTGTGGTCTGTTGTCACATAGACTTGACCCATATAACATGATCAAGTTCACTGCCATGTTACCGTGGAATGATATCATTGTCACTTTTTGTGTCTTGGGTTTTCACTGCCACTAAATCATTCACGTGAGCTTCAGGCTGTGCCTGTTTTTTCCCTTGTAAGAAAAGAGAATAAGCAATAAAGGAGATTCATTCTGCAGCTCAGATATGGATATTGTTTACTGATATTTTTTCAAATGACTACACACTCTGTGTGCCCCTCATCTTGAAGATGCTCTGCTCTCTGGAGCATATACTTTCATATCCTACTGAATGCATTCGCACCTGACAGGCTCTGAGAATGGGCTGTAAAAGTTGTTTGGATTGATGTTGACTGGGGGCATCTCAATGACTGTTGGAACACAGAACAGATGCAGTTTGATTAGGGGGGGGCTTCAACTCTGTTTCCTACAGCTGGACCCCTGGAATATCAATTCAATTCAGTTCAATTCAATTTTATATGTATAGCACTTTTTACAACACAAGTTGTCACAAAGCAGCTTTACATTGTTACCAGGCCTGAGACCCCCTGAGAGCAAGCCTAAGGCAACAGTGGCAAGGAAAACCTCCCTAACTAACAGGAAGAAGCCTTGAGCAGAACCCAGCTCAGAGGGGGAGTCCATCTGCTTCTGGCTAGCACTGGGCAGATAGAATTACAGAGAATACTAAAGTTAGTATAGTGTACTTAAGACAATTGAATTATATAGACAATAGTAATTACACAACAGAGTAATTATAAAATGTAATCCTGGAATATCTAGTTCTTGGCACACAGTTGGCTTGATAGGTACATTTACATACATTTATTCATTTAGCAGACGCTTTTATCCAAAGCGACGCACAAAAGTGCATATAGTGGGCAAACAGGCACAGGCACAAGGGCAAGATGTGTACATGTCATACAAAGCAGATAGTGCTGAAGCTGAGCACAAGGTCAGTGTAGCAAGACAGAGCTAATCTGATCTAGGGGTACATATATCAAATACAACCATTGGGACAATAAAGTACCGCTATGCTACCTAGGCAAAAACGTGCTACAAATACAAGGTAAGGGATAGAGCTACAAGTACATGCCAAGAATCTTAGATCTACAAGGTCAAAATGGCAAGGGTGTCAGTCCAGGTAGAGTCTGAAGAGGTGTGTCTTCAGACCACGTCTGAAGTGTTGGATTAAAAGGGTTGTTCTCAGGGGGGTGGGGAGTTCATTCCACCATTGGGGGGCGATGAAAGAAAAACCACGTTGTGAGGAGTGTGGGCCTTTCGTTCTGATGGTGGGAGGAGCGAGGTGTCCGGATGTAGCAGAGCGAAGTTGTCGAGTGGGTGCGTAAGTTTGGATGAGGTCCTGGAGGTAGGTCAGGGCAGTCTTTTTTGCAGCAGAAAAGGTGAGAGTCAAGGTTTTAAAGCGGATCCTGGCTGCAATTGGGAGCTAGTGGAGCAATCTCAGCAAGGGGGTGGCACAGGAGAACTTTGGGGGGTTGTAGATCAGCCTAGCAGCTGCGTTTTGGATGAGCTGCAGCAGCTGAATGGTGCAGGCTGGGAGGCCTGCGAGGAGGGCGTTGCAGTAGTCCAAGCGGGAGAGCACGGTGGCCTGGACAAACAGCTGGGTGGAGTAGGTGGTCAAAAAAGGGAATCGACAGGAGCGTGTTGTCTGTGAGATGTAGTCGGTGAAGTCCAGCCTGTTGTCGAGGGTGACACCTTCACAGAAGTGGAGGAAGTTACTGTGGTGCAGCAGATCAGTCTTGTCCAGGTTAAGCTTGAGGTGGTTGGAGGCCATACATCTGGAGATGTCGGCCAGGCAGGCAGTGATCTTTGCGTTGACCTGGGGGGTGATAGCAGTAATAGGAGAAACCATGTGAGTTAATGACTGAACCAAACGAGTTGGTGTAGATGGAGAAGAGAAGGGGTCCCAATACAGAGCCCTGGGGGACACCTGTAGTGAGGGGAGTGGGTGTGGAGGTGGAGCCTTTTCAGTAGACCCGGGAAGATCTACCAGTCAGGTAGGACCTGAACCAAGAAAGGGCAGTCCCAGAGATGCCAATGTCTGAGAGCTTGGCGATGAGCAGCTGGTGGTTGACTGTATCAAATGCAGCGGAGAGGTCGAGGAGGATTAGGACCAAGGACAGGTTGGAGGCTCTAGCTGTGTGGAGGGCCTCTGTCACCGCCAGGACTGCTGTTTCAGTTGAGAGCCTGGATCTGAACCCGGACTGGTGGGGATCAAGGAGGTTGTGCTGGAGGAGAAAGGGAGACAGTTGGTTAAGAACAGCACATTCCAGGGATTTGGATACAAATGGCATGAGGGATACTGGACGGCAATAGTTCATGTCAGAGTAGGTAGGACAGTGAGGTAGCAATTGGGATGTGGTGCTTGAGCTACAGCTCCAGGCAGGACAGGAAACAAAATGGGACAGGAAACAAAATGAAAACAGTGATTAGTCGATGTTAAGTGCAGGAATGAAAACCATAAAGGGAAGGGGGAGCAGTGGGGGGAAGAGAGATGCATATGTGTAATAAGGAAAAATCCAGGCAGATAAGCACTATGGTAGCATACCTTGGGGATGAGAGGCAAGGGGCCAGCACGATCATGAGGGTGACCCTAACGCAGTCAAAACCAGACCACAGCCGGATCAGCTGAACACAGAGTAACCAGGCCATGATGTAGTGACAGCAATGACCACTTAGTCTGCCAGAGACTACGATCCATGCCAGCACCACGTCGTGTCCCTCAACTAGAGATACGTTTTTAGCCTAGAGTATCAACGGCTTGCTTTCATGACAGGACATAATGTTTAAAAAAATCATGGAAGGCAGCTCTGTGTCTCCCTGATAACGCTAACACATTTCTTTAATCAACACATCAACCAAGTCCTTTGAAGAGGTGTTCATCTCTGTCAAAGGTTATGCGTGATGGCTGGTTATGTATGTGTTTGTGTTAGCACTGCTGAACTCCTGAAAGACTTCATGTGTGTGCTGGCAGGTGATTAATAATTGGCACTCTAATGGAACTTCCCTCTCCCAGCATTCCACCAAGAGGCCATGAGCCATCACCTTCTTCACAGCTTCTACAGTCCTGATTTATTGGGTCAATATATAATTACATACTGGCAGTTAACTAATGGGACCTGGGCTCTTTTAGCAAAGGATAAGGCTAGTGATACACCTGTTGATACTTGGCACTCCATATTCAGTTATAATTCTCCAACACTTACCTGTGAACTCAACACTTACCTTACATGTGAAGGGCTCAGTTATAATGAAGTGTAGTCAAAGGTATCAATGCAGGCATCAGCTGTGTGATGTTCTTTCTCTGTGGAAAAAAATGAAACAATCTCAAGTAGTTAAAATGGACTTTGTGTGAGAAAAAGATAATATGTTTCACTATTATTATATGTTTCACTCTGTCATAGTATAATGACTTGGGAGTTAAAAGTTTTCTCCTCTGGTTTCCTTTGTCTGATTTACAGACACTTCATCTACTGCATGTATTTTTGGGGGCATAGCCCCATCTCACCAAATACTTTGTACGTGGTAAGCAAGGTAGGCCTTCAGAGCAGTCTCACCAGTAGGGCATAATACATAAAACAGTAAGCCTCCTGGTAACATCACAGGGATTTTTCTGCTTTTTGATTGACTGGAAAGTCTAACAAATGATGATATTCTTAACCATGGAGGTATACCCAATCCTTGAACCCAGGGAAGCAGATGTCTTCATGCACAGGACAATCGCAGGAAACAGGCCAATTCCTGTGTCTTAATCCATACTGTCTGTTGCTGTAATCTTTCTGAGAACAGAAATGCACACAGCCAGTACACTCTTCTTTTCTATCTTTGAAATGCAACAGTGATGACCTAGGTTTTGGCTATATTGAATTAGAGGGACTAAAGCAGTTTCAACTGTGCAAAATGGGACACTGATCTCTGTCCAGCCCATGAAAAAGAAAGAACTGCTCTTTTCAGGGTGCCATTAAACATTGCCCCCAGAGGTTTGTTTACCCACATATGATTTTATGGGTAAAATAAATAAATAATAAATAAAAAAGTGTGACCAAACACATCATTAGCCTCTGATCTCTGTTTAAATATATCATGCTTACAAACAAACCAGTGGGGAGGACAGACCTTGAACCCCCCTCTGGTTTCTGAGCATCTGCTGAAGCTGTTACTGAGTTAACAGATCAGCTCTGAGAACAGTGCAGATGTTTTCTGTGGGAGCCAAAAAACATCAAAACCAGATTGCCCCGCGAGCCGTCCAGGGCATGCTATCAAGATAGAATGACTCATGGACCCCAACAGATAATAAAACACACGTAACGTTTGCTTAAGGTACAGGTGTTGGATATTCTGTGCTACGCTTCAGACAAACACAAACAAACTCTGTTTGGGAATAAAGTAATTGAATACAGATGGGAGAAGGCAAATGAAAGAATTTAACAATATCTCTCCAAGGGATTCCTAATGGGAGCGAGACAGAATAGGAAATTAAAAATTATTTGAAGCAGATGGACTATTCTTTGAGTTGTTGGAAATTTATTGGGGCTGTGAAAGAAACTGTCTGTTTATTTTGCATGGCCGTGAAATTAATGGCCTGTTGAGCTGCGCTGGTTTTAGTTTATGCCTGTTGTTCCATTTGTCATAATTTAACAGGTATTTGTTATCAATTTAAGATTTGGCCTGATTTATCATGGCCCGTCAGCTTTGATTTCAAATACCTTTTGTATTGTAAGTGACAGAAAACCACTTTTAGGAGGAAAAAATGTACAACAAAGTTCAATAATGCATCTCAACAAGAAAATTCCACTTCATTATAGCATAATTTGGCTCAATGCAACAGGATTTGTCTTTCATTATTTTTGTATGATTCATCCATCTACTATTCATCCATCCACAATACTGATTGTTTTTTCAAACTTTCCTGCAGAGAAACATAAATCATACAAATCAACATCATGAACAAACATCTGTAGCTCTTTATGACCTCTTTGACTCAGTGTGAAAGCCATAGCCGTCATTTATGCTGGAGACACTGGGGACATGTCCCCACCATTTTTTGTCATGGCCCATTTCGTCCCCACCACTTTTTGAAAGCCTGAACACGTCGAACCTGTTGTTGTCCCCAGCACCCTGTTTGTGTGCTTATGAATTAATCTCTACCATAACAGTTTTGAATTATAAGATTTAAAAAAAATGATTTATTTGAGATTTAGCAGATATGAATTTCCAGAGAATGTGAATAGACAGTGTATCAGCTGGTTATCTTACATTGGTAAAGGGTTATATATCTTTGCCCTGGAGTCTGATGGAGGAATCACACCTGGGAGTTGCTGAGGTTGCTGACCCCCTTTGGGCCCCTATCATAAACATGGATCAAAGCTGGAGATGGGGTGCAGGAGGGATGCCATAAACAATTCATATGGAAAGGAAGTGGAAAGCAAGATTTTTATACTAATAGATAAAACCACATTTATCCACATTTGCTTAGTTGCCTATGTATTTTCTCAAAACCCACCTCATGAATCTTTCTTTGGAGCTTAATTTAAAGTAAGACTAGGTGTGACTGAAACATTGCCATATGCATAGTGTTTGTGACTTGCTTGTTTGTGGCATGAATATATTTCAGACATTTAACCTTTGATGACATCATTTTGAAAACTGTCTATGTCCAAGTCAGACGATAAATTAAGCGACAAGCATCCAGCAGAGAATTGCGGACTAGTGTGGTACCTCTTACCCGAACTGATTGATGTCCCTTCAAGCCACTGAAGAGCAACACACACTAAGATTTTTAAAAAATGAGGTAGAAAGAGATGATGACATTTTCTGAGTCCCCTGTTTTCAGTACATATAGCCTGGAAACAACCAAAACTGAAACTAACCTGCTTGCAAGCACAATGTAATTTTTCAGGTCCTGTTACTGTTGCTTTCACACACAAAGTGCACTTAGCCCATTTGATTAGCCTATTTTCCCCATGTGCCCCATTCTTAACCAATCAGAGGAATGGCAATGGCATATATCTTGAAGCGTGAGGTTACGTTTTACCTGTTATTTGCTTAGTTGGCAGATACCTTTATCTGGTTCTGTGTTTGCTTCCCTCTGATATCATATAGCATAAACAGAGCATGAGCTGTTTCCGTGCCCACCGCAGCAGTGCCAGCAGAGTCCCAGTGGACTCAGCCTGTAAATATGGTAAATGCAAGTGCTTGTAAATCATGCAGCTGGTTATTAATCAGTTTAATGAGGAATGACCAAGGTATATGGACCTTGATCATTCAGGTAGCACTCTGAATGTGCAGTCTTGATCTGATCGTCACAATGCGCTTTTATTTTTCTTTTACCTTGGACGACAAAGGAGCTGAGATGAGATGATGGGGGCCGGCAGATCCAGGTGGGGGGGCCAGAGGGCAACCTGTGTCTTTACCTTTCAGCATTGCTGGATTTTTTGTTTATTTTATCTGATTAGAATAAAGCGCCATGACATTGTCTACACAGGTCATCTGAAAACACAAAATAAATGTAGATCATTTTCATTTAATTTTGGGGGTTTTATTAAACTATTGTACATCTGTGGTGTTCCCAGTCAAAAATGATCGGCCATTGGAAATTAATGGGTGAGGCTACAAGTAGGAGAAAAAGAGAGGAATTGAGAGTTCAGGATCATGCCCGTCCATCAGATGGAATCACTGCTACTCTCTAACCCCATATGTGCATGTGTGCATGCATACACACACACACACACACATACACATACACACCCTTCTTGGGTTGGGTATCCCTGGCAACTCTGGAACCTTTCTCCTTTTTCCCATGGGAACCACAACTTTCACACAAAATATTATGAAAGTGTACAAAAAGTATGTGTTGTGGGAATCCTGGTATTCGCACAAACAATCAGAACAGTGTTTCAATAATATACAGAACCTTTCCCACAGCTGTATATATATGTATATAATATTAGACTCAGTGGAGGGTCTAGGATGAAAGTGCATCAGAAGATGTATCAGAAGTTGAAAACAGCACTGACTATGATCCAGACCATTAAGAGGAGGCTATTCCTGGAATAGCTGGGGAAAGCCATGGTGGCACCACTTATACAAAGGCGCCAACATTTACCTTGAGCACTACCCTCTGCTACAATGGTGAGAGACATACAAGGGCCAGAACCAAAGTCTATGACTGACACAGACAGAAGAGACAAATGGAAGAGGTGCACACTGTGTGCACCAAGAGACATCAAGACAAGCATTGTGTGTCTAAAATGCAGTGCACACATTTGCAAGGCACATGCAATAACCATCACCTATTGTTAGCGCTTCTATAATAGTTACTAATGTTGTTATTGTTTTTCTATGTTATGTTCTGCAATTTCGGGAGAATACCCTGCATTTTATGGTTCTTTGCCCTGGTCTGGGTTTTTATGATTCTTTTCATTACTCAGGACTAGACCAAGGGCAGATAAGTCAACAAATACAACACACAGCAGGCAAGAGGGCAAATGGCCTACCACCATAACTACCCCTAAATCAGTGACCACAGGTCACGCACCTACTTAAAATAAGGAGCCATTGCTTATTGCAACAAGTTACCTAAAACCTAGTCGGATACCTACAACCTCAAGCTAATGATTGCCTGTTTGGATTCACATTTGATTTTGCCAGATAAAAGTGGAAGTAGGGTGTGGTATGCCTGCTTTGTTTATTGGTAAGCATAAATCTGCCCCTCAGATGCAGAATCCTTGGTTAAACGGTGGCCACAGTCATGTTTGGTATAATCTGAAAGAGGTTCAGGTGCCAAATACTTCTAATATAGTACTAAAGAACTCTGCCTTTTCAGCCGATCTTAAAGTTGCTTCTTAAAAACAGTAACATTCAGATAGACCACAACTGCAGGGGGTTGCCTTCTCCCCCCCCTCCGTGAGCACAATCAGCGTGTGTTTGTGTGTGTGTGTGTGTGTGTGTGTGTGTTTCTTTGTATGTATCTACATGTTCGGAACACTTACCCTTTCATACCCCACAGTTAATTGTACCCTCATGTCATGGGAAAAATGTGGAAAACCCAATGTCGTGTGATATTGTGCATTTCTTAATATACCAGCAAAACCACCATTTTATCAGTTCCTCTCAGTCAACTCTCTCCTTTCAACCCATGCCTATTAATGTTTGGTGTCATTGCAATGCTCATGAAGAGCTGAATGTAAAAATGATAATCTTGAAAATATATCTGGTATTTCCAGATGTTTGGATCTAAAGCACAAACTTAGGTCCTGAAGAAACTCCCAGGCACTCCCCCACCATAAAATTAATTATGTGTGGGTCCAGGAAGTGGAGAGAGGTTCTTCTTAAGTCAGGCCTACAACAGGCCTCGATGTTCAGTCATACGCTCAGTCATCTGCTCAGTCATCCAGTACACTCAGTTTTTGCCTATGCTCAGTCCGTGGCTCAGTTTTTGTCTGCACAACTTGGTTCCATTTTTGCTTGCCCCCCGTTTAATCTGCTCAGTTTCTCCTGCAGCTTTTTGGATTTTTCCTTTTGGAGTTTTGCTGCTATTGTGAGTGGTTCCTGTGTTCTTCCTCGGGAGAGATAAACAATTGGCTTGGGTAATTTTCTTTTCATTTTCTTTTCATTCATCCATTCCATGATCCATCTATGTTCTTGTTTTGTTAATGTCTTTATTAATTTATCTTATCACTTTAATTTAGTGTCTGTTAAGGTAGTGGACCAGGTCTGTAGCCCAGACTCTGAATTTTGTCTTTGTCTTAGTGTAACTTCTCAATAAACCTTTTTAATTTATTCCAGTTGTGATTGTATATTTTTGGCAAAGGCTGATCCACCAGACTGCTCATTTCCTATCAATGAATTTGGTTATTTAATTGATAATTAATATCTTTAATAATAATTATTAAATTAAATCAATTTTTCTTAATTATTTTACATGTTGGTTAAGTGAAGAGTCTTAGTAATTGACGTCATTTGCATTTGGTTTTCAGAGTGCTGGGCGATAAACAAGGGCATTAATTTCTAAGACCGCTGGGTTCAGACCATTTAATTTTTTATTAAATTCTCACTTCCCCGACAGCAATATGGCAAAGTGTTAATGTGTAAATAGGCTTAGGCCTATGTCCTTTCTTTACTAATAAAGTCACATTGGTCAAATTTGACCGGGAACACCTCAGATGATAGTTTGTGCCACTTTTTAAAATTGAAAGGGTTTCAAAACAAATTTCCGGGTTAAAGAAAATAGTCTGTGATAAATATTACAATATGTTTCCTCTGTTACTATAGTCAAAATAATCCATAAATAATGCTACTTTTACTCAAAAATGTGTTGTATAAGTTCAGGTCAATGAGGCCTACTGGCCAAAAGTTCCAAATAAAAATGCAAAACCTTTCATAATTACTAGAAATAAAGTTGATAAAAAGATCTAATCCAACATCTAATGATAAAATATGCATAATAAGAGATTTATAAACAGTTATAAGGGGTTGGTCATTTTTGACCGGGAACACAAAAGTAGATAACATGAAATGAACACAACACAAGGGTTAACCTCGGATGTCTTCTCCAGTTCAGACTGGTGCCTGCTCATTACAGTGCTATGAGAACTAGGTAGGTTAATGCAGGACCTTGAGTTGGACATCAGTCCTTCTGAGAGTCATACATCAGAAAATAAAACGTTACCTAAGAGGAAAAAAGATAACTAAGAAAAATAGGAATTGCAGAGAGCCCATGGGTGCAGCCTTGGTACAAGAACTAAAACATCAATAAGGAAATATTCAAATAGCAGTAGAAATAGAGATGAAGGCAAGTACATTCCATGTGAAAGTACAGTTTCAGGACAGCTATGCTGTACAACCAGATGTTTACACAAAGAACAAAGAAATGTGAATATAATCACTATCAACATGACTCATATCACATAGCCTGTTGAACTTCTTCTCCCATTGTAATGAAATAATATGTGGGCTCCTTTTTCACATTAAAGTGGTCATGTGTGCAATGCATACAACACTGACTTCGAAAAAAATATAATTCACTCTTAAATTTTAATTTCTGAATAGCTGACCTATTAGGATATGCTTTGATTTCTCAAAATAATTGTGTATTATGTACATGAAAGCCGTGTGTGTGGGTGAACCAATCATAGCTTCCTGGTGTTAGATTTCTTTGTGTGATCTAGTGCGTTTCACCCCAATCTCAGATTTGCACTACATTTAAAGATAAACGGCAAATCCTTGAAAAATATCTTTTTGGTATATTTCAAGCCTGCAGTGGTGTGTCAGCTGACACATAAGAATACAGTTGCTTCACTAGTAAAAGATGAGATACTTTTAAAAGTGCTAGGCTACATACTGGGAAGGATGTAATGGGCTTTGTTGCTATAATTTGAGTACCAAACCAAATGAAAGCTGTGGAGACAGGGAGGAAATACTACTGGCCAAACACCTGTGCCAGTCATGCTGCAGCCGGAGTGCTGGGAAATGTATATGAAGAATTGCTTGTGAAGTCTGTCACCCTCAGCAACCACAGCTTAAAGTAGATGTGAGGTTAAAGTGGTTGGGGGAGGGGGGCAAGAGTCAGAAAATAAAAACAAGTGAGCATTTTCATCACATGCACACATGCATTCTCTGGAAGGGAGAGTTAGACACATGCATACTCATTCACAGCGAAGGGCCAGACACACACATTCAGTCACAGGGGACAGACACAGACACAGACACAGGCACACACACAGTCACATACATGGTTTAAACTTCCAAGCGAATAGCTAGGTAGGTTATTCACACAACACTCATTTACATTTATCCATTTGGCAGAGGCTTTTATCCAAGGTGACACTGATTGTTAGCTGATTGTTATGTATCTGGTCTATAGATAAACTATCTTGAAAAGAGCTTGTTTTTTACTTACATATGGTGTTTTCAACCACCCCCATCTATAGACAGATAGATGAATGTGGATACTAGCTACTCATTTATTCTGACAGTGTTTGCTTTGTAGGAAAACACCTATAGCCTTCAATGTTTGAGTTAAATGTTTTTATCCAATTAATGATTGTTTTCCAAGACATTGGTGGGACTATGCGGACCCTCCAGTTTCTACTTATGACTCTTAAAAATATGGAAACAATCATGCCTGTCTGAACAGGCCAATGTCATTTATGAGAGCATGTACATTCCCACTGCACTATGGGGACCTTAATACCATGTACTAATACTCACAATGTACTAATATTGCTGTGGTGAGGGGTTTCAGCTTCCATTTCTCATGGTTAAACTGTGTAAACTCTTATTGTAACACTGGTGTGATTGTAACAGTTGAGCAAGAGGGACCCAGATGCAGAGCTCATACAAAACACAAAAGGGTTTTAAAAGACAAAGAATCTTTACCAGAAACAAGCAACACAGGGTAGCTTAAGACTAATCTAGGAGCCAAGCCACAGGCAGGGTGTAAATAAAGCCGCAAAACACATAGACACTAATTACACACAGGTGAAAACAATCCAACTCGATCAGGCACACACAGCTCAGGCACAAACAGGAAGACAGTGCCTCTGGTGGAATCTCGGGGAAGCAGCAGGCAACTAGGCCAGACTGGCTGTCATGAGGACGCCTGTTGGTTTTTGCAAGAAGCAGTCTCTGAAACCCTGACAGTGATGATGTCCTGTAGTGAATGTTCGAATGAATTGATTGTTTATCACTTTAATTCTAATCAAGACAGCATTAAACTATCATTACATGTTCCAATCAGAGAGCTGAAAAAATACACTAAACTAATGTGCAAAAAAATCAGAAATAAGCAATAAAGCAATGAAAACTAGTGTCCTTGTAAACATTGGTCAAAATCAGAGCTGTAGATATCTAATCTGAGATCTCTGATCAAAGGTGCGGACTCTCCATGAGTTTTTGGACTTGGATCATTTAACGTGTGTTGTTGATTTTCTTAATCTCAAAACTGTCTCCATGTTTTTCTTACTCTAAATGTGTTTTCTCTGTTATGTATTTTAAGAATGCAACATCCCTCTTTAGAGTCCGAGCACCTTGTTCCAACCACTTTTGCCTCAGTACCCCCCTGAACACCACGAATGTCGCATTGTATGACAAAGATGTACTCGTTATGTATGACATGATGTAGAAGGGGTGAAATATGGCAATAACAATGAAGCTGTGTAATAAATATAAACTAATATGTAAAAATGTAAACTAAGATATACAACTTGGGATTTCTTGTACATAGTCAATGATCCTAAATGTTGACAGGAACCAGCCATGAGAAGAGTTGGGCAAGTGGCAAACCCTGTTTAGAGCTTTGTGCTCAGCCTCAAAGGCTGAAAAACCCACAGTAGCCCAAACTGGAAGACCTCCCTTTCCTTAGGAAAGTCAACGGAGCCTTGCTCAAATGAACAAATATGTCAATGGGAGACAGGTGCATTGGCTAGCAGATTTTAACTTTTTAACGTTTAACTGTTCTCATCATAACGTGAGCCCAGCTTTTTTAACCCGGCCTACACTGCTTTCCAAGTGTGAAATGCTGCGGGGGGGTGTGTGCCCCATTTGAACCAGAGGGCCTAATGTAGTCCGAATGGAATCTGTAACTCAGCTTATTGCTTGCCGATGACTTGAGGTAGTTTCAGTGGTGATTTATGAACACTGAGTGGACTCCTGCGGCAAAACACAACCAGGAGATTAGAGTGGCATTGAGACCTTTTTTCGGCTGGAGAAGGCGGCTGCATTTTTTTCTCCATTCATGCCAAACTGCTTTACACGGCAATTAGCTCTGTCCTCGTTCAGTGTGCAGTCCCAAGGGGTAATGACACTCATATATCATCTTCAAGATTGCTAATTATCCTGCTCAGTTACAGGTAGGCTTTGTAACAGTGAGATTAGCTTGTCGACATGATATTTGTTGCTTGTCCAATAAGCAAAGTTGCCCCCATTGCCATACATCCTCCCCTTCGGGAAGCATGCCCATGCGCTTCACACACCATGGCGTCCCTCACGCATTCTCCTGCCGTACTTCTCCCATTCCAGGGTGCCCCACTCACCAGTGCTTCACCCATCTCTGGGGTCCCTCACACCGTGCTTCACCCATCTCTAGAGTCCCTCACACAACAGGGTCAACCAAAACTGGGGGTCCCTCATACTGCTCACACACCGGGCATGCCTCCGACGGCCTCGCAGCCAGCCATCCCACTACTGACACCATTTGTAGCGAAGGGCGAGAGCAGTAGCCCCACCCGGCCTCGAACCCATGTATACGGGGTACCAAACTGGCTCTTTGGCGTCACGGTCAAAGCTGCCGTTTGGTACCCTGTGCACAGTCAGAGGGAAAACAGTTTTTTGCCAGTTCCCTCTTGTCAACATAAAACACTGTGATTTTTTAAAAAGTCAGCTCTAAGCAGTCATGTGCCTGTACTGCAGGGTGAATGAAAACAAAGTGTGAATTGACTTTCTGGTGGAACAGGAGTCCTGTTCATTTTTTAAAAATATATATAACCTTGCTCCATGAAGAAGCAATTCTAGACACTTGAGAAATTACTGCTATTATTAAATTAGGATAACTATTAGTCATTTTTTTCACACCCGTGCCCAGCCAGCCAGCTCAGCCACACCCAGTTCAGCCCGGCTCAACCTCACCTACTCATCAAGTGCATCTGTAACTCATGATTCAATCAGTTCCTGGCTATTTAAGGAGTCAGTCTGTGTTGCCTCATTTGTTAGGTATTGTTCTTGAGACTCTACTAAACCTGTACTCTGCTATACTGTGTTTGACTGCTGTTATTCTGACCCTTGCCTGTTCTCTGGACCTTGTGTTTGTTGGATCTGGTTGTACCGCTGCTTCCCTGTTACCAACCTGTGTACATCCCTGACTACGATTTCTGTCTTCGTGTACTAAAAGAAAGAAAGGATTTTTGACTGCACTTGGATCCCAGTCTGTTTCATTACATTTTTTTCATACATGCCCTTGTGTAGAGTGATACAAGGCTAAGGTGGCATGATACTTTAAATTCATATCACATGACCAATGGGACCAATAATATCATTGAAAAAGAAAACCTGAAATGCTGAATAAATATACATCAGATTGGAAAATAGCATTATTTTAGCCTTGCCTTGCAAGTATTTATTGTCCCAGTGACTGTATTTGGTATATGTAACCTTAGATCAGATATGTAACCTTACGTAACCTTAGATCAGATTAGCTGTCTCGCTACACTGACCTTGTGCTCAGCTTCAGCACTATCTGCATTGTATGACCTGTACACATCTTGCCCTTGTGCCTGTTGTTTGCCCACTATATACTAGTAATGACGAGATGAAGCCTCATGAAGCCTTGAAGCTTTCCAGCCAGAAAAGTGGTTCATTTCTCGAGGCTTCGAATGCACTCTAAGGACACCTGCTGGTCAATGGAAATACAATACGAGAAAAATCCTCGGCACGGTGACAGTGCCGAGATGTGCGCCAGCCTATGGGTTAGCAAAGTCCTGATGCATTAACATGCATAGGCCTACACATGAAAGTCATGTCAAATAAAGAAATAGTTCATTTTAAGTATTTAAAACGATTTATTTTGTAAATTTAATTATAGTTAAAATCTGCATACAGCTCTGCGTCCATCTCCACACCCATTACTCTTGTTTGAATTACTCATGAGCTCGTCGTTGCATATATGGAACACATATCACAAGAAAGAGCAGAACCAGAGCTTTGCAATGACGCTAGTCACATATTTGTACATACCAAAGTAATCATGTTATGAAGACAGATCAAACTTCTGCAAAGTAGTATCTTTACTAATTTCTTCACCCATTTTCATACTCCTGCTTCTCGGTTGAGTAAGTCACAAAGTCCCTATCGCTTCACAACGTGCCGCATATCAAAATAAACAGCAGACCTTACCCTTTCTGATGATACTAGTTTCTCTGTGCGACAAAGCGTTGTCCAGTTATCCGGTTTTGAAATCACAGCAAATTTTTGCATTGTCTCCAACATAGGACATTACATACCACTTTGTATGAAAAATAAACACAAAATAATGTATTTGCTTTTCAATGCCATGATTCAAAAGTTGTGGTCAAAACACGTGGTTTTCATAAAATAAAGCACATTCTTCATCCAATGATTCAGTGACAAGACTTCAGATAATAGAACAATAACATTTATTTCCGTTAGGGACTAAGGACATATTTTTTTCAAATACTTATTTATTTACTATCCACTATCCCCCCACTCCTGGACAGAGTGGAAAACATGTTGCAGAATGATCCGTTACAACACGAAATAACACCATAATAATTAGGCTTAGGCTATGTTATATTTCATGGAAATCATAACCTACAAGCTGAAGAAATCAAATCAGAGTTGTCTACACGTTGCTGGCTTCATCTCAATCAATATACTATTATCACAAAATCGCAACTCAAAATCTCCAACTACTTCAAACACTGACAACAACCCATGCATTCGAGAGAAATAGTCGAATCGTTGCACCAGACTTGAAACTTTTCTTGAAGCAGCGGTTAAACGAGGCTTCGAACGTCACTGGTGATGTCATTTCGCCAAAACAATACAAGACCCGACAGGGAGCTCTGACGGGACGTGCTTCATGTTTTTGACACCAGCTTCGAAGCCTCGGTTTCAAGGGTAACACCACTACTATATGCACTTTTGTACGTCGCTTTGGATAAAAGCGTCTGTTAAATGAATAAATGTAAATGTAAGTATTCTTCCTTCAATGAACATTAAGCCTAATAATGAACTATGCAACCTAAAAGCATAGCTTGTAAATTGTATCAAACAACGCATGATCCTCTGATGGGGAAAGAAGCTTCTGCATGCTTCTTCCATAAGCATCATGATGACATAATCACTGTCACTATCAATGAGCCGTTATATTACAGCTGCTGATACTCTTACTCAGAGCAACTTACAAAGTTGACAGTTTACCTTCATACAACTGGACATTTACAGAGGCAATCTGGGTTTGTGTTTTACCCCAGGGTACAACAGCAGTGCTCCATCATTGAACCGACCAAGTTTGGGGTCCGAGCTGTGTTCCTTTCCACATCAGAATCAGTTGGAGAGGCTGGTGCGATACTGAAGGAAAAGTGCAGGAAAAGTTATGAAAATTAATTCACATAAATATTAATATTGTGATGTTGATTGATAAACAGAGCTGGGTATCGAGTGTGGGTATCGAGCTGAAGAGGTCTGCAAGTTTATTATCAGTTCTGATATTTGAGCTGACATGCAATCGATAAAAAATATGTTTTCATGAGCATGTCTTTTGAAGAGGGGCAAAAATATGATTAGATGTCAAATTACGAAACCATTAAGCAGGTGTCTGATGCAAGCTTGTTATGTAGCATTATGAAAGCCCTGGACATGTTCTCCTCTGAAGCTTAGCTTTCTCCCTCAGCAGTCACATTGAGTCATTTTACCGAAACACAGGAGGTGGCTGAAATAGAAATATTTACACAGCTCCAAACTACCCAGGAGGCATCATTAATGCACATACTTTTACTGCCACAAAACATGCTTCTTCGATAAGACTAAAACGTTGATGAATAAATACCTTACAGGAAGCAGACATCCTTGACTACAATACATACTGTTTGCAAATTTCATTTCTAATATTAAAAATAAAATTTTGCAGTTTGGATGCGAAGTGCTAATCATTACTGCACATGCAATGACAGAGAAATGACATGGTTTTTCTGTGTCATCACCCACTCCTGATCTCACAGTCAAACATTGAAGGCAGGTGTGTCAAACCTAATTCCCAGTGGGCTGTGTGCACAGGGTGATTATTGTTCCAAATAGGGTTCCCTCTCTTCACTGGTCCAATTAGCTCACTGGTTGTGTGTATTGATACCTGTACATTTTCTAAAATGTACTGCAGCTTTGAGCATTGAGTATAATCTTTAGATGGTATTTATCATCTACAAAGATGTTAAGCATAAATTGATAAATATGTAAACTGAGCAATGATTTGCTTAATGAAGTAATTATGAGTAGTGGCTGGTGAATAATGATTACACACAGCCTTCCATCCAATGTTTAGTTGGGGTTCCTTTTTGTTCAGCTGACAGTGCCGACATTATGCTGTCACATTTGATTGTGTCACTTCACGGCATGACACACAATTTTTTCATGTGACAATCCATGTCACTATCTTTTCAGATGATTGTCAGATTGAATTACGACACCACCACTGATTAAAAGGGGGAGCTGTGGCTGACTCCTCCCGCATCATCTAGAACTGGTGGCCTTTTGATTCAATGAAGGATCAGTATCAGCAATAGTGATGACTATAACTGTTTACACACTGGGATTTTTAAAATTATTCTTTTTTTTTTACAATCATTTAAATGACACACCATTTAGTAAGATATATCTAATGTAGAAACTGTCTGTCTGGGCACAGGCAAGGACTCAGGCAAGGACCACGAGAGCTCTAGATTCCAAGCGACTTTATTAAGAATGCAGGACAGAATCGTAATGATAAAACAGGCAGGGTAGAGACCAGGTCGGCAGTCCGAACGCAGTCAGGAATCAAAGACAGGAACAGGCAGGATCAAACCAGGTAGTCAGGCAGATCAGGTGAACAAGGCAGGGCAGCAGGCAGGAGCAAGGTCAAAGTGCAGGCAGGGTCAATTCAGGGAACAGCGATCATGCAGAAACCATGGCAGGAATGAAACAGGTACAAACAAACTGGCAACAAGACAGAGACAAGCAGGGTAGATATAGGGCTGGGCTGATGCGATGATGCGAAGCAGGTGCGCAGGCAGGCAGGCAGGTGAAGACAATCAGGTGCGCAGGCAGGTGGAGAAAGGGTGGAGAGCGGGGCAGGGCTGGAACACAAGGAGTACTGACACTGTCACCATAAATATTCATATATACTCGATAACTTCACAAATAGCTCATTTTAAATGCTATTAAAAGCATTTCTTTTATGCTGTTATTTTTTTTTTTATTTTACCTTTTAATTTCCTCTTAATTCTATTTTTCCATTGCAATAGAATAAATTATACAGCACACGTCATTGGGGAGCTGAAACTCTGTGTTTAATATCTGTGAGAGTCTGTGCCCCCCAATCATCTCGCCAGACTCTGTAATCAGCTGAAGTGGCCTCTTTCTCCCCAGCATGAATGACGTGTCAGGGCTGATAAGGATATCCTGTATGAATTACACCCTTGGCTATTTGATATTAGAATCCCACATATACCAGCATTTTGCCTAACCAAACAACCCGCCGGACTGCCACCTCCACATTAGCAGATTTCGACAAGCAAATACAAAAAAGAAAAATCTTTGCGGTTGTCTGTGGTTCATGGAGTGGGGGGGGAGCGGGCAGGTATTGAAGGTCACAGAGGAAAGGTTACCCTAGAGTATCAGAGAGGGGGCCTAATTGTCAAGGTTTATGTCTCTGAAGGTGATTGATGCCAGGCGGGGATTCTCTGCCAAACTGTCAGGGAGCCTGGAATGTTTAATGTTCTCATTATTGGTTACACTGTTGTGTATATTTCTCTGTCAGTGCCGTGAACCCATCTGAACTGCCAAAGCACTTCAAAGGCCAGCGGGGTCGTTTGTCTTCCCCCCGACGCTACAAACGCTCGGCCTCAGCTGTGCACCAGTGATTTGTTATGACTCGAGAGCCAGCTGACAGACAGGTCTTCTGTAGAAAGGATTCCTTTTTTTGTCACTCTTGCAAAAACATCTCTGTGTGCACCCCCCCCCCCCCCTACCCCCCCCCCCCCCCCCCCCCCCAATGGGCTATACCTGTCAGCAGAGACGGGTATCTGACAGTTGTGTGGTCTTGCTAATTTGCAGCTGCTGTGACTTGCATCCCCCCCAACAACTTTAGATTTGGTTATGTTGGTGCCATGTGCAAACAGGCCACCATCTGCTGTCAGGTGCCAGGGGACAGGGTGCAGGAGAGAAATGGCGCTGCTAATTGAAGACACGTCTTCATTTCATATTAATCACCCTGGCTGACATGTTCTATCTTGGAAACTGAATTAAAGTCAAGCCATGGAGGGGAAAGAAGAAAAGAGCATACAGCCAGAGAGAGAGAGAGAGAGAGAGAGAGAGAGAGAGAGAGAGAGAGAGAGAGAGAGGGAGGGAGGGAGGGAGGGAGTAGAAAGGAGACGGGGTGGTGAGGGGAGAAAAATCTGATTTTTGTTTCTTTTCCCAGGCCATGACATGGTGAACCATTTTCTTCTTATCTAATTTTGGAACATGAAAAACAGCACATTTGTCTTGAAGAAAAATGGTGTGCCACACCGTGCAGATGGAAATTTTGAACACTGAGAAAGATCTAATCATGAGTTGTAGATTACTCCGTCGTTTTAACCAGATGGTAGGTTTGATTCTGCAGCCGGCTCCTTATATTAATGAATACTAGACTGTTGCATTTGATTTAAGTGAGTGAAATGTCTATCACGCGCATATGTGTGCCATGCCACTCCGTGTCCTTGCTGCATTTTCCATGTTTTAGACTTATGTCAATTTAGTTTCCCTCGACTTTTCATCATTGTCACGGTCAGCTAAGCATTTTTTACACTGGGGAAGCAGAAAAAATTAGTGTCCACAGCTAATTTCCTGTTATAGATCAGGGCTGTAACACAGCAACTAAAACCGTCACCTCAAACAAAGGAGACATGAGCTCAATAGTAACTTGATGAAGTTCCCGATCATCATGCCACTGTGTGTGAACATAATTACAGGGGGTGGGGGTTTGGGGCGGCTGCTGTATATCTCAGCAGTCACATTGACAAAGCTCTCTGGGGGACAGAAGTTATGCATCTGTTCCTGCTGTGTATTTGCACACCCCCAACCACCCCTCTGGCTTGGCACCTTGGCAGAAAAGACACCCTGCCCTGCATCCAGTGTCTCTCTTTTTTTCAAAATGACGCTCGTCAGATATATTACAATGTAGATTTTGATGATTGTGTTATGTGTTATGATAGGCTAACATGTTCACTTAGCATGCTGGCCACTACGTTATGGTTTGTGAAATGACTTCACCCAGCTGATTTACTATTATTACAGGACAGTAATTACAAAACAGGCCCAACAGTCCAAGTAATATGAAACTTTATAGCAATGCTTTTCTCTCCTGAGTATGAATAGTAACACACTGTTCTGCCGGCCTGCCTGGGGTGGACATGGTGTCCTGGGTTATTTGTATCTCTAGATTGGCCCTTGTGTGTGCACCATGATGGACAGTCATTTTGTCTGGGACTGTGGTTCCACCTTATGCCCTCTGTCTGTCATACCCAGAACTCCTCCGTGGAGTCTACCCATGGGATGTGACATTTCTGAAAACTGGATGGATTATAGTCACCAGGAACAGATTCTGCACATTTCCTTTAAATTGACATGCGCTGCATTGATTTATTCACATTTAAATTCAGGCTGCACGGACATTGACATGTTTCAGTGAGGGCTGAGCTTGTGACTGATCATTGCTTGTGACTGAAATAGCTTCATCCAGAAAAACACAGACTTTGGAGCTCAGACAGTGGTTTACCCTCACCTTTACATACTCAAGATGAGCTGCTCTCATGTCTACATGTACAGTATGTACTGAAAGGACTCCTGCTGCATTAAAGGCAAAGAGCAACAAATGCTTCACTAAAATTAAGGCTGAAATGAATACTCATTTTCCCTAAGAAAGCTTGAGCAGACTATTATTGAGGGGTAAATAAGAAATGTTTGTTTTAGTCTTAGTGTTCTGATTTCAGGTATTAACCTTTGCTAAGACATTTAAAATAGTGGTGAGGTTTTAAAACAACAACAGAAGAAAGGCATCATGGAAAAAATAGCTTGCCAATGCCTGAAACACATCAACGATGTGCCAAGTGTAAATTAAATTAAGAATATTAGCAAAGGGAGAGAGGAAAGAGAAAGAAAGAGAGAGAGGGAGAGCACAATGCCAATATGTCATATGCTAAATAGTTTTAAATTAGACCCTGTATATTGCTGTTGGAGACTACATTCATCATGCTCAGCGTGGGTCTGTGTCTTGCAAATTTTGCAGTAAGAGTTTCCACATGCCAAGTTTGTGCTTGGAGGAAAAAAGTTTTTTTTTCCTCCTTTTTTCAGGTTTTAGCAGCATAAGTTCATCTTTAATCAGTCTGCTGTTAATAAGTAGCTTCCTCAGAACAAGGCCACGAGTCATTAATCATACAGGCCACAGGCAGTCAGCTCCATGTGAAATGTTCCAGGACAAAGAGATGTGCTCCAGAACCGGCCTGGAGTCCCTTTTCATGGCCAGCAGTGTGTAAATTACAGACTGTGTCACATACTGACAAGGGCCAAGTGTTTAGCTTCTGGTTCGTCCTACTTTGGGCCTTCTCAATGAGAACTTCGTAGCTGCCAGAGGACACACACATAGGCAAAAACACATGCAAACGTCTGCCTATGTCTATATTATATGTGAAAATGTCAAGTCAGTAGAGCAGGACAGGTCAAGTGACTTCCAACTGTAATATCCTTTGTAATTTTCAGTGATGTAATAATTATATGTTTTGATTCAGTGTCCCATCCGTTTCTTTTCATTATAAATCATTTTCTTGGGAGGAAGGAAATCTTGTAATATTCTGTGAGAGAAAGAAAAGTTCAGGGATGGCTTAAGCTCCACTTCGTTTTAATCACCATTTATCAGGACCTGGTTATTTGTCATTCTTCTGAAAGAGCAACCTTGCCCACACCAGACTAATAGCCACAACCACTTTGAATTACAGGGCCTGCATTCAAATGATCCATCCACTAAACTGTGACAAGAACATTTTTAATATGGAGTCAAGATGGGCAAGAATGTCAGTCATCTGTTAAAAAAAATTCTTTGGTAACATCCAGCACAACTTATATATCTGAGGGGGAAGCAAGATGTCTACCTTATCACCCTCAAACAGCTTTATTTAGCATTCTGTATCATCTTACCATGGCAGGGGCAGTGTCCTGCACTCTATTTAGTTTATCCTCTAGGCCAAAATACATGCATTTAGTACATGAAAACAGAGAGGCAGGTCTCTGACTCTTGGGCAAGCAAGACTTTCAGGCATCTTTCATGCTATGGAAGGGCATCAATAGTTATGTTTAGAGAGAATTTTTCCAGTGTGAGGATTAAATGAGAAAACTGTAGCAGGCAGACCTTTTGTGGCCATTGTGTTCTGAAGGCTTTTCCCAGGTTTATAAGGTAATGCCTGCTGTTTCACATGACACGCAGAGCTGAAAACATTTTTATGCTGTTCCTTTATGGCTCAGTGGTGTTTTGGGAGATGTTCTCTCAACAATGCAGAGAGCACATTGTAAAATAATAAAGAAAGAAATACCTTTTCATCTTGTCAAAAAAGAAATCTCAGCAAATGCACTGGAGAATATCTGAGAATGTCACAAAAACAAAGTGCCACAGAAAAAAGAAGATTGTTTAAATTCAGAAGGCCAGCTGCCAGCACTTTAAAACCATCATTTATCATGTTACAGTATGAATATCAAATTCACTTCATATTCATAAAAATGTATGACAATGTAAATGACTGAGTGATCCATTAATTTTGTTAAACATGTTACATTTGTTACTTTATTCATCCCAGATGATAAACTTGTACTTTGTTCCTTTGTGAAAGATTTGATGTTAGACTCTTCTGCGTGACATTGTGACACGGAAAGTGTGACTAACAGCAACCATGTTTGGAGAAAAGCTTTATTTCATTACAAGAAATCAGGCAAAACGGATTTTTTAAAACCATACAGAATCGGGTTAAAGATCAAAAAAGAATAAGGAAATTTGATGTTGTCTTGATGTTGCTTTTTGAAAATTTTATACTGAACATGATTTAACATGATGATGAAGGAAAGGAACTATGTTGTTGATCGTCGCTGTTAGTGCATAAATACATAAAGTTTCGAGGTTAATGGAACACAATGCATTTAATGATATGTGATCCATATCTGTATGTCTAGTTTCTAAAGCACCTTGATTATTTATGCAAGGTTTGCTACAGGACATTAGCAATAAATGGAAACAAGCCTAATTAAGAATGAAGGGAAAACATCCATGATGAATGCCTTCTGTCATGACTACAAATATCTGACATTGCAATCCATATTGCCATAATTCATCTTTGTTGGACAGGTAAGAGGCATGCTGCTGAAGGTTCAAGCTAGTGTTATAAAGGACATAGATTTAACATAGGGCTGTGAGGAGGTTTATTCTTCTTGGCACCAAGGGGTTGGAAGGGGGGTGGAGTGATCAAGTCCTGATTAATGCGTGTGATGTTTGGAAATGTAAGTCCCGTGCAGCAGCACAAATAAACCGGAGGATTTCTCAGGATAGAGAAACATGTATTTCACAGTTGATTGAGCATGCAAAAAGCCATCCATTTTCCTCTGACTCTGTAAACAGTGACGTGGGTCCCCTTCGAGTGTGTGAGAGCTTGTCAGGGGAGGGGAGGGGCGATGACTATATGAATTTATATAACTGCCGGGATGTCTTAATTAAGTGATTTATATGGAAGGCAGGTTTATAACAGCTAACTGTGCATCGTATCCCTCAACAATTATTTCTGAAATCCAGCTATAAAAGCGGTAAATTTAACATTTTTCCAGTTGCTGTCACTGAAACCTAAACTAGAATCTGATTTTCAATAAATCCTTTCTAAGAAATGGAAAACAGCTGCATCAGGGTTGGTTTTCAGATTGAATCATTCTATGGGCAATTTATGGTATATATCTCTCCTGAGTGCTTTTGGTTTGGACTTTGTAACATTTACAGCAATGTTTTGTTTAGTCATGTTCTCAAAAGATATAGAAAACAACCAAAAGCTACATTTGAATTACATTTTAGGAGTCAAAGGCCTTTGTATACTCCCCTCCCCTCTCAAGTCTAAGTTTTAGTTGGTGGCATGAGGCACTGAGATAGACCTTATTGTGGGTGGCACAGAGTAAGAGGGGGAGAGAATGTAACCTTATGGAACAGTATCTTGGTTACAGTGCCTAATGTTTCATAATACCCCAGTAACTTGGAGATCCAGAAATTGTTACAACTAGGCATATTTTTTTAAATAGAAATAATACTCAATGCTGATTTTTAAAAGATTCTTTCGAAGAGCTTATGCTTTAATTAATGCGCTTTCTTGGCTAACATTTTCTTCAGCCTTGTGCTAAGCTTGCTGTTTAATAAGAACATATTATGACGAGAACAGGCCATTCGGCCCAACTAAGCTCGCCATTACAATTAAAGAGAATCCAAAACTGCATCAAATCTGGACTTGAACACAGCAAGGGCCTCTGCATCAACTACATGACCTGGCAACCTATTCCATGTATTGATAACTCTTTGTGTAAAACAGCACTTCCTTACATCAGTGTGGAACTTACTCTTCACTAGCTTCCATTTATGTCCCCTTGTTCTACAGACTGAACTCACCCTAAAATGTGTTATAGTTAACCTTAGAGTCCTTTTATAAATTTGAAACCTCTATTAGATCACCCCTAAGTCTTTGTCTCTTTAAGTTTTAGAGGAAACCCAAGCCACCACACCAACACAAGTACAGAACTCAACTTTATTGCAACAATCCTAAAACCTAATATGTCAGCGCCATATTATACTGCTACAGTTTGGTGCTTGGGGTCCAAAATACAGGCATGCACAGGTTAGATTACTATATATGTTTTTTAAAAATTATTTTTACTCTCTCCACATGGTCACTGTAATAGGGGTAGGGTTAGTCTGATACTTTCCACACGTCTGGGCACATAACCAAATGGAAAGATAGAAAAGTATACCACCATTAAACCTTAAGATAAAATACATTTAAAAATACAGTGAAATTTTTAAAAAATGTTAATGAATAGCTAGCTACCTATAACTAAGTAACGATGCATGAATTCAATAGCTCCCACAACTTTGTATCATTACTTGTGTATGATGTGTGATTGTGTCTTGAAAGCTAAAGTTTTACAACATTGCTTGATCATGTTGTTATCTCTGCAGCTAGCAGATTTTCTTCTTTAATATTGTTTCATGTCAGATTTTGTCATTACAATACAGTGATACATGATATAGTCTCATCAGCATTGTCACCATCTTCCAGGTTCTTCATCTGACAAAGCCAAACCAAGTAGACAGCCTATCATACAGCCTTCACACTGAAATATCTGAGCCAGGGGCTCCCCAAAATGTCAGCCTTCCTGTGTGGAAACATGTCTCCCACACAGATGGGAGGAGCTTGAAAAGGAATTCCTAATTCTGAGATGTCTCCGTCTGACAAGAGAAAACACTGCTTATTGTAGATCAATTTCACCTGAGCCTATGATTCCGGTGGTCTGCCAGGATTCAGATGTATGAGCTGAGCTGTTCTCAGGACCTCCAAATCTTTTACCTGGTGGTTAACTTGGTGGAATATCACAATGCAACCAATGAACAAGACAGCTGTAAAGGCTTGATCCAAGAAGAGAACCTAACCCATAGACAGAGGGGAACACAGTAGAACAGCCCTGATGGAATCCCAGACAGAGAGGCTACCTACTGCAATCTCTTATTCCCTCAAGTTGTCAGAACTCAGGCAGGGACTCAAGCGCAGACGAGATGGATGCCAAAAACGGGTTTATTAATCCAAACGGGTAATCCACAAAACAAAAGTCAGGGCAGGCAGAATCAAAAACCGGGCAGACACGGCAACCAAAACCACAGGACAAGAACGAGAAATGAAGTCAGGAAAAACAGGCAAAGTCCAAAACCAGAAAAACACAGCAAACATTCCACAAATCAGGTCCAGAAATCGTAGTCAAGAAAAAACAGGCAAGGCAAAAGGAACCGACAGGCAAACCAGAACAGACAGCGAGTAGCGAAACAGCAAACTGAGACGAACTGGCAAACAAGACAGAGACAAGCAGGGTAGATATAGGGCTAGGCTGATGAGGTGATGGGAAGCAGGTGTGTAGGCAGGCAGGTGGAGACAATCAGGCGGGCGGAGACAGGGCGGAGAGCGGGGCAGGGCTAGAACACAAGGAAAACAAAAGCACATGGACAGGGAAAAGAAAACAACCGGCTAAGACGCCGCAGTCATGACAGTACCCCCCCCATGGACGCCACCGGGATGCCGCCAGCGAAAGTCCGCCATGAGGGAAGGGTCGAGTATGTCACGGGTTGGGACCCAGCATTGTTCCTCCGGGCCGTAACCTTCCCAGTCCACCAGGTATTGGAGTCCGCGGCCCCGGCGCCGAACTCCCAGCAAATGTCGCACGGTGTATGCTTCGGATCCGTCGATCAGGCAGGGGAGCTTGAGCCAGACTGCAGTGGAACTGATCACTTGGGCGATGGGGAAGGGACCGATGAAGCGTGGGGCCAGTTTGCGGGATTCCACCCTGAGGGGAAGATTGCGTGTGGACAGCCACACTCGCTGCCCCCGGACGTAGCGGGGAGCTTTGGAACGGAGCCGATCAGCGGCCCGCTTGATCCGGGCAGATGCACGTAGAAGTGCAGTCTGGCTGCACTTCCAGGTACGCCGGCAGGGACGGACGAATGCCACAGCCGAGGGGGCCCCAACCTCCTCCTCCTGAGCTGGGAACAGTGGGGGCTGGTAGCCGAGGCAGCACTGGAATGGGGACAGGCTGGTGGAAGAGGATGGCAGGGAGTTGATGGAATACTCCACTCAGGGCAGCAGCCGACTCCAGGAGCTGGGATCTTGCGAAGCGAGACACCGCAGCACCGTTTCCAGCTGCTGATTAGCCCGCTTGGTCTGGCTGTTGGTCTGCGGGTGGAAACCTGAGGACAGACTCACAGATGCCCCCAGCAAGTTGCAGAAAGCCCTCCAAAAGCATGACGTGAACTGGGCCCCCCTATCCATTACCACGTCAACAGGCAATCCTTGCAGTCTGAACACGATTGATCATCAACTCAACCGTTTCTTTTGCCGTGGGCAGCTTTGCCAGCGCGACGAAGTGCACAGACTTGGAGAAGCGATCAACCATGGTTAGGATAACCGTATTACCTTCAGACGAGGGCAAACTGTGACCTGCAGAACTGTAACCTATGTAAGTCGCTTTGGATAAAAGCGTCTGCCAAATGAATAAATGTAAATGTAAACTGGTGACGAAGTCCAAGGCGATGTGGGACCATGGTCGCTTGGGGATAGGCAGAGGGCGTAGCAGTCCAGCTGGAGGGCGATTGGAGGGCTTGTTCTGCGCACAGACTGAGCAGGTGGAGACAAAGCTGTGGACATCCTCTTCCATGGCGGGCCACCAGAAACGCTGCTCGATGAGGGCCTTGGTGCGTCTAACCCCTGGGTGGCAGGCCAGCTTGGAGGAGTGTCCCCACTGCAGGACCTGGGAACGAACAGACAATTAACCGGACAAGAACTGGGGCAGGCGTTGCACTGCTGAGAAGAGCGTACTAAAGCCAGCAAGCAGCGAGCGGGCAATATGGTGCTGGACTCAGGCGCCTCCTCAGGTGGGGAGGACTGACGAGAAAGGGCATCGGGCTTGCCGTTCTTGGAACCTGGGCGGTAGGAGAGAACAAAGTCGAATCTGGCAAAGAACAGGGACCAGCGAGCCTGGCGAGGATTAAGGCGTTTCGCCATACGCAGATATTCCAGGTTCTTGTGATCGGTCCACACCAGAAATGGGATACTCGCCCCCTCCAGCCAGTGCCTCCACTCCTCCAAAGCCAGCTTAACGGCCAGCAGCTCCCGGGCCCCGATGTTGTAGTTGCGCTCCGAGGCGGAAAGCCGGCGCGAGAAAAAGGCACAAGGATGGAGTTTGTTATCTTGTGCGGACACTTGAGAGAGCACAGCCCCCACTCCCACTTCCGAGGCGTCCACTTCGACGACAAACTGCCAGGCAGGATCAGGCTGGGCGAGCACAGGCGCAGTGGTGAAGTGCCTCTTGAGCCCATGGAATGCCTCCGTGGCGACCAGGGGCCAGGAAAAGCGTCTGGAGGGGGAAGTCAGAGAGGTGAGCGGAGAGGCAACCGAGCTGTAATCGCGAATGAACCGTCGATAAAAGTTTGCAAAACCCAGGAATCGTTGGAGCCCACTCCTCGACCGCCTGGACCTTGCGACGATCCATCCGGACCCCTCTGACTGTGACAACACACCCCAGGAAAGAAATTGAGTCCTGATGAAACTCACTCTTCTCCGCTATAATGAACAGGTGGTTCTCCAGCAGCCTCTGCAGCACTTGGTGGACATGAAGGCAATGTTCAGCAGGCGAGTGGGAGAAGATGAGGATGTCATCCAGGTACACATACACAAACTTGCCGAGCATGTCACGGAGAACATCATTTACCAGGGCTTGGAAAATGGAAGGAGCTTTGGTAAGACCAAAGGGCATGACCAGGTATTCATAGTGACCCGTCGGGGTGTTAAACGCGGTTTTCCACTCATCCCCCTCTCTGATGTGAACCAGGTGGTAGGCGTTGCGAAGATCGAGTTTACTAAAGATCTTCGCTCCCTGCAAGGACTCGAACGCCACAGACATCAGCGGTAGCGATTTTTCACCATGATGGCGTTTAACCCCCGGTAATCTATGCAGGGGTGGAGTCCGCCGCCCTTCTTGCCCACGAAGAAGAAGCCCGCTCTTGCAGGAGAAGATGAGGGGTGAATTATGCCGGCCACCAGCGACTCCCGGATGTACTTATTCATAGCCTCCGTCTCAGGTGGTGACAGGGAATACAGGTGGCCCCAGGGCGGAGTGGTGCCAGGCAGGAGGTCAATGGCACAATCATAGGGACGATGAAGAGGCAAGGAGGCGGCGCGGGACTTGCTAAAAACTCCCTTCATGTCCAGGTACTCAGGGGGCACTCCAGACAGGTCAGGAAACTCATCAGCGATGGCGGAAGCTGCAGAGACGGGGACCAGAGCGTCTTTGAGACATTGAGATGCACAGAACGGACTCCACTCCGATATTCTGTTCTTCACCCAGTTGATCCAGGGATTGTGCTTGCAGAGCCAGGGGAGTCCCAGTACTAATGGTGCTTGGGGTGTGTCCATGATGTGCAGCACGATGTCCTCACGGTGGTTGCCAGACAGCAGAAGACCCACTGGCGGAGTAATGTGCGTGATTTTGACGAGCGGCCCCCCGGTGATGGCAACCGCCTCTAGGGGGGTCTGGAGCGGGACCCGTGGCACCCCAAGCTGCAGGACCAGGCTCGCATCGATGAAGTTCCCGTCCGCTCCGGAGTCAATAAGAACAGCAACCACCTGTGGCTGGCCATGAACAAAGAGGGACGCTGACAGCTGTGGGCGAGTGATTGGGGAGTTTGTATCTCCCCGGTTACGGGTGAGTGCTGGCTTTTTACTGGGCACTTAGAAAGAAAGTGCCCTGGGTTGCCGCAATACAGGCAGGACCGGGTCTGGATCCGCCTTTGTCATTCCACCGGAGAGAGGCGCGTGCGGTCGATCTGCATAGGTTCCGGAACAGAGGGCATCAACGCAGCAGACATGGAAGGCCTCCGAAACTCCCCAGCTGATCCCCGAGACTCTGCTCTCTCTCTCCGACGAGCAGACAGGCGGTGGTCGATGCGGATGGCGAGGTCAACCAGGGTGTCGAACCCAGCCGGCAGATCCCGGGTCATCTTTAATCTCCTCAGACAGCCCATGGAGGAACGTGTCGTACAGGGCTTCTTGATTCCAGCCACTGGTCGCAGCAAGGGTCTGAAAATCAATGGCATAATCGGAGACTGAGCTCCCTCGCTGACGGATCTGCAGCATCTCCCGAGCAGCCTTGCGTCTTAGCCGGAAAACAACCGGCTAAGACGCAAGTAAAGTGATTACACAAGTAATCGCTGAAATGACATACCAGCAAGTTGAAATTAATTTATAGGGATCTCTACCCAAATCTGTCTAAGGATACCAGATCACTGAAATGCTATTCTGACAATACTGAGATCTGACATCTGTGATATCTATTTGTAGGATATTTATAGGAATCAATCTCCAAACTTCTTAAAGGATAACAGAACATTTAGTTTCATTTTTTATTGTAACATCAGGTACACTAAGGTACTCCTGCTCAGCAACACTGCTAGTAAGAACATTGCCTTCCAGCTGTGGTCTAATCCAAACTGGGAGAATGGGTCTGTAAAACAGCAAAACAGATGTCACGCCGCAATCAATAAAGAGAGGATGTGGGAATGGGGTTTACCCTATTTGATGTTTTCTGTCAGAAAAATTATCAAACAGGGTAGACCCAATTCACAGGTTCCTCCCTGTTTGAGCACCTGTACACATACTAGGTGATAGGTAGTGTGGGAATTATGAGGAGGAGTAACCTAATCTATGCCCCAGTCTGACTGAGCATCTGGAAGGTATGCATGGCTGCAAGGTTAAGTTGTGATCCATTGTGTGCAAGGATGTAAGCAGCCAGTATACTACACACACTGACCACACCATGCTGGCATGAGAATTTATCCAGAATAAAGAATTCAAGTGATTGGGTCTTGGCAGTGATTCCCCCTGCTGTAAGTTTCCACTAACTTATCTGAGCCACTGAACATGAACACAGTCATAAACAGAGCATGACCATTAATATATAGCAGCACTTCTCAAAGTCTGGACTCCATCCGGACCCGCCTCCACTTCGTATTTCAAGTGCACTAATTGTATGTGATGGATTAAATGTGTGTATTTCTTACTTTAAAGAGCGCATGTTAAACTTGTAAACCATTTGTTTAGTTTTGTTATCTCTTTTTGGAGATAATTAGAGTGTTCCTGGTCCGAAATGAAGGCGAAGGCGAGTTATCCTGTGTTTTCCTGTGTGACATTGTTGCCATGACATCCAGTGAGTGTATGACGTTTGACGTAATCGGGCGGGCAATCGGGCCACACTTCACTGCGGTGTGTGAGCATTCGGATGGGTGAGGATGTCAGTTTCCAAAAAAAGAAAAGTTGATGAAGACAATAGAGTTTTCAAAGATGACTGGACAGAGAAGTATGCGTTCATTTTGCCTCAATCCAGCACAAAGCCGTTCTGTTTGATTTGTAATGAGACAGTTGGAGTTGTGAAGAGTGGAAATGTCAAACGCCACTATGAAACAAAACACAGACATTTTGAACAGCAATATCCACAGAATACAGAGGTGAGGACAACAACTACAGTATGACAGCTAAAGTCTTCATATGAATCAACAAATAAGTTGCTTGTGAGAGCTCTGACACAGCAAGAGAGAGCTACAGAAGCCTCTTTCCGAGTGGCCCGGGTACTAGGCAAAAACAAGAAGCCCTTCTCTGATGCAGAGATAGTTAAGGAGTGTTTAGTGGAGATAGCAAAGGCTTTGTTTGAAGGAAAGGAGAGACAGGAGATGTTAGAGAAATTAAAGAAAATTCCACTATCCAATGACACTTAAACCAGGAGAACAGAGATACTTGCCCATGACTTAGTTAAGCAGTTAACTGATGATATTAAAGATGCACCCTGCCTTTCACTTGCGGTGGATAAGTCAACAGACGACACAGACCAAGCCCAGCTATGTGTGTTTGTCAGATACTTCAGCAAGGCAAAGGGGACATTCTGTGAAGACTTACTGGGCCTTACTCTGCTCTGTCACACTAGAGGAGAGGACATCTATGAAGCTATCATGCAGATGCTTAATGAAAGGGGAATTGATGTCAAGAATGTTGTGTCCATCGCTACTGATGGTGTTCCAGCCATGATGGAGAAGGAGAGCTGTCCAACGTCTGAAAGAGGAGCACTCAGACCTGCTGACATACCACTGTATAATACACCAGTCCGTGCTGTGTGCTAGCCTTGGAAAATAATATTCAGACGTCATGGAAACTACTATGAAGCTTGTGAACTACCTGAGAGCATCCTCTGCCCTTCAGCGCCATCTTCTGCGAGCATTCCTGAGTGAGGTGAGTATTAATGTTACTTTTTACTTCTACTGTCTTTTAGTGTGGGTGGGTCAATGGGGGATTATTAAGTTGTGACCACACACACACACAGACTGCACACATAAAAAATATTGCTTCAGAGGTGAAGCATTTAAATCTTTAACAATTTTAATTAATTGGAAACTAAGGCATACGTTAATACTCATACAATAGGGAAAATGCTGAATATCTCCCCACTGACTGATGATAGGTTAACCCTTATTTCACAAATGTATTTCTCATGTATATAATCATTTTCAATTGTGAATAAATGTAGGAGAAAATGTAATTATATGCATTTGGAAGTATTAACAGTTTTCATCAAAATCTACTTACAACAGACAACAGACAACAGATTTACAGCATTTACAAGGTGTTTGTATTCACTTTATGAATATTTTGTGGAACACAAAAAGATCATGTATTTATTTATTTATTTTTTTAAATCTTTTTTCTTCTTTCTCTTACCAGGTAAATGCTGCTTATGATGACTTACTCCTCCATAACAATGTGAGCTGGCTAAGTAAGGGAAGGGTCCTGGAGAGGTTTTAGGCCATCAGGAAAGATTTGGAGATGTTTTTGTCCCAGTAGAAGAATGTCAAAGTCAGGCATTATGGAGCTTGTGGCCTTTTTAGTGGACATAACATCTCATCTAAATGAACTCAATCTGAAGCTCCAGGGCCAAGGCAACACAGTGTGTGATCTGATGGCAGCAGTACGCTACTTTGAAAGGCGGCTGGAGATCTTTGAGAGTGACATCACAGGGCCACATATCCACTTTCCAACTCTTCTCCAGCAGACTAATGGCAATCACCATCATCACCATCTTTCCTTTTTGGAAAAGCTAGCTGAAAATTTCAGGGAGCGCTTTGAGGGCTTCAATGTAGGCAGACAAGTGCTGCTCTGCATTACATCTCCATTCCTGGTCAAGAATGTTGAGGAGTTTTCAAAAGAAACCAAGAGCATCTTCCCATGGGCAAGCATGGCATCTCTGCAAACTGAACTCATTGACTTGCAGGAAAAAGTGGCTTTGCGGGAAGTGGACTATGACACTGTTACCTTTTGGACTAAAATGGTCACAGCTGAAAATTTTCCCAACCTACAGAAAGTAGCCATCTGTGTTCTTACCATGTTTGGTTCGACCTATCAGTGTGAGTCTGCATTCTCAGCAATGAATGTTGTGAAGAACTCTTACCGCAGCAGCTTGACTAATGAACATTTAGGCCAGTGTCTCCGTCTAGCAACCACACCTTTTGTGCCACGGTTTAGGCAGCTGATGGAAGACAGACAGTGCCATTTCTCACATTAGGCTGCTCCTAATTTGCACCGTGTTACTTTTGGCTGCTCTGTATTTTGCACCATGTTACTTTTGGCCTACCTCTCATTGTGTTTTATGTTCATGAAAAAATGCTAAGACACTTTAATTAATTGTTTTGCCACTTTTGCACTTGTTATGAATGTATTTTGAATGCAAAAGACACTTTATTTTTTCAAAAAAATTGTGTTGATTTGTTATATAAAGTTATAAGCATGTTTATTAAAAACAAATTTTGTAATAACCAATTGTTCCAGACCTTTGACGTTGATGAGAATTCAGATTTGGACCTTTGAATGTAAACTTTGAGAACCCCTGATATATAAGATAGAGTAGGGCCAGGTAGGATAAGGCCTGATATGCAAAATTACTGAAATGTATCAATGAGAATGTATTATTTGCTGATCTTCCTCAACCCTCTGAAGACAGGCTGGCTGGAGAGCAGGTCAGGAAGGAGCAAGACCTCAGTCCATATTTAGAGGTGAGAGAATATTTGGACTGAGACAACACTGTGTTTTGCTTATCACACCTATGCTAGGTAGCATAGGTGTGATAAAGCATCCACCTTCATTCAGGAAAACATGTTGACCTGAGTCCCTATCTTATTTTAGAGGAATACCAGCAAATACCACATGGTGAAGTAACCATAATATCTCTGCTATATAGATAAAAAAAGTGTATACAGAAAAAATGCATTGACATAATAAAGCTGATTGCTGTAAAAAAAGATCCAAAGCAGTTCTTTCAAAACAGGAAAACAATCAGCTAGCTGTGGTGGATTTCATTTGCTCTATCAGTCTGCTGAGATGACTCATCACTAAAAAGAAAAAAAAAATGAAAGTTACTCCCATAACTACGCTCTCACACAGGATCAACTGGATAAAAGTACCTTGTTCTGCTTACAACAGCATCTACAGTCACTGTTGGACATGGGGATAGTAAAGGTAAGTTGAAGATCTTGTAAAATTATAGTGGTTCCCAAGCCTGATTGGATAATACGGTTCTGCACTTGTAACGGGTGGTCTCTTGCGTTGTGTTTTAATATGATGTTACGTGGGTCGGCGAGCGAGCGAGCTTCGAACCGAGGTTCTTACTGCTCGCTGCCAACCCCTTAAAGCCAGCGTCGTTGCCAGTTGAGCTAAAGGCAAATTGCCATTAGCCTGTCGGCGACAACGCTACTTAACCAGGTCTCAGGGAAAGTGACGTAGCTGCTGCAACCACTCGGCTACCTGCTACCCGCTACCTAAGGCTTTACGCAGGACTCACACGAGCTAATCACTTCAGCTCTGCTACACACTGACGTCTGGAAAATAAATGAGATATCAGATCCTAATTCCTATCCTCCGCTCAGGAAAGACAAGTTGGTTGCCCTGCTGGGGAAATCTTGGTGTATTATTTCTCTGGAGCTAAATGAAAAGGTTGAGGTATGTGCTGCTCTCCCTATCTGACTATGCATGAAGTACCAGAAGCCTCCGAATGTGATGGACTCCCAGTTAAGTTCTCACAGCTAGCTATGCTATGTGGGGGTGGGCGTCACCACGAGGGTTGAGAACCAAAATTCAGTTCCAAATTAGAACCCAAATCCAAAACGGCAAGTACCGGGTACCCATAAAAAAAAAAAATTGAATTTCAGTTCTGCTTATCAGTTCCTAAACACTTTATTATTGCAAATAAAGGCTACATATCTGATCACTTTTGCGCGTACGGTCACAACGGTGTGATTATCCGTTTAGCACGTATGCTAAAACCGGTGCGATTAGAACACTATATTGGAAAAATTCTAGCTAATTTTAGTTTTGAGGAAACAGCCATTTAACATTAAAATATAGCAAATACTAACTGAAAACTATAAGAAGCTTAACGCAAATGAAAACTTAAACCATGTAACGTAGCATGCGCGCTACATAACATAAAAATAAGACGTGCAAAAGGGTTAAATACAAACTAGCATGCATGGCTAACGCCACAACAGTGTGAAAGATGGACTGAGGTAAACGGTCAAAAGTGTGGCTTCGCTTTAGAAAAGAAAATGATGACAAGGCAAAGTGCAATGCATGTGGGAAGCTAATTAGCTGCATGTCAGGGTACACATCAAATCTGACCAAACATTTAAGGCAGCACGGCGTCGATCTGAAAGACTGTACAGTGTTGCGATAAGCAGAATCAGAATCAATAAAATTCAAACAATAGCCAACCTCAGTATAATCCCTTTTACATTTCCTTGTTTTGACGGTTAAAATTACCTCTGGATGAGGTGTTTATTTGTTGATAGTGGGGATAGTGTGTGTTGCACTTGACTAGTAAAATATAGGACAAATAAAGATGCATGTGTTTGTCACCAAAACACTAAAATAGTGTCTCCAAAATAACTAGCAGTTAATTAACTGCTCTAGATTGATCTTTATTATTTAAGATTTTTCTTTAATGCACATGTCTGTGGATCATATGTTTTTATTGTATGTGTCAGGAGTGACACTATGCCCAAATAGTTCGCCCTCCTAGGGATCCGCCCGCCACAAGAATGCCAGGACAAGGTGAGTAGGAGCAACTCTTTATTCTTTTTTTTTTTTAAACACAAATTTAACACCACAATTCATAAAATCTGAGATGCCGCTACCCCTCTCCCAACGAAGCCCTTCCCCCTATCCTTCTGTCCGCCCCTGTCTGCCCTCCCCGGCTACAAACAGGCGGGAACGCTACCCAGCCGCTCACACCAAAAGAAGAAAAGAAAAAAGAAAAAAAGGAATCCCCACACACACACACACACACTTCGCCTCACTGCACACACCCGTGATCTGGCGTCCCCGCCCACCTGGACGCCGGGAGAGAGAGGACTACTCAATTTCACTGCCGAGGGGGAAGTGCTGCCGCTGTGGGGGAGGCTCCTCACACGCACGCACGCACACCACACAAGACGTACAAAATGAAACGAAAATATAAGTGGGGACGTAGCTCAGCCCGCGCCACACTGCCGGGCTTCGCCTACGTCCCAAGAAAACAAAAAAATTAAATAAACTCCAGACAAGGCCCCCGCGTCACTCCTGCGGGGGCTGGCAGCTCCGGCGACGACCCACGTCTTCTCCCCGGTAGTAACTCCGCCGGCTCCGCGGGATCGCACTGAGGGAGACAGAACAGCAGCCGGTCAGCCCTCCCTCTCCACCCCGTGCTGGTGACCCACGCACTCTCCTGAGGTTTCGCGGTGCCACCTCCCTTCCAGCTAGGGGATCCACCTCCCCAGCACGCGCTTCCACGGGGTGGGGGCTCTCTTCGACCCCGGCTGCGTCCGGAACCAAGCGTTGTTTTCCCCGCTCCCTCAGGGATTCACCGCTAGAGCCCCTTCGGTCGCCGCTCTTCTGAAGCCGCCTAAAACGCACAAACACACTCGCGCATCCAGCACACCAAAGCAAAAACCAAAAGAAATTAAACAAAGCAAACTCAAAACCCGCTCTGGGTCGCGACTCCCAGAGCTCAAAGAAAAAAAACAGCAAACCAAAATAAACCCTAAACTCAGCCGTGCCGGCACGTTCAAAAGAAAAAAAAAATCAAAAACCTGGCTCCACGCTAAAATCCCGTGTGGCAACCTCCGTCAGCGTCTCTCTCGTGCTACTCCCACTCACCTGCCTAAATAGTCCCAGCGAAATTACACAGACAGGCAACAGGTGCGGAGCACACACCAGGCAGCGAACACCGTCAATTGCCAATTACTCCATCCCGAGCCCCCTCGCTCTCCCAGGGAGTGCAGCGCAGTCATGTCAGGAGGAACTCCTGACATATGTATTTAGTAAATACTAGTAAATAGTTAATACTATTTACTTTGTGAATGTTCAGTTAATGCTTCAAAGAATAAAGGCATTTTGTTATCTAAACATCTGACCTTTTTTTACCATTTTGGAATCGAAACAGGGAATCAATAAGAATCAGAATCAATAAGCAGAATCAGAATCGATAAAATTCAAACGATACCCAACCCTGGTCACCACTAATCCTCATAAGTCTAAGTGAAATTCTTAGGATGCACACGTTAGATGTTAGACCACAGAGAAAAATGATGGATACAGTCTGATGGATGGGTACACACCCTTATACCTTCTCCAGAAACAGGTAAGAGAGATACAATCACAAATATATACACAAGTTCTCAGCCTACCCCACTTTGTGAAGTACCTCATTCAGAGAAAAACTGCCAACCCACATTAGATAGACAGGGGAAATTGAATGTGCTTCTCTGGCCCTCAAAAGGTAGTTTTCTCAAAACATGTACTCACATCCCTGGACTTTGAATTCCCTTTCACTGACCACATAGGCATTGAGCCCGGGAACAGAAGTAGTGCTGTTAAAGGGCCAAAGAGTTAAAGGACACACAGCAATGTCTCCAAGTATATAGCTACTCCCCAGGAACAGCCATGCACAATAACACAACAAGAGCGGCTAGCCATCAGCTGGGTTATTGCACCAGCTATCTGGTCTTTCAATCTCTCCCACAATGGATAGCTCATGTTCAAGAGGCTAACACCTGATGCTGGAATTACCAAATGGTTTGTGTCCATTTAAATCTGCTGCCACTATGGCAACACTGATGCCCTCTCCCATGTCATTTGGCACCTAAGGATTTTCTCTCAGCCCCACAGTTGGAGCTGAGTGTGTGGGTACTGTGGGGTTTATATAAAACTCGGTGACAGGAGACTATGAGGCTGCATCGATATGTGGTGGCCTCTGGTGGCATCAACCCGCTACTGCAGCTCACAGCTGCCCCAGAACACATAGCTTCAAAGAGGCAGTCAATCAGCACAGCTGACAGGCATTTGAAATCAACCGCCTGGGGCTGCAAAGGCAGCCACCAGCCAGACGAGCGGATGGAGATGAGCAACTGTGCCGCCAAGCAAACAAATCCCCATCAGCCTCTCAATTCATGTCTGATATCTATTCAGTACATTCTGCAGGCTGTATGGAACAAACACATTTCAACAAAGTTCACACTAGACAGTTGAATCTGTACATACTATGTTGTAAAAGCTTCAGTGTACAGCCTACATTAAATTCAATGCCTAGAAGTGGTATCTGATGAATAGGCCCTTTGGTATGTCACATGCTCATTTTTGATCAATTTTTCACAACTCTTTCATCCAAAAGCCCAGATGCAGGAACATCAACAGAGTGGGGGGATTTTCAAATTATGTGTCTGCCCAAATACTGTAATGTGAAAATATAATGGCAACATTTTATGGTGTGTCAAGAAAAGCCACATCTTAAAAGTCATTATAGACCAGGCTGAGGTATGTTAAAATGGATGGCATTCATTAGCATTTTTTAATGATACCCTTATAATTCTATAGCAGAATTTTCCTAAATGCTTCACACTGATGGAAAACAAGTCAATAAAAGTATTGTGAGTAAAGTATGTTGCTCTTCACCTTCAAAAATCTATCAAAAAAGTAAAAACCCATGAAATGTTGTGGTAGTGGTAGTATTCAAAGCCATTACTTCAAGATCAAAGGTTGTCCAGACATTACTTATGATCTGGGAATGCCTTCAAAGCTTTGCTAAGATGCTTGTTGCAACATCATGAAAAGGTGTTCATTTTTCCCCACATCTGAGGAGATGAGGAAATGAACACTTGGTCACTTTAAATCAATTCTCAAACCTCTTGGGTGTGCATAGCGGTAGTGCAATATTTGGAGCAGCAGCTGATTTGGTAACAAACCCACTGTCTGTGCTGTCCTACCCCAGAACGAATGACTGTGTCTAAATGGAACTCTACAAGAAAGACTTCCTCGTTGGCCCTAAATTCTGTGAAAAGAGACTTGGCGTAAAATATAGCTCTGGGAAACATGTGACTGGTGAACTTCGATTCTGTGAACAGGAGCCAGATTTCCCCTCAAAAGAGAAAAAAAAATGCCCATACAGAGGACTACTGTATTTTCAAGGATGCAATGAATGTTTCTGATGTTGTTGTGGAGAGACTGCAGATCCCAAGTGAAGCATTGAACTGTACATATGGTCACAGTAATCATTGCTGTTGGAATAAAGAAGGCTGTCTATCTCTACATTCCTCACAATGAGCTGGTATAGCAGGCACCTGAAACAGGCTCCTTCATTCCCCTGTGACACTTCTGACATGAAACTCAGTGGATGAAAAGTTTGTCATCTATGGAGGGCTGTGTATGCATTACCAGATATTAGCTTTGTTATGGGAATTAGCCAAAAAATTATCTGAGCTCACACTTCACCTATAGATATTGTAGAATATCATAGGCCAGTGAATCCTGCATGTAAAATGTGGGATATTGAGATGCTTCACTGTTCTTCACTCAAGCGTTGCTGCCTATTAAGAGATATGGGGAGTCTGGTTATGACTGAAGTGGAGCCACAACACAAACATGGAAGCAAGAGTAGAATGGAGTTTGTAGAATGATAAATTGTAGGAAAAAAACAACACAAAACAGTATTTTCCTGCAAGAACATCTGTGGCAAATGAAAATATCATTTCAGTTTCACGGCAGTTTTTAACTAACAAAATAAATAATTACACGCACATCCCAAAACTGGTGCAGTACTGAAACACTTAATAAAATGAGTCACTTCACAAAAATATACAAATACATGTTATTCCATTCCATGTGTGTTATGCTTACGTGTTACGTGTGAGCAGGGCATAAGAGCTCCTAATGCCTCTTAGTTTCTATAGTTAAATATTTTATTAAGAACACTCATTTAGTGGCGTGGCGGCTGTGCTCTAGGAATGTTGGCTGGTACGGGAAATTGGGACGATGCCTTGTCTCCTGACTGGGCACCGGTCGGTCATGGGGAGGGCTTTTCTTTTTAAAACCCAAAATGGAGGGAAACGGTGTGTGTTGGATAAGCACCTGGGACCTAGCCTACATGCCTGTCAGAGAAAGCTAATCACCCCCCCATTTCTTCATCCAGGCTGTTTTGTTTTTGTTTCCGTGTGCGATACTGCCATGCTTTTAGAAAATTATCTTATATAAACTAAACTAAACTCAAAAACAAAAAGACACGGAGCAGTGGCTTGGGCTGGCCCGGTGAGCATATGAAACGACCTGGTGAAGGTAAGTTTCAGTTTTCCTTCTATTTTCACCATTCCAGGCCAGCTGCCTTCTCTTCTAACCAAAATTATACCCTTAGACAAATGTTATCCAAAGACCACAACAATGTGCAAATAAAACAAATAAGAAGCATTAGGATAGTGAACTAATTCTACCTTTGGAGTGCTTACTTTGCAAAATTGACTTTAAAATTGTAATTTAGTCAGTTTGCCTTTCATTATCTACTTAGCATGTAGTTATAGTTGTGGCTTACAATTAATCTCATCTTTCTTATTTTGTTGGACATAACAAGCACACATATCAGCTCATTTGTCATTAAATGATTGATTTAGAAATGTTTGTTCAACCATAAAATTACCCAGGGTTGGTTTTATAAAAGAGCTCCATTATGAACACTAAATACAAAACGGGCTTCAAATATTAATATGGCTATTTGGCGTACTACCATCCTGTACACCATCCATGTACTTTCACCTCTTAATCATTGCTAAGAAATGCAGGTGTCAGTTTGTATACTACTTGCACTCTTTACATGTCAGTACGGCGGTTTCGTAGCCGGCTTTGTTTTCGCTCTCCATGTGCTCATGCTTACTGTTTTCCCCTGTATTCCAGCCCTGCCCTGTTCTCCGCCCTGTCTCCGCCCATCCATGCCTGATCACCTGCCTACCTGCACACCTGCATCTCATCCCCTCATCAGACTCTCCCTGTATATATACCCTGTTTGTTGTGTGATCGTTGCTAGTTCGCCTCAGTTTTCCTGTTTCGCTACCAAGCCGTTCTTTGTTCTGTTTAGCCTGCCTGTTTTGCGACCCTGCCTGTTCTTGTTACCTCGATTTTGTATTTTACTTTTCGGATTTGTTTGCCGTGATTTCTCTGGTTTTGGACTGTGCCTGTTCTGACTTTGTTTTGGATTACGATTTGGATACAGTAAACTCGTTGTTTCATCGTGCCTTCCTGTCTGCACCTGAGTCCTTGCTTGAGCCTCGTGACAGAACGAACTAGCCACACTATGGACTCAGCAGACAGCAGCTAGCTGCGAGCGGTGTTGGACCGACAGGGAGCTCTCCTCGGTCGACATCAGAATCAGCTCGAGTTGGTCAACAATACCCTGGAGACCTTCGCGGCAGAAATGAATAACCTCTCTGTGCAACTACAACAACTCCAGCTTGCATGGGACGCCCCAGCGGCCCCTCCTGCACCTGCTCAGCTGCCTCCTCCCTCCCAGCCTGTACAGGGGCCCCGCCTGCCGCCTCCGGAGCTGTACGCCGGTGAGCTCGGAACATGTTGCTCCTTTCTGTCCCAGTGCTTGTTGGTGTTCGAGCTTCAGCCGTCAACCTTCCCCACCGATTGGGCGAGGATCGCCTACGTCATCACCCTGTTGACCAGACGTGCCAGAGAATGGGGAACGACGGTGTGGGAGGCCCGCTTGCCTGTGCGCTCCTCCTATGCCACCTTCTGCGATGAGATGAAGCGGGTGTTCGACCGTTCTAAACATGGTCGTGAGGCAGCTCAGGAGTTGCTGCAGATCCGGCAGAGAGGTGGTACGGTATCGGATTACGCCATAGATTTCCGTACACTCGCCGCGACCAGTGGCTGGAATCCCGAAGCCATATATGACGCGTTCCTCCACGGACTGTCTGGCGAAGTCAAGGATGAGCTTGTCACTCGGGATCTGCCAGCCGATTTCAACTCCTTCGTCGAACTTGCCATTCGCGTTGACCACCGCCTGGCTGCCCGTCGCAGGGAATGAGCAGAGTTCCGGAGACCAGCTGAGGCAGTCCGCAAGCCCGCCGCGTTCCCTGCAGTGATGCCTTCAGTCCCTGCCATCCCAGGTTCGTCGCAGGAACTGATGCAGGTCGACCGCACGCGCCTGTCACCAGCGGAGTGCCAGAGACGGACCTGGTCCTGCCTGTACTGCGGCAACCCGAGCCACTTCGTCTCTAATTGTCCGTTAAAAGCCAACGCTTACCCGTAGCAGGGGATATACAGGTGAGCGTAACCCCTTTGTCTGCCTCCCCAGTTATTCGTCCTCTGTTGTCTGCCTCTCTTTTTGTAAGCGGTCAACCTCAGGTGGTGGCGGTTCTTATAGACTCCGGAGCAGACGGCAACTTCATCGATGCCAGCCTTGTCCAGCAGCTCGGATTGCCTCCGGTCCCGCTCCAGACGCCCCTGGAAGCAGTCGCCATCACCGGCAGGCCTCTCTTTAAAATCACCCACGTCACCCCCCCAGTGAGCCTACTGCTTTCCGGCAACCATCGCGAGGACATCGTACTCCACATCATTGAGACGCCACAAGCTCCGCTGGTCCTAGGGCACCCCTGGCTCTGCAAGCACAATCCCTGGACAAACTGGGTGGAGAACAAGGTATTGGAATGGAGCTTGTTCTGTGCTTCCCACTGTCTCAAAGATGCGCCTGTTCCGGTCTCTTCTGTCTCTGCTACTACAGAGGAGTTCCCCGACTTGTCTGGGGTGCCCCCGGAGTATCTGGACCTGAAAGGGGTGTTTAGCAAGTCCCGCGCTGCCTCCTTGCCTCCTCATCGACCCTACGATTGCGCCATCAACCTCCTGCCCGACACCACCCCGCCCCGGGGTCGCCTGTATTCACTGTCGCCACCGGAGACGGAGGCCATGAACAAGTATATCCGGGAGTCGCTGGCCGCCGGCATCATTCGCCCCTCATCGTCGCCGACTGGGGCGGGTTTTTTCTTCGTGGGCAAGAAGGATGGTTCGCTCCATCCCTGCATTGACTACCGCGGCCTGAACAGCATTACGGTAAAGAACCGCTACCCCCTTTCTCTGATGTCGGCTGGTTTTGAGTCCCTGCAGGGGGCTAGAATCTTTACCAAGCTAGACCTCAACGCCTATCACCTGATCTGCATCAGAGAGGGGGACGAGTGGAAGACCGCCTTCAACACTCCGACTGGGCACTACGAATACCTGGTTATGCCCTTCGGTTTAACTAATGCTCCATCTGTCTTCCAGGCCCTAGTCAACGACGTACTCCGTGACATGCTGGGCCGGTTCGTATTCGTGTACTTAGATAACATCCTCATCTTCTCTCGGTCGCCCGCTGAACATTCGCGCCATGTCTGTCAAGTGCTTCAGAGGCTGCTGGAGAACTATCTGTTCGTCAAAGCAGAGAAATGTGAGAAATGTGTCGCGAGCTCCAGCGATTCCTCGGCTTTGCCAATTTCTACCGGCGGTTTATCCGCAACTTCAGCTCCGTCGCCGCCCCACTCACTTCTCTGACATCCCCCGCCCGACGCTTCTCCTGGACCCCGGTCGCCGCTGAAGCATTCCTGGGGCTTAAGAGGCGTTTCACCACCACGCCGGTGCTCATTCAACCCGACCCTGCCTGGCAGTTTGTGGTGGAAGTGGACGCCTCTCAGTTGGGGGGAGCGTTCTCTCTCAGGTGTCAGAGCAGGACAACAAGCTGCACCCATGTGCCTTCTTTTCCCGGCAGCTCTCTGCATCGGAGCGCAATTACAACATCGGTGATCGAGAGCTGCTGGCGGTGAAGTTGGCATTGGAGGAGTGGAGACACTGGCTGGAGGGAGTTAGTATACCATTTCTGGTATGGACGGACCACAAAAATCTGGAATACCTCCGCACCACTAAACGCCTTAACCCCCATCAGGCTTGCTGGTCTCTGTTCTTTGCCCGATTCGACTTTGTCCTTTCGTATCTCCCAGGATCCAAGAACGGCAAACCCGATGCCATCTCTCGTCCCTTCTCCTCCTCATCCAAGGAGGCTCCCGAGCCCAGCACCATATTGCCCGCTCGCTGCTTGATAGCCGCGGCATCATGAGACATCAAGTCCCTGGTGTGTTCATCCCAGCGCGGGGAGGCCGGTCCCAGTGCATGTCCTGCTAACTGTCTTTTTGTTCCTGAGTCTGTTCGCTCCCAGGTTCGCTCCCAGGTTCTGCTGTGGGGACCTGTTCGCTGCCAGGTTCTGCTGTGGGGACATTCATCCAGGCTGGCCTGCCACCCAGGGGTTACACGCACCGTCGCTCTCATCAAACAGCGCTTCTGGTGGCCCACTGTGGAAAAGGATGTCCGCAGCTTCGTCTCTGCCTGCTCGGTTTGCGCCCAGAACAAGCCCTTCAATCGCCGTCCAGCGGGTCTGCTGCGACCTCTGCCGGTGCCCAGAAGACCCTGGTCCCACATTGCCCTGGACTTCGTCATGGCTCTGCCCCCTTCCGACGGTAACACCGCCATCCTTACAGTAGTTGATCGGTTCTCTAAGTCCGTGCATCTTATTGCTCTGCCCGAGCTACCCACCGCCAAAGAAACGGCCGAGCTCCTGATCAATAATGTGTTTAGACTGCACGGGCTGCCGATACATGTGGTGTCGGATAGGGGGCCCCAGTTTACGTCCCACTTCTGGAGGGCGTTCTGTAAGTTATTGGGGGCATCTGCGAGTCTGTCCTCAGGTTTCCACCCGCAGACCAATGGCCAGACCGAACGAGCTAATCAGCAACTGGAGACGGTGCTGCGGTGCCTCGCCTCGCAGGATCCCCGCTCATGGAGTAAGCAGCTGCCCTGGGTAGAGTACTCCATAAACTATCATTATCAGCCCCCTCTGTTCCCGGCTCAGGAGGAGGAGGTCGGTGTCCCCTCGGCGGAGGCGTTCATTCGCCGCTGTCAGCGGACGTGGAAGCGCACCCGGACCGCGCTCCTGCGTGTGTCTGCCCGGATCAAGCGGGCTGCTGACCGGCTCCAGACCAAGGCTCCCCGCTGTGTTCAGGGGCAACGTGTGTGGCTGTCCACACGCGATCTTCCCCTCCGAGTGGAGTCCAGTAAGCTGGCTCCGCGCTTCATCGGTCCTTTCCCATAGCCAAGAACATCAGCTCCGCTGCCGTCCGGCTCAGGCTTCCACCTACTCTCCACTGCATCCACCCGATGTTCCATGTCTCTAGGATCAAGCCTGTCATCCGCAGCCCTCTCTGCCCGGCTCCGCGGGCTCCTCCACCTCCCCACCTAATTGACGGGTCAGAAGCGTACACTGTGCGTCGCCTGTTGGGAGTTCGGCGTCGGGGCCGCGGACTTCAATACTTGGTGGACTGGGAGGGTTACGGTCCCGAGGAATGGTGCTGGGTCCCGGCCCGTGACGTCCTGGACCCTTCCCTCATCACTGACTTCCATCAGCGGCATCCTGGGCTGCCTGCCAGGACGCCTGGGGGCGTCCATAGGAGGGGGGGTACTGTCAGTACGGCGTACTGTCAGTACGGTGACATTACAATTTTTAGTTTTTGTTATAGCTTTAGTGTTGTAATATATTGTAATGTATTATGTAAAAACATACATGCATATATATGTTTGTGTGTGTGTGTTGTATATGTATTAAATATAGTATAGGCAATCGTGGTGTATGTAAAACTGTGAGTACAAAGTAATTTAAATGAATAATTTGTTATTTCACTATGTACAATACTCCATGTGGTGATATGCAGAATATTCTACTTGTGTTCATATACTGCATTCAGTACATTGCTGTATACACTGTACTATGAGTGAAATACAACAGTAACAAATGAAATATCACAAAGATTTTACATTTGTGATTTGCGTGTTTCCAACTGCACACAGTCATACAAAGTGCACTGTTCGCTGTGGCAAGTGCTCATTAGATGACGTTGTTTTGTTTATAACATCTAAAGATTTGAATGCATCCCTTGTCTAGAATTGTGTCAGGAGTGATTTATGGAAACTAATTAAGAACGATTGATTGAGTTGTACAATGGCACTCCGGTTGTGTTCTCACTCCCAGAGGCTTTGACATCTTATTTCTGCTAAAGCGCAAATCCGCTAGATGGTGCCGTACATCGTAGTGTTGTTTCACATTGTTATTTCTGTGAAGGCAGCAATTTAAAGGAGTCTTCGATGCACCATCAGAAAAGTCACAGAAGAGAAGAAAAATGTGGCTGCCTGCAAGAGAATAAAACAGACTCCTATAATCTACCTGACAGTGACAGCATCACCAGGAAGATGCCACCATTAGCATTGAATAAAGAATGGTTTGAGAGGAAGTATAACCTAGATTAAATTCATTTGACCTACCTTCCTTGAACAAATAATGAGATTTTTGAAAATTCCTGAAACAATAGCTGCAATAGCTGCTTTAATTCTTAATAGCTCCAGCTCCAGCAATTGTGTGCTTGCTTGCTGCAATGGAATATGGTTTATGAAACTGGGGGCAGGGAACATTCCATTGCGATGAGTTAATGTGTTAGCTGAAGCGGATGTGCTGGAGATTTACTCCAGAGTGCCTTTTAATATCGTTCACAGTCTGTCTCCAGGGGGTGCTGTTGACCACAAGTGCATCTTGTCCTAAACCACTTAAGAAATTAGCTAGAGAATACATGACACTTTTTGAAATGTAAAATCAACATCCTTTACAAACCTTGTCAGGTTTCCCAAGCTTTATGCTATTTCTGCGAAATACCATAAAAAATGCACTGCAGAAATACCTACACTATAACCATTTGATGGTTAGGCTTATTACATTAAGTGTGCGCCGTGTCCACTGCCATTGACAATAACAGCTTCCAGACACAGTAACATGTGTTATGCAGCTGTGAGTGACTGACTGCTGTAGATGGGCATGAATGCAGACTCGAATGCTTTTCTTAAAACCCGTGGTTGTCTGTGGGCAGTCATGGAACACTGGCATGTCTGTGGCCGCCCATTACCACAAATCCTCCACAAAGCCAGGTTTCTAGTGAGTGCTGGGTTAGTCAAGAATTCAGCATTAGGTACAAGTTCTGGCCGTGAAAAGGCAGACAGGTCTATTATGAGCTTTGCGTGGCCGTTCTTTATATTAATATGCACCCAAGGTTGTTCTCTAAATTATTAAAGTAATTGTTTACCTTTAGATGATCATTTAAAATGCATATCAACTTGGAACTCCACATTGATTTAGTTGTATGCTGTTCAGGAAAAAGTCAATAAGAATCTGAAAATGACCTACCAGGGACAATGCTTTGTTGGAGCTGCAAATAAGTGAAATGGCTTTGCAATGTTTAAAGCTAATACCAGCCCCCTTCTATACACACACACACACACACACTTTTATTTTAACTTAGTAACTTAGCACCCTTGTGAGGATGAACACGTATCACCATCCATGTTCTGTTCATTATGTGGGGTGTTCTACCATTTGCATGTAAGTCCTTTTTTGCGTGCCTCCAGTTACGCGCATTTCAGTTACACGTATTCTCCCCTACACGCTCCGTTCATGCCCACAGCGCTTAACTTCAGAATGAAGGCGGGTTCATGAAAGAGGCATGATTTATTTAAAACAGAAGTAGACTGAGTCACAACCTCGTTTATTTTGGCTCTCGGAAAAACGTGGAACGTGGACTTCAGCATTTACCATGTGAATGTCATTGACATCCGTTCAAACCATAAACAAGACTCTGATTTTGAAAATAAATGCCAAGGGAGAGCTACGAATCGCCTCAAAGGAAAGCATTTGTTTTTATGTATGACATAAGCCCAAAAATGAAGTAAATATACCAAACGACACATGTGCTGGGCCTATGCTACAGACATGTTTGACGTGTGGGGATTCATTAACCCTTTTGCACGTAACATTTTTTATGCTATGTAGCGCGCATGTTACCTTACATGGTTTGTTATGTTTTCGTTAGCTTTATTAAGCTTCTCATAGTTTTCAGTTAGCATTAATGTATTTTTAATGTTAAATCGCTGTTTCATCAAAGCTAAAATTAGCTGGAATATTTCTAATCTAGTGTTCTAATTGCACTGGTTTTAGCATACCCGCTAAATAACTAATCACATCGGTGTGACCATACGTAGCGCGAAAGGGTTAATAAAAACGTACTATTGAGAAAAAGGTGCAACAAAATGTATGTTCCAATGTCCATGCTTGAACTCATGCTGAGTAGCCTATTATTAAAAATTCATTAGTAATCACTCATCATGACTCTTCCAAAGTACTCTCTATTAGCTAAATTGATTAATGAATGGGTAACGCTCTGCTATTTATACACCTCTTAATTGATATTTCTGTTTTATTCTAATTGAACTAATTATTTACCAGGCTTGTTCACAACACAATGTGATGTGAACAAGGTACGTGCATGGGAGAATACTACCCTATGTCATTTGGGATAAGGATGCCTGGAAAGCAATAAATAATGCAACATAATCAGCTGCAGAAAAAATATGAGATGCACAAAGCATAACATCATGCATATTTCTATGGCCTATTATTTCATTTGCTTGGCCAAGAAGGAAAAACAGATTGAGGGGAATCTTGGGGACTGTCAGTTCTGTTGACATGCTCTTTGCATTCTGTCCCCCCAAAACTTTGCAGATGAAACTACTTATCGTGTTACATAGACAAGACCTTGAGATATTTAACCCCAGACAGTGATGCAGTAATCTAGCAATTTGGAACAGAAAACAGGATAATTGTCAGATTTGAATGCTCATTGATGGGCCTGAGGCTTACCTGCTATGGAAACTGTAATACTTTTGAATGCTTCACTTGAAGTCCCTGTCAGAAAGTTAGTACACCCACTGACCTCATTTTAACACACAATTTATTTGTATTGAGAGATGGGCTAAGATTTTCTACATTTTACAGTTTGTATTAAACAAAGTCACGCCTCCATGTGAGAGGATTGTTCATGTTGTAATACCAAGTATAATGGTTGCAGTAGCTGACCAGGCTTGGTCAATCACACAAAACAATGTGCAACATAGTATAGCAATTTGCAATGCCTAATGTAACAGAATCCTGTACACTAGTGTAGCAGAGGAGAAGATATACACCAGAGCAACCTTAGCCCTTTCACGCGTACGGTCAAACTGGCGTGATTAATGAAGTGAATGAAGTCACGTACGAAAGGGTTAACAACCAAGACAAAGGGATAAACAGATCCTTCGGCTCTTACTTGTGAAATGTAAGTTAGGACTGTATTTTACCTGGACCACTAGATCAGTGGTTCTCAACCGGTGTGCCGCAGCACACTAGTGTGCCGTGAGGCAAAGTGAAGTGTGCCGTGGAATTTTGAAGAACCCGATGCTTTTTTATATAAGTGTGTGTGTGTGTGTGTGTGTGTGTGTGTTATACTCTGTGAAAAGACTGATGTTTTATATTGTGCTATTAACCCTTTCACACGTAACTTATTTTTATGCTATGTAGCGGGCATATTACGTTAATGGTTTATGTTTTCATTAGCGTTATTAAGCTTCTCATAGTTTCCAGTTAGCATTTGCTATTTTTTTAACGTTAAACCGCTGTCCTCAAAGCTAAAATTAGTCAGAATTTTTCCAAACTAGTGTTCTAATTGCACCAGTTTTAGCATATGCGCTAAACGGCAAATCACACCTGTGTGACCATACGTGCAAAAAGGTTAATGGAGTAATGTTTTGTTTTATTTTATTTATTTTATTTTAGAATGTTGCTGATAATGATGCTGCACTGTGTCGGACAAGTTCTTGCTCCGGTGAACTTCAGTGCATTTTTAATAAATTATACCATTGCCTGTCTGATTTAGCTATCTGTTTGAAAATTATTTGACAGTCTGCTGTAGTGCAATATGGATCAAATCTCGCTAATGACATTATAGCCTATCACAATGTGTGTAACATTCTTCATAATCGATAACCAACTTTAAGTTGGTGTGCCTTGACGTTCTGGTTTGACCTTTGATGTGCCTTAGCCCCAAAAAGGTTGAAAAAAGATTAACCAGTTTTATCTCTGATTAGTTCATTATTGCTCCTAATATGGTAGCTCTGCCTTTTTGGATGTTCAGCTTTCCAATTTAAATCAATTTCAAGTCAATATGTAACTGTTACAACTATCTATGAGAGATCACAAAAACTGCTGCTAATTAATTCACCAAGGTAGCCAGAATTAGCCAGAGTCATTTTTTCGTTAGACAAAAAAACACCCCAGAATGTTTAAGATTAAATTCATGCATGAATGTATTGCGCAATGGATCATTACCTTTTGCATTGCAATACTTATACATGAGCAGGCCTGTAGCATGGTCATTTCCAAAGAGATACTTCCGGATATTGACCTGTTGTTTATTAAAAAGGCCATAGTTTCATAGCTCAGTAGTCTACATTTCCATTAAAGTTTTGTGAGGGACATGCCACTGAAACACAAACATAATGTTTCATGGTGCATGTGTCTTGTGATTGTTATTGTTTAATGCACTGTGATGGGACAGTTGCTCTGCCTGTGAAGCAGAGGTGAGATTTTCAGGTAAGAAAATGTGTAAACACAGTGTAATGCACTCAGCCCCTGAGTCATGTCTTCATAATTTCAAATCACCGGGCATGTCCAAATAAATATGGATTGAAGCCCATTGGTGAAACAGCATTTCAGGAGGATGTGAAATGACAGAAGTCTTCTTATGCAGATTTGATTTAAAGTAAGCTGAACTTTTACAGAGCTACTGTGTGTGGGGACCCTAACGTAATGCTGTCAAAAGACGTTTTGCTCCCAAAGTGATGTAGCACAAGGAGGGGTGTGAAGTGATATTTATGGCATGGCCCCTTCACACAAAACTGTAAACATTAGGAAAAAAACATACAACATTAAATAAAGCCTGCAATCCAGAATATGATGAATATTTTATTGTTTTATTAAATTGCATGGCAGGTTCCCTTGTCCAAGGGACCTACATAGCTTGCATTTTGCATGCTCTCCACAGATACAGATATACCGATACAGATATGTACCGAAACAATACTGGGTTACTCCTATTCTCTAGGGTGCAACTGCAGCATCTCACCAAAGGAATCAAGCCTGCAACCTCACAGCTACAAGTCTTAACATCTTAAACGGTATGCCACACTGCCATCAAACATATAACACAGTATATGTCAGAATTACTGCATGCACTGCAAAAATATATCCATTGCAACTTTTTGTACATTACATTTTTAATGCATGTGGAAAATTATATTTTACATTAGATTCTACAATATTAGCATATAACTTCATATACAAATATGGTAGTCATTTACACATTTGTTCACCATATGAGCTATGAGTCACTGGACTATTTTGACATATATGATGAATAATTCTCTTAAACATTTATGCACAATGTAAGGCAATATCTGCAGTATAGCTTCATGTGTGCAGAATATATTCATTTAATTTTTTATTCTACATTTAACACATACTTAGATTCTCCTTCTCTGCCCCAGCCCCACTCCATTAAACCCCTATGTTTTGGTGTCACCCTCGGTGGAGGTGGGGGGGGGACTGAGATGGGCTGATCAATATTCCCAAGTGCCACCAGATCACCATCCTTACCAGATGGTGTCGTTACTTAGGGGAAATGAGTAACACTGTTGCTGGCACATCCTTGCCATTGCAGAGGATGCACAGGTGTTTGCCCATGGAAAATTGATAGGCATTGACTGCATGGCATATGAAATGGCATTACTGCCAAATGAAGAATCAGGGTGGGCCGAGAGACAGCAAAGGACCTGGCGATTTTAGGAAATCACCCACCCAAAACAACCCACAAAATCAGTCTCTCAAGACACACACCAGGTAAGCTGCCGCTTTATGTACAAGAGAGTGAGAGGCTTTGAGAGAGAAAATATTCCCCATTCTTTGCCCTTACTGTTACGTACTCGCTACCTCCCTGGCTCGTTTTGTCAGTATGGCATTGTGAGAAGTATGAGTGTAACCTGGCATGTGTGCAAATGTAGAGAAAAAGAACACAAAATAAAATGGCACCAGACAGACCTCGAAAAGGACGGGGCCTACCTGCTGCCTGTGTTTCCTTGGTGCTTGTTGGGCCAGCCCATCCTTGCCTGCCTCAGCGGCCAGCTCTGCGGTCTCAGGGATCATCCCGTATTTTGTTCGTTCTGGTTTTTTTTTCTTTTGTATTTTTCTTAAAATATCCCGTGAGTGGCACCCGTGTAAGTCCCTCTTCCCATGGGCTTGTGGATGGCGTCGGCGACCAACCCTTCTTTTTGGGTTAGTGTTAGGTAAATGGCTCAGCTGAAATTATTCTAAACCTACATGCGCATAACTCAACTCCATTTCACTATTAGTTTTTTCCCCGCTTGCTACAGCCAGAACCCACAAGGTGATCAGTCTCGCATCATCCTTTCCTGTTGGAGGCAACCAAACGCTCAACTCCTGGTGGCTGCTGCTGTCGCCATTACCCACCATTTTCCACCACACCTATTTGATCACCTGGAGCTCCTTTTAGGAATCAAATAGCAGGTAGCCTCGCCTTCTGAGGAACCGTCAACTGCATGATGACGTCAGCAGCAGGTGCCAAAAGAAAATAAATAAATAAACCAAAAACACTGGGTACATGTGTGTGTGTGACTGTGAATGGTGGTCTACCCACTTGTAACATTACCCAGATGTTAAATGCTGACATTTGACAGATAAAAATGGGAATTTTGTTATAAATATTGGCTATCAAAGCTATGCACAGCTATCTACCAGTTCAGTCCTCACAGTCTGTTGGTTGTGTTGGAGAAATGACTGAGAGCTTTTCCGAGGATGGGACAGACACATCCGTTGGTTAACAGCTTGGCCCCTGTCCACCTTCGACCTCATTGGTCATATAATTCACTTCCTCACACTTCCTGTTTCCTGTTAAAACAATGTAGCATGGGTCAGCTGACCAGCTACTATTGGAATGCAGACTTTGAGAAACTGTTTGTAGGAGCACAGAAGCACCCTCAGCTTTATGAGTGTTGTGATAAGAATGATCTTGAAGCTCCCTGTTAAGAACCTGGCTTCAGAGAGATAGCACATGTGCTGAGTGAATCACCTGATAACTGAGTACCAGGGCATCGGGTGTTCTCTGTGTGTTCAGTGTTTTGGCTGACCTGTTGGGTCTTATAATGTCATACGAACATAGTAACACATTTGTTCTTATTCAGGATTTTAGATTTATTTGACCACATGGGAATAGTGGGCATGAAATTCTGTGCTAGACAGGAGAGCAAACTGCACATACAGTATGTCATCAACTGGACACGTTGTTTATGCAGTGTTAAAAAGTGTATCTCTGACAGAGTGCAGTCTTATTACTGACATATTAATGTTAATACAGCCACAGTTAACTGACCTCATAGCAAATTGTCATGAAAGAAAGGAAAAGTAACCAACTGCATATTGTCATTTGCCCTCAGAATGTCACTTTGAGAGCTCCTCCCTGAAAACCATTCTGACAAGTGAAGAAAGGTGAAAGAATTACGGTGGGGTTAAAGAAGGTGAAAGAATTGACATAAATAAACTGCTCGCTAAGAGTAACATGATTGCTGAATGTTATTTAATGGTTGGTTAGTTGATAAAAACTTGATAACTGTTACTATCATAAGTCTCTAAAACATGTTGTTGAATTTGTCTGGGTATATTATGTGCTGCTTAGGTCTACAATGGTTGCACACCTTTTTTACACCCACTTAGTCAACATCTGGCAACACAGCGAAGAGACACTCATTATTTCAGTCAACAGTGTGTCATGTAACTGTGACTCATTGTAATTCAGTGCTAATGCAGAAAATTTGACATTTTGAATAGTGAGTGTTTTTAAAAGCAATATAAATGTTTGTCTAATGATAGATAAAAAAGGGTAATCCCATTACGAGGTTTTGACCTAATAAGTAAAAATAACAAACAAAAAAAATGCATTGATCTGAAAATGCATTTGCATCAAAGGTAAAGGTTGGATGATACAAGGTTTAGTGCTGAAAATGAACATCATCTGGTTGAATATCACACTGTTTGTAGCTCACATGGGGCACAAAAGGATGAACACTGTTCCGAAGTCTTGTGGAATTTTTTCAGTTGTTATTTCAGTACACATTCATTTTAGAGACAGTGTTTTTATCTTTCAAATACTTTTTAAGTCTTTTTAAATTCACCAGGAATCTTGACAGGTAAATATAAAATAAAATGAATTGTACATTTCACCATACAATTTCCCCACTTGTGGCCCTTCACACATGCGCATGGAGAATTCTGGCTCTAATCTAGTATTTCTGCCTGCCTTCAGTAAGGCCATTTTCTGACTGCATTAGGGGTTCTTTCAGGCCAGGTTTGTTTGTAAGGGGATATACTGGATCAGAGGCTAATACCTGCCTTATGGTGCGTTCACACTAATGCTGTAATTGGTTGGCACAACTTACCATGGTTGTTATAGAAAGCAGACTGAAGATCTTATTTGGCTAGCATATGGAGAAAGAACAAAAGGAACAACTTGAAATATAACAAGCAACTTGAAAGGATGTGCACTATTCACCAAGGACTAGTTGTCATAACACTACGAATGCTACCTCTGATACCTTAACCTCAGAAACCCTGCACCCCTGGATTACATCTTTACCCTTTTCTGCAGCAGATGAACACCAGTTTCAGCCCAATACTTTCATCATGTGACACTCCAGCAATTCACAGACTTATGTTACAAGCATCTGTTCACTTGTGCTGGTAGAACTTGATAAACAGCAATAAAAATTAACCACTACAGCTGCCAAACTCAAACAGGAACAGTACTGTTTCATCCAGAGGGTTTTGTGCCTTACCATTTTAAGTCAGTGTTGTCATTTTTTTGCACTTTAAAAAGCACTCTGACATTTCTTTAAAAAGGAACTGTATGGCAAAAATATGATTTTCATTACAAAAATACACTGTTACAAAAACAATTTCCCAAGGTCTTGGACAGATCCAGTTAAGAGAGTCTGATATTTCAGATCAACACCCCTTTCTTATAATTGGTATAACTGAGTATTATTATAGGCCTGGTGATATCATTATAACCTTTTTCTTGCATGAAAATCCAGGCATGACACTGAATAAAGTCTTTTGAAGAATCATTTTTACAAGTAACAATGACAAGGTAACTTTGCTTGGTATATTTTGTCTTGGCATGAAGAAGCCATAATTTCCATGAAATATTTTTGGTCAAAAACCAAAAAGTGTAAATTAAAATTAGGCTTTCAGTGCACAAGAGAATGCCATGGAGCTACAAATTTTGAGTGACACAGTATCGCAAATGCCATTTTTCTTTCCATATATCACTATGATGAGCATTTAAAATTTGTAAATCAATGTGGGAAATTACGCATTAGAAGCTCGAAGTGATTCGGGGCCCCAACTCAGTGGAGTAAGCTGTTTGCTATGAGCACCATTTCCATTCATCTTGGGAGCAGCAGTTAGGATTAATCTGTCAAAAAGGATGGTTTAGCATGGATGAATATGACATGTGACCATTAATGATGTTGATTTTATCTCGTGGGATTAGTGTGATTTACTTTGGATGGGTAATAACGTCATTGGCTTGATGCAGTAGATCTGTTTATGGGCTGATTAAATTGCAAGGCCCTGCTTCATTTCATGCTATTTGGCTTACAGCTTCATTACCGCGATCAAAAAAGCCGTGGACTCTTCATACCCCGTGTCATAATAAATCATTGTTTCAGATTGCCGCTACACAACCCAGTGTGATGCTTTTAAGGAACAGAGGGCCTAGCGTGACATCAGATGTGCAGTTGGAACCGAGATCATCTTGCACAGCCACCAGAGGTAGAAGGAAGCAGCATCCGTGCTGTAAATTAGATTTAAAAGGTGTATGAATAATTGGATATAACAGATGTAATGTATCATTTTATTTATTTATTTGCATCAAACATTAAAGGGATTTTCCATAGGAATTTCAGTGTTTTAGTGGATTCTCTTTTCCTGGATGATACATGACAACCATGTATCCACTTACACAAGGCCTTTGCTGAAGCCATTTAGATTAGCACTCTCTTCAAGGGTACAACAGCAGAGCCCCACCCAGGACGTGTTCCTACAACTTTCTGGTTACAAGGTTTATCCTTTGCCACTACACTACAATGCTATGATCTGGTACAGTAACTAGCCTACATGTGACTGCGCTACAGTGCTATACTATGATGTGGTTCAGTTACTATCCTGTTCATGACTGCACTATAGTGCTATAATATGATGTGGTACAGTTACTATCCTGTATGTCACTGCACTACAGTGCTGTAGTATGGTGGGGTACTGCCCTGTAACTTGGAAGAGAATAGGTGTGATGGAAAAAAGACTTGGGGTTCGATCTGGCTCTGATACTCTTCCTTACATTTACTGCTATAAAGAGTTGAGCAAGTCTGGCAGTTTTTTCATCTTTCATTTGATTGTGACAAAAACTCTTCAGCTAATGAGAGGAGATGAGGTAAACACAGCAAATATTACTATGAATGTCTAACTAAAAACAAATAAAAATACAAATGAGGCTTGGGATATCTGTAAAATAACTTGTTTCATATACTGAAGTTATTGACTCAGCATGTCTACATAATAATAGTAAAATAATGATACATTTTAAGTGATAATCAGTATAGTAAATAAATACATATGTCAGGTTTACTACATATGATGATAGACAGTACAGACATATACAGGTGAATGATGCTATGGCTTGTGTAGGATTAAACTTAAAAAAAAAAACTTTGAAATATGTGACAACTGTGGGACACAGATTTACTGTCTCCCACCATTACACTCTGTAAAGATCCATATGTAACCATGGCAATAGTGCTTTATGTATTAAGAAAGAGGTGGTTAGGTGCAAGTGGCAGCCCTACTCCTCCTGGTCTAAAGCCAGGTATCATCAGCACTGGTGCACATGCAGACTATCACACCAGCAGTACACAGAGGAGCAAAGGGAAAAGATGGCACTTTACATTTCTGCTGATGTCACATTCCTTCTGGGGGGGAATCAATATATATATATGTAGCCGATCGGAGCATTAAGAGCCTTTTATGTTGACACGATAGCCATTTCCTCCCCTTTGCTCCGGTACAATCTGTTGGCAGGCTTTGGAACCCAGCGGGATCAGGGATAGGTTAATTGGTGGCCACCTGGCGGATATAACGTCACGTCTGTATCGCATATTTTTTGAGACGCTGTCTGTCTGTCTGTGGGCACTGGATTGCTGGCATTTGGACTTTTCTCCTGAATCATTCGTGGGGTTGTGACTAAAACGTGAAGGAGTATTGTTGGTGGTGTGAGCCTGGCAACGAGGCGAGATTATTTGCTGAGTGGAGCAAACGGAAGGAACTTCTAGGCCGTTGCTCGGCGTTGTACGACGTAGAGGGGGGCACCACTGTTTTTCCCATAGCCGAGTTTTTGTCATATTTGTTTGGTTTTCTTTCGTTTTTTTTATTTTTTTTCCTCCATGTTTGTCTCATATTGGCGCACAATAGTTGTTCCTGGTACAGGGCAGGCCTTGAGAGCTAGTATTTATGCCAACGCGGTACTGCTTGCGTAGGAAACACAGCCGTGTGGGATTGCGGTAGCAGTGTATGGTATCGGGCCAGTGCAATACTTTTATTTAATATTTATTTTTCCGGGCGGTGCAATATAATCGGCAATAGCCAGTGGCCATATGGGCAAAGTGCAATCCTTAACTGCGGTATAAGTTGTAGTTCTTCTCTGCTAGCCAGCCACAGTATTATCTTTGTAGTACAATTAGATCACGTGTGTGTGTGCGTGCGTGCGTGTGTGGTGGATTTTGATATTGGTTTGTCACGTTTTTCTTTGTGTGACGATATCTTTTGTTTTGTGTTTGTTTCCCCTTTTTTTTATTCTTTATTTTCTTTATTGATTTTCATGACTCACTTTGCTGTGTAGTGTGCTCTGTTGGCTGGAGTGGAGAATTGATCTATAAGTTACACCTATACTATTGTTTGAATGCTATCCCTTGGGTGAATTCCAGGTTTTGCTTGCAATTTGCACAGTCCAAAGTTTCTGGTCATTTAATGGTATTTGTATTGTATCCTTGTTTGTGATCCATGGTGTCTTATTTATTTAGTGTGTAGCCAGTGACGGACTCATGGTTCCTACTGTTGTGCAATATTCATTGTTATTTAATAACTTTTTATCCGGTGTCATTATTTGCACAATAAGTATGACTAATTTGCCCTGAAGACTGAGCAGATGAAATGTTATTTATTAGTTACTATCCTGCCTAACTTATTGGGCTTTGCCCGTTGCTGGTAGCGCACTTTGCCCTGTGAATACGGTGCGTCATTCCTATAGCCCTTTGGTAAAATTGGGTTATTGTGTTCTTGTTCTTGTTTTCTTTATTTTTTATGATTTTGCTAAGCTGCCTGAAAATAAATAAGTCTCGATGAAAGTAGTTGTGCTCATCTATTTATATTGGTAAAGAATTTGTTGGGGGACCGAAACCTTGAGTGTTAGGGCTCTCTCTCCCTTATAATTGAGAGTGGCGTAGTCAGTTTCTCTTAGTGCTGTAGGCCACATATATATATATATATATATATACTGTTTTCACAAATTATTGGCACAGATTCCAAATTCAAAATATATTCAAGTAAGATTTTTTTCCAGCTGGTCTACACAGTCAAAAGAAACGTCCAAAAATTCAAGCTAACGTTTTTCAGGATATTGCAATTTGTTCATGGTTTCCACCTCTGTAGGAAATTAGTGGATCACCTGTTTTGAATTACTTACATAAATACATAAATACCTTCCCTCTCTATAGGGTCAAACAGTATGGTTGGGTTTTCCATTGAACAAACCAAAATGAAGAGAAAGGAACATTCAAAACAAGTGAGGGATAGAATTGTGGAGAAGCACAAATATGAGGAAGGATACAAGAACATTTCAAAGGCACTGAACATACCCTGGAGCTCAGTGCATCACACAGAAGTAGAGCCCGACCGATACCGGTTTTGATATTTGAGGATTTAAAAAACCGATAACGATATATCGGCCAATATTCTTCTTCTTCTTTTTTTTCAGAAATACATAACATAAACAAAGATTTTCCCTAACATTTGTTACGTGTAGTTAATAGTTATTTGAGTCCTCAACAAGATAACATGACATAATGCAGTTTAAAAATAAACTTGTTTTATTGTCATGAATAGTACTTTGAATAAAAGTACAACAAACTATATTAAAGTTTTGATAAATATGAGTCAAATGTATAAAAATACAAAAGAGTTTTAAAAAAAAATCATGCCATCTTAAACTATGCAGTAAACTGATACAATGAGTAAACGCTGCTGTTGAATGCATCTGATACTACATCACTGTCCGCAACGAGGACTTGAGACTTTGGGATTTCTTAGGCTACTACACGTTTGAAAGAGAAGCTAGATAACTTTGTTTGGCTACTAAGCCATGTTAGATACTTTTTCAGCTCACGTTTATTTACATGTCCCCTCTGTTTTAACCCTTTCGCAAGTAACTTATTTCTTATGCTATGTAGGGCATGGTTCGTTAGGTTTTCATTAGCGTTATGAAGCTTCTAATAGTTTTCAGTTAGCATTTGCTGTATTTTTTAACCTTAAATCGCTGTTTCCTTAAAGCTAAAATTAGCTAGAATTTCCCCAATATAGTGTTCTGTTCGCACCAGTTTTAGTATACACGCTAAACGGCAAATCACACCGGTGTACCGTGTGCGCGAAAGGGTTAATAATTTCCAGTGCACCCACTGTAACTACAGACATGCGAGTCGCAGATATATTTACCATTACTTCATTTAGGCAGAATAAGTTAAACGCTATAGTTTAACCCGCTCATTAACGTTAGCGGTCTTCCACTGATTGCATTACTGACTGGCATTAGCTAGCTTTGTGGGTAACCTAATTTAGCAATGGACAGCCTATAAACTGCTGTAAGCGATGTTGCCAGAGAATTTTTAGTGACAAGGGAGAAATGATAGGACCGTTGTTTGTTTACTCGCTAGAACTGCCACACTGTTTCTTAAATAAACCTACACCTATCAAGTTTGTGAACAGCTTAGCCTACACCACTCAACTACCGTAACGTTAAACGTAATTTTGATGTTTGACTGACGGTACCGGCTTTCACGTTACTGAAGCAAAACCAGACATGGCTGACACGAATGTTGTCAGGCTTATTTAGGCCTTATTTAGAACACGTAATATTTATTATTATTTAAGTAATGTATTTCACGTGACAATTGTCAATTTACCATGAACACAGATGATCTCAGTCGTGGACTCTGCTTGGGTCAGCTGATTGTTGTGATTTGTTTGTGGCGTTCCAAACACGTGTGTTGCCAACAGTGGAGCTGCAGTGTGCCCTCTGGTGGACAAACTACGCAACGACAACACTCATAACATGGTTGAAGGATCCGTCTTCCGTCTCTCCGTTTCTTTTTAAATTGTCATTTGATACCGATTTGTCTGCAAGTATACAGAAGAAGAAGAAATATGAAACTACGGCCACAATGCCTAGAGTAAGTCACCCTAAACTTAGTCACCAAACAAGAATGGCACTTGTCAGAGAGGCTATCTGTGATGCCAACTGTCACTCTAACTGAGCTACAGAAGTCTGGCTGCAACTGAAAATGATATTCATGAGTCAACCAAGCTCTCCAAGCTATCGCATTAAAGGGCCTTTATGGAAGAGAGGCAAGGAAGAAGCCCTTGCTGAAAAAAAAGCACATACTTGCCTGTAAAAACTTTGCAAAACATCACTTGGAAGATACTACAAAGAAGGTCTTGTGGTCTGATGAGACTAAAGTGGAACTTTTTGGCTCAAACACTAAGCAGTATGTGTGGCGTAAAGCTAACACTGCACACCAACCAGGAAACAGTGAAATATGCTGGTGGCAGCATCATATTTAGGGGGTGCTTTTCAGCAGCAGGGACTGGCAGTCTGGTCAAGATTGATGAATATGAATGTTGCACAATACATGGGGATTTTGGATAAAATCCTACTCCCCTCTGTGAGAAAGTGTAAACTAGGGGGTAAGTGTTTCAGCAGGAGAACTACCCAAGGCACACTGCCAGAGCAACACTGGATTGGTTTAAAATGAAGAAAATTGAGATCCTTGAGTGGCCTAGTCAGAGTCTTCAAGATTCAAGAGATTTTATTGTCATTTGCACAGGTACAGGACAGTACAGGTGCATTGGAATTTTTTGTGCGTGGCTGCGAGTCAGTTTTTTTTTAAAACAACAGACAAAGGCAAATTAAACAAAAAATAGCAGCAAAATATGAAATAAGAAAAGAACCACCTGTATATATATATAAAAATAGAAGAATACACACTGTAAATAAAAAATAAATACACACTGTGCACACTATATACAAATACACACTATGACTTATTGCAGGGGGAAAAAAGAGATTAAATTATTGCTAATTAGATTAAATTATTGCACTACTTGAATTGAGGAATATTACACAAACCAAGACAGAAAACAGTGGAGAAATCAATGGAAAAGAACAATGGACTGGGGGAACTCCGTCTGACAGAGACTCGGAGTGGGAGGGGGTGAGGTAGTTGAGTATTCAAGAAAACCAGTACATGAGGTGCAAGTGGGTGATGAGTTAATTGTCCATGGTGTGAGTAAGGTGGGGGGAGTGGTATTTCCTTCCCGTCTTAATGTCCTTAGCAATCAGTCTGACAATTGCTGGAAAAAGGCTGTTGTGGAAGCCTGTCTTGTGAGTGGTGATGCTCTCTGGCTTTGGTGTCTCAGGTTGTACCCTGAGTTCTTCCACCTGAGCAGAGAGTGAGCTGGATGGTGACGATCGTTGAGGATGCTCTGTGCTTTTCTCCTGCAGCGCTGTGTGTAGAGTGTGTCCATGGAGGGGAGGTCAGTGCTGATGATCCTGTCTTTCATAACCCCACTGAATATCTGTGAAAAGACCTCAAAACTGCTGTCCACCGTCACGCCCCAACTAACCTGGTACAGTTTGAGCAATTTTGCAAGGAGGAATGAACTAATCTTATTCCATCATGTTGTATAAAATTAATAGAGACAGCCCTCAGTCTTTTTGGATGTAATAGCTACAAAAGGTGGATCAACCAAGTACTAAAGGAGGGGGGTGAATACTTATTAATTGTTGACATTTCAGTTCTTGATTTTTTTTTATTCTCTACTGGTTTATAATTTTATTTCTTTTTTGCGCTACACTGTAGCAGAGTTGAGTGATTCAAAAATAAAAAAACATCTCAGTCTAATTAGTCAACTCAGGTTATGGAAATCATTTGTGTAAAAAAAGGGTTGGAGGCTGAGTACTTTTTCAAGGCACTGTATAGTGGCCATGGAACAAATACAAGAACGCATGGATGCATGATATGTCAGAAATTCTCATGTTATTCTTGGGTAGGAGTGGTTGTGATTAGGGCTACCCCCAACCAAAGATTCTCCTAGTCGACTAGTAGTCGTTAGTTCAAGACATTAGTCGACTAGTCGTTGCACGTTTTTGACATTAATTTAATTATTTAAATCTATATTTTTGGGGCATCAGAAAATGGTTTGAGTTCCGGGGCTGAGGAAGAATGTTATAAGTAACAGTGTTAACACTGTGCTACGGTACAGAGAAATACAAAACCGTAATAATGAGCCTTTAAAATAAAACTTTTACAAGCGCAGGCACGAAGCAAGCCGCCTGTTAACCCTTTCGCGCGTATGGTCACACCGGTGTGATTAGCCCTTTAGCATGTATGCTAAAACCAGTGCGATTAGAACACTAGACTGGAAAAATTCTAGCTAATTTTAGCTTTGAGGAAATAGTGATTTTACGTTACAAAATATAGCAAATGCTAACTGAAAACTATGAGAGGCTTAGTAACGCTAATGAAAACATAATGAACCATGTAACGTAACAAAAGATAACATTACAGACAGAAACTATTTTTCATTTTGATCAACAACTCATGTGTGTGTTCTATCAATACTAGGTGCTATTTTGTTCAAATGTGGAACGACTTCGGTATAATAAGTATAGTTGTTATTGTAGAGGGACGAAAGAAACAACTGTTACAATCGTCCCGACAATGACTCCTGACAGTTAAACCTGACTTGCTTCTAAACTGAGAAACTCTGACATGGCAAACTTCAGGATGTGTTAAAGTACTAATTAATCTGTCAGATGATCATGACTATGACACATGAAACAATAGACACAACTTGTTATTCAAAAAAATTACCGCTTGAGTGAATTTACTTTCTGTGATGGAAAACAGCTTCTCGGGTATAACTCAGATAAAGTATGATGTATCCACGCGATTTTTTGGGGTTCTAGTAAGTTTGACGAATGATAGGCGAATCTTTGCATGTTTGCATGGCACCTTCTTGGGGTCGTCCTTTACACACTCGAAATGATCCCACACATAGTCTAATAACTTTTTAACGACAAGGCTCAGCTCCCGAATGGAGTTTGAGGGGTTGTTTTTTCTGCGACTAACCGACCAATGAAAACTCGACTATTAGGGGGCAGCCCTAGTTGTGATGCACATCGCTGAAATAAGCCATATCAGGTGCTATCTCTGGCAAAGATCAACTGGCTACATCATACTATACTTGAAAGTCAGATTATTGGAGATAATAGAAAATAGATAATCCTATTTCGTGTATAAAAATTCAATGTTACACTCTGCAGGAGACTAAAATGAAAGCGCAAAAATGACACTTGATCCGTCGCCCTGACTGTAAGTCAACTTGAGATGTGACTTCTTATAACAAACTAGTTTCTCAGTGGTATTGTTATTGTGAATGACTTTGGGGGTAGTGAAAAGATTGAAGCTGGTGTTTGTATCATTCTTTCAGTTCAGAAGTGCAAAAATAAAAAAGGCTACTGCATTACAAAGCTCATAGAAGAACCTGATCCTGAGTCTCTTCACTCATCTCATATGTTATACCAGGGACTTAATAATATGGTACAGGTGTTATCAAGAGGCTCATTCTGAGACAGAGCAAAATTTTTTAAGAACCAACCCCAACATCCCACTTGAGAAGGAGAGCCTTCACCCTGCCCTCAAAACTTTTATTAGATTGATAGTGAACTTGTTAAATGTCTAACAGTCTTTCAGTTTTCAACCTTGTAAATAACTGAGCTCATTTAACATCAGGTACATCTGACAAGTTACTTGTTTCACTGTTACTTGTCAGTTTGTAACTGTGTAAGAGCCATTGTTTTTCAAGTCTCACCCATCTAAGCAGGCTTTTTTATACACAGGTATGAGGCTGTAGGGCAAGGAGACTGAACTAGTTTGGCTGTGTGCACAGGCCAATTCTTTCACTGGATGTTTTTTTTAATACATGTTGTTTTTTGATTATTTGTTCTTCCTGTCCTAATGTTTTGTGAGAAAAGTCAACCAGCTTTTCATACCACTAACCAGATAAGTTGAAAAGGGCAAAAGACCATTCCCCATGCTTGTGGTCTCATCCACGATTAGGAAATGAAAGTTAGAATAAATAATGTGGGGAAAACACTAGACAAAGGACAACATACACATATTTCTAGCTAAATTAACATTAAAACAACAAACACAAATAACTGGCCTGGACACAACACAATGGATGATGCGAACACAACCGTGGACAATGTGTAAACAATATGGCAGTGCCCATTAGCCTACTAGCCACCATTACAATATGACATCTTAGTCAATGAGAATTGCTTAGTGAATGAGAATAGCTTAATGCTTCCTGGTCATTCAATCTTTATTCATAGCATAGAAGGAAAAAATCAATCTCACAGAACTTATTGAGCTTGACATGTCCTGACTCCACAGCTGTTGGTTCATCCCCATACATCTCTGGAGAGTTAACTGCTCAGCTCATCAAATCGGTTGGTGTTGGACATTAGCTCAATCCCTCTCTACCTTTCCTTGTAGGCTGCAGCAGGGTTTTAGGGGGATAAATGTTACCTGTAAAACAAACTATATGCCGAGAATGAATACATGAAATCTCAGAGCTTTACTCAATTCAACCACAACAGCCATCCCACCCCGAAGCCTACTGATGCTAATTTGCTGAAGTTAAGAGGTGCTGGGTAGTACTTGGATGGAAGACCACATGGGAAAACTAGGTTGCTGCTGGAAGTGGTGTTGTTGAAGTGGACCAGTAGGAGACAACTTTGCTGGGGACCAAGTGGAAGAACCAATGAGACAGTGCAGTGTTGTGGACATTTTACTGGACATGATGCTATTTTTTGCACTGGGTGTTGCATTTGTAATAATAACATGCCAGCATATAGTACTTCATAGTAGTTTTTAATACATCACAATGCAAGACAGGCAGACACCATACTCCTGCTCTCCTTCTTCCTGGCTTCCCTTCTTTGTTCTTATATTGTATTTCAGTCATTACTGCCACCTACTGGCGTAACTAATATGGCAATATACCACACTGAGGTCATTAAAGACACCATGACCCTTACTTCAAAGATTAGATAGGTATTACTTGGCATCCTGTCTGAATTCCTAATCCAGCTCTCTCCCAGGCCAATCAGAGTCCTGGGTCATTTCCCCAGTTTATTAAGATATATGGATATGGACTTGCCTCTCTTCCTCAACTGCTACAAGGGGTACTGATGCAACATTGGTAACAGCTGACCTGCCTTTTCAGTTTTTTGAGAAAAATGGCTGATGTGCTTCACCCAGGTTGGTGTTCTGCATTGTGCATTGCAATGCCTGTCTCTCATTACTGAGCAAGACTGGTGTTGGGACTGCTGGACATCAGGGCAGGGACTGGGATCAGTCTGAGTCCCATGGATCAGAACAAAGCTGCCACAGCATTTACACCAATAAGCCATTATGATCCACAGTTACTTTTGCATTATGTTTCAAGAACACACTGCCTTTACATTTGTACAGCTACCTACTGCACAATTAATTCCATCTACTCACACACATTGACAGAAGAAAAAAACAATAGTGATGTGACATAATCTCAAAGATGTTTTGTTAATCGCAATGCAAATTGTGTTAAAGTGTGTTTGTGAAAAGACCATTATAGTTTTTCCAGCACTTTGAGGTAGTCCCTAGATAGTTACCCTATATATTTTCTTTTACTTGAGGTATAATATATAATATGTCAAACACAAAGCACTCAGTTCAAAGGTATTGCAGTTTGGTAACATGGCAATTGTTTGTTTATTCCAGATAAAGGCCACAACTGCTGAATGCACATTCTGTCCACTAGCATCACTTTAATAATCACGCTAATAATGGCACCTACCAAAACTTAGCATTAACAATTTTGACCACCCCACAAATATCTGATTGGACAAGTCCCATTTTTAAAGTGTTTTTTCTTGGCAAAACCTTATTTTAGTGATATTTCCGTCATACAGAATAAGTAGAATCGACACATATTCCATTTGGAGCCAGCAAAACATCCCTCAGCAGTTTGCATGGGGCATAAACATAATAAAAACAAGACAGAACTGGGGGCATCTGAGAAGAAATAAAGTAGCCACTAAGCTGAGATAGCTATATTTGGATAATTGTTAAACTTGATGTTAAAAATTGAAATTATGTCTATGAGGTTAGCTAACCCTATCCTTGGCGTGCTTTGGAGTTTCCACCACCAGTGTACTGGGATGTGGCTGTCTGGGGTTTTCATGAGACAGACCATGAAAACCATATACATAGACACACACACACAAAACACAGTGGAAAAGCAGAAGCACATTTAATGGCGATAGTGGAAAACAAACAGCATGCTGGTGTAGTAAGATATTAATGGCTAAAACACTGCTTTACTGAAAAATGCAGCCATCTGGGAAGGAAACTTAATTCTGGCTTCATAACACCGATCAGCTCAGCAGTGGTGCATATTCTGGAAAAGGCTTTATTCCATCTAATCATGGTGAGATCACATCTGCAATGATATCAATGTATACACTTACCCAGTAGGTGGCCATGGCTTGAGTTTCACTGTTGATGTTCTCTATTTGGGACATAAAAAATGGTTGCCAGAAGAGAGAATTGCTTGAAGAGACAGCATGTACCACTGTCTGGCTGGAGCCAGAGCAGGAGGGCTTTGAACATCAGCAGTGCATTGCATTTTAGCAGCACTTTGTGTTTCAGCCGGGTCTAGCAGTTCAGCATGCATAGACTGTACATATTTCAGTGATGGAAAATATTTAACGTGGAGTTAAAGTCAGCTGTCCATGTCCCTCCTGCTGAGTAATGAGTAACATTTTGACATTTTGATGTCAGACTCAACACACAGCACATTATATGTGTTTTAACATGTGCAGCTGCACTTGCCTATCTATGCAGATACTGAAATTCAGAAAAACGACCCCCCCCCCCCAAAAGAGAAACAAGAAGCATGTATGAAGCATTGCTGATATTAAAAAAGATGCAATGAAATACAATTATGGGTGAGAAGGATCATACTGAATAAGTAAGTGCTGACGGGTCAGGACCATTTTCAAAAATGGCATTTCTAACAGCTCTTTACAATAACATTATTTCTTGTTTGAACAGAAATATGTGACTGAACAAGTAATTGTTCCTCTTAAATATTAAATTGAGCTCAGCTTCTTTGCAAAGCACTTCCCTTGATCTACTTCTATTAACACTGTGAACAGTGCAGGATGTGACCCTCATTTAACCTTTTAAACTTTGACCTTGGTTGTGGTCAAAAAACTTGCATTGAGATGACTTATTTTATGTTTCGCAGAGATAATCTGCGCAGCGACTTTACGTCATTATTAACCAAAAGCCCAATGTCATTTTTTATTTCGCCAGATTCTCTTTTTTTCTTATTCAATTGTGCTATCGACAATCTAAGAATGCCATTGATACAGGATAATTTTCCTCAAAGTCCCTCTTTGTATTTGCAGTATCCACAATTGGAGTCAGGGGAGAGACGGGTAATTTACGCCCACATGTGTTTGGAGTGCTGCTCCGATGACAGTCCGGGGAGGAGGGGAACGTGATGAATGGTTGTTTCCACGGGGACGGCCCATTGCAGCCAGCATGATGCGGAGGAGTGGGTAAAATTGGAAGGGCTGCACTCTTTCACTGTCATGACGAGGAGCTCGGAACATACAGAGACCTCCTAAGAGAAATGCCTTTATGTTCTTTTATGCACGAGAGCAAAATATTTCGTGAACCGGTCAACAATAATAATAATAATTTCGAAAATGCTAAGGAATGTATTTATCAAAAGAATTTGCAATTTGGAAACCAATATTTACCATATCCAAAAATTATATGCATAGTATATCAAGATTCGTCCGTAAAAAGGCCTGTAAATATATACATGTAAAGCCCTACACAAATATATCCATATGAAAATTAGAAATACTTGCTATCTTGCCCATACGTGATGTTTAAAAAAAGGATAATTATTATTTGTTATTACCAGAAAATAAACTTGTGTTTGTGGAATTTGCCTGTATAAATAAATATGTAAGAAAAGCACATTTCCATACACTGTTATGGATTCTGAAAGAATATCTGGGGTTTCATCTGCTGGCACGTGTAATTTCCAAGTGTCTATGGTTTCTCACATTTCTCATAAGACATTGTAATTCTATTCCCTACTTTATAAGGCTGCTGAAGGAGTAACATATTTAATGAGCAGTATTTTGGAGGGGGCAGATTTTGTTCTGGATATACACAGAGGCTAATTAAACCGCAGACAACTCGAAAATAAAATGAACTAGATAACATTCCGTTCATTACCATACGTGCATGATTATAAAAGTAATATGATCAGCATTTAAACTGTGTGGTAGTTTGGTAAATTCAATATGCCCTTTATCTTACATTTTGATTTCACAGATACATGTCAAAGATTACAATGTCATGTAAAGGTTCAGTTCAGAATGAACTGTAAGCTTCTGATCTGTGTGGGTTGCGTATTGCTCTCCAGACCTGAGCCATTGCTCCGTTGGCATTGGAAGCGACTATGCTGGTACTGGGCATTGAATGCAATCTAAGTTTAAAACTTTTTATGGTCCTCGTTTCAAGTTTCGTTTACTTGTAAAGTTGGTTAGAAGGACAAACATTAAAATATCTCATAGATTCCATGATCTTCCCTCTACACCACCGTGTCGTAGGACCAGTGTGATCACCAAAAGTGATCTTGGTCAGCATAGTATTGTATTAGTTTGTAATATAAACTTTTCATGAATGCGAATATATTCCCTTGCTTTGATCATAAATGGATGTAAGGTAGAAATTCACAAAAATGCCGATCTCTTCCTTAGTAGAGGAGCATATAACACAGATTTCTACCGTATAATTCCATGTTCTAGCGCCATGTAAGTACACCATGTGAAAAAGTAATTATTTTAGTCCAAATCGGGCGGCGCCATCACTCCACTTCCAAATTCTGACAAATTCAGCATTTTCCTTGGCATCTTTATGCAGACCATTAACTCTGTTCTGTTTCTTGACTTGACGCTGAAGACAGACGTCAAAACTGTCAGCTTTCAGTTCTTCAGAAGATGACAAAACACAACACGGCTTTATTAAAGTGTTCAAAGGGAGGAGCACGTACTTCGCAAACCGACCCGGAAAGATTTTTTTCCATATCTGTCAAGGCGTCGCTTCGCATAACTGCTTGTCAGACTTTTTTACTCGGAATGGACGATCATACATATCTGACTGATTTCACTGTTGACTTAAGGTTCAAGGCATCAGTGTATTTTACACAGCTCACCTAATTGAAACTCTGTTTGAACGAGTTTAACGGTACCTATCTGAAAGAAAAAAAAAACTCGAACAGGAAGTAAGCATCACACCTCATTAGAAAACAAAGCGGGTTTACGGTTACCAGATGTTATATTACTCCACCAACAGTTTTATGTACAGTATCGAGTGGCCCGCTTCAACAGTCTATGGTATTCACACAAAGGTAAACCAAAATATAATATTTACTTTAAATTAAATTAAAATACATGTTATTTAAAAGAGTAGCATTTCTTATAGGAATCACTCAATTATATTTTTCCCTGGTATATTAAGACATTTAAAAAAAAAAAAATCCTAATTCTCAGAGTACACGTGAGTGATGGTCCTTCATATGGACGAAAAACATCGCACATTTGGACATTTTCTAGGCGCTACGCTTATTATGAGATCCACATTAAAAAGGCCACAATAAAGAAAAAACATTTCTATTTAATTTATATTAAGCTGTTTTTTGTTGTGTCGTTTCATTCCGATTTAACTGACTGGCACTTTAATTGTCTTAGTATAAATGCATTTTTAGAAACTTCAGATGGTTCGCGTTATTTCATTGTCTATCGATGTGTGTATGGAGTGTAACTGTTAACTGAAGAATACAGAAGATCCAAAACACCTTGATAACTTTATGAGTAAAACATAACGTAAATCAAATCACTTTCAAAGAAAAAAAACTATCGCGCATCTGAATGCAACTTTTTGTCAGTCCAATAAATAAATGTTTAATCAATAAACATTTAAACGTGTATCAATCTCCAGTTGACTGACTCCTCATAGTCAAGTCGAATTTTTAGTGGCAGTGCAGGCAGTTGAGGTGTTTGCTGAGCTAAATCCGCAAACAAAGGTTTAACACACGAATTTATACTTATCTTAAAACTAATGAAACATATTTGGAGAGTAATTGCTTAAAATTGAAAAGAAAGCTATTTCTGGAGCCCTTTCATACAACTAGCAATTGCTTGCCTCCTTTACGTGCCACTTTCAGCATCGACGCACTCCAAACTGCTCAACTGCACATCCATAAATGCTTAAAATAACAAAATAACAAAACCTTATATGTGCATTCAGTAATACAGCAAATTGATGATATATCTGGGCACAGTTTAGTGATTGGTTGTTTAAACGCGGTGCAAAACGTTTTTTCTACGTTTGCATGGGTCGTCCTTTCGGTAACCAAAACCGTTTTATGCATCCATCGGTAGAACTACGGAAATGTAGGACTACGCGTGCAGTCACCCAGCGTAGTCTGATATGATACGATATTTATCCTCGCTGTTTCAAGTTAACTACAATTAACTGTATATTTAAATGACATTTGATATTAACCGAATATCTCAACCACGGCCTCTGTACAGCTGCTGGGCTCATACAAAATTGTGAACACGGGATTTTTGGAACAGAATTTTTCTTATTATTCCCAGAATGCATACAAAAAATACCAGTTCTCTTTCCATAGTATACACATTAAAAATAATTGCAATTTAAAATTATATGGACGAGTTGGAATTTTAGTAACAAACATGCATGTAAATTATGTTCTTTTCAAAGAGACATTAAATAATCATACAATCATAGCAATTTCAAATAAACAACGAAGTCTCCCTTATTTTCATTAGTATTCTACCAGATTTTTTTCCACTTCACCTACAGAACTCAGTAATGCACTTTGAGTTTTCCGTTTACTTTCAATTATGTTGTCCCGCTTGAAGCTAACTTAAATACAGTACGTCCATAGATCAAGTCCTTGAGCGGACAGATAAAAGTATAAGACTTTTATATTATCTCTTGTAAATCTGAGAACGTCATTCTGTTTTTACTGGTATCCAAGCGCTGACGCTGTGGTAAGTCTTTGCCCGTACAATGCATACGGCGAGTAATAGGGACCAGTCGCTGCAGGTACCGGAACTGGGGCGCCCGGAGTTGGCAAAGCGCTCTTTGAATACGGGTGGTAGCGGCTGCTTAGTCCTAAAGCGTGATGCGGGCTCCGAAGTCCCAACGTCCCTGGGCTCCCAGGGGCTCCTGCCGGTGGCATGTGCATGTGACATGCCATGGCCGCAGCCGCAGCGCTAGCTAAGGACGATGAACTAGGGTAACTTGATATCAATTTTTCGGATCCAGTGAAAGCTGTGTGCGTCCGCAGGTGATTAAGAAGTTCTTCGGACGTGGAAAACCGTTTTTCACAAGGTCCATTGGCCGACACCCAGTTACACACGTGTGGTAGGGGGTCGTTCGGCAGCATGAAGCCATAAGGATACAAAGGGTGTCCGGTTAAAGATGGCGGCGTGGAGTGAACGCCATGTAACGGGTGCGTTGGGTACATGAGTGGATATCCGGATTTGAGGGCCGAGGCAGCCGCGGCAGGTGCTGAATCGTGCGTGCAGGAGGCGCCAGCCGCCCCGGCCAAGTGGCTTGCGCAATGATAACTCAGGCAGTATGGGTCTCTGCAAATACTCGCAGACATTATAGATGGCGGCGACGCTCCTGCTAAAGGGCTCGTTCCTGATTTACTGCAGCCCAGTGAACTTGCAAGTTGGGCATTAACCAGACCTCCTCCGGCAGGCAGGAAATGTTGAGGATAACCAGCATAAGCCCCCGCTAATGTCCCAGGATACGTCATGCCAGCAGGTGAGAGAGGAAACACGGTCTGACCAGGTTTGTAAGGGGAAATTGGGGCCACGAGTCCTGACCCGAGCACTGGCGCTGACGAAGCCGAGGACACAGAGGGCGAGTCCGAAGTTACAGCTTTTGATCCCGAGGTGGTCTCCTGTTGTTGGTTGACCTCCATGTTAATTCCAGCACCGCTAACGCTTATCCTGCTATGACTGATGTTAGTGGCTCCAGACCCATCAGTTGTACTGTTTTTATTACTTTCAGACTCATTTTCCTCTCGGTCTCCCAGTTTGCCCTCCGATGGCAATGGAGATGCCGAGGTACTAGAATTGGGGCTGCCTGTCCTTGGCGTAAACGGCTGGCAGGTGGCGCTAGGCACACGGAAACCAGATTTATCTTCAGTAGAAGCTCCAGAGGACGAGTCCTTCTTCTCTGACGGTTTTGAATAAGGTTTGAAGCTGGATTTGTCTTCAGCTCCGATGTCACTCAGTTTTAATGAACCGACTTTGGAATCTTTGTCGCGAGATCCATTTGAGGTTACGGAGGACAACTTGGAAGAGGCCGGAGGATCCGGTTTGCCGATTTGAGAACATGTTTGTGCCAAGAGAGCCAACGGACTTTTCTTGGCATCTAACTGAAAAAATAAATACATATATTATTCGGACTGAAACTAATTCAACAGGCTATAAACGTCATGTATACGTAACCACACAAATTTTGTCTGTAATTCTGATCTACGATTAGGAAAATTAATTTCTATTGGCATATCATAGCGCATTGCGCATAATTTAGAGACGTTTACGCGAGACTGGAATCATAACATTTCATACACAGTTAATGTCTATGTCTATATGCACATAGCTAGTCCTCGGGAAATTACAGTAAAGAAACATTTGTTTAACAAGAGATTGATTTTAGATTCTGAGTAAAAGAAACTGTGTTTAATGAAAATTCGTTGTTTGAGCGTCTCTGAAAACTAATAATGTATTTTGACGCTCCGTCAGCATTTCCCCAACAATGCGTTCTTTAAACTTTCTCTGCATTCTGGCGCGTGTAAAACCTTACCTCAATTGGACTAACGGGTGTAGACGGCAAGGGCTGCAGGTATTCTGGGTGCAAAATGTGCCCGGTCCGTGCCGTAAGCATTTTCAAAACCTTGATGGGAAGACGATTAGCTTGCCGTAAAGGGTCCGAGGGAGGAACGGAGTGGAGAAAGGGTTTATTGATGTTCGCGGCGCTGTTGTTCCGAGAACTGCTCTTTTCCCAGGCTTGATACGTATTGTAATTTCGTTGGGCAGAGACCGTTAGCGATGTGATCATGACCCAATGCTCACGGATGTTGGTGAGAATGCTTTCATCGGATTCATCAACAACTAGACATTCGTATATATATTTCCAAAATGTAATAAGCGAAAGAGTCCCAAAACATGCGGCTTCTGTGTAATCCTTGTATTCAGTGGCGGAGGCAGGAGAACGAGGCTATCGCAGCTGTAGGGCTGTGCCTTGAATCATGGAAGCAACTTGCTGTGCGCCTCCCCGCACGTCCGCGCGCTAGTCCTCCTAAACCACGATCTGGCAGGAATTCCTGCTTCAAAGCATCTGAATTAGTCTGAGATTAAAGCCTTTGCCGCCTTCCAATCAAATGGGACCCCGAGGTGATTGGAGGGTCAAGGGGATGTGACGTTCTCCTTTATGTAAAGGCATCTATTTTGTCAGGTTTGGGGAGGAGATTTTTTACTTAATATTTTGGTTCATATGCACGTTTTCGCTCTGGAGATGAGATTGAATTGCCTTAATTTTGCAAAATTCTTGTCTGCTTAAGGCTATTTGACTGCGTTAAGAATTTTCCACTTGTATACGTTTATTATGTCTCAAAATGACTGTTTATGGGTACATTACGTTTCAATTGACTGCCAAAAATGGAATTATGATTAGATAAAGGACGTTAGATGATTTTTCTTTATGATGATAATTTATCCTTAATTTCTATTCATATAAATTTTAGCATCGTAACATATCCTTTGTGCATTCCGGATATTTGCTCATTGTATTAATTTCATTTCAACTTTAATTAGAGTTTAGCCTTTCTCCTCCTAGATTGGTTGATATGAAAAAAAATCCATTTTGTTGAACCCCAAAACAGAAGATCAACTTCTCGTACGCAGGGTTTAAATTCTCCAATCAGATAGACGTTGACAGGAGAGAACCAATGCAAGAGGTAGGGATGTGAATGTCACATGTTTTCAGTATAACACACACCCCTGCCTTGTTCTGTACGCAGCCCTCTGTCAACTGTCAATTCTACTCGACCGCAATCAATCAGTTACTTGTCAGTACTTGTCAATCCGCCTTTTATTTATGTCCGCTTTTTGTTGTTGATTACAACCTTTGGTGAGACAGGGGAAAGCCAGTGAAAGAAGAGGAAAAAACGACGTTTCTGGGGGAAAAATCGTTCGTGGGAATAATGCGTTCTCGTATTAAATTCAGTTTTTCATACTACAAAAGGATGAAGCACTTCAGCTGGGCTGGTGGTGTTCCTTATTTCTCAAAAAAATAAACAAACAAAAACACATGAAGTATTCATATTCGGAACAAAGAAATGAAGACAAGCTATGATAAACTGAACCTTCACAGGACACAAGATCTACAAGAAACCTGAAGCACCGCTTTGTACCTCTGGAGTATTGACTCTTACAGACACTTGTCGCAAAATAACATTGCGAAATGGTTGGAATGTGTAACATGGAGCTAACATCAATGCTCGGATTTCATCTGAAGAGTGATGCTACTTGAGTGCTATTCTGATAATTATCAATGTGGCATGTTATTAGAGGAGTTTTGCAAGTATAATCTGTTACTCTTCTCTCGCTGTCTGGTGAATATTATAGTAAACCATTGATTTTGTTTCCTGCTGACGTGGTGGCCCTAACCATTTTCAACAGCAACCAAAGGTCATTTGGAGATAACGTTTGACATGTGTGGAACATGGAAAGAACTGGTCGGAGAAAAATCCAGACCTAGATTTCTCTCTTTCTTTTTAAAATGATGAATCGTCGTCTAATATTCATTTTTTTTCTGCTTAAAACTACTCACTGAACATACGAAATCATTTAGTAGTTCATATATCTTATTCCACTCGTAGGGTAGGCTACGTGGTGGCCTGTCTACACTTCCTTCGCCGATCAGTCTCTTCGACCCATCGAATACACAGCGTTTTCAAAAAGACACCTAAAATATTCTTTGGCTTAATTTGCATGTAAGTTAGGGGAACAGCTGTTTTTCTTTCACAAGACAAGAGGAACTTCTGTTGGCGCGCTGTGCTGCCTTGCTTTCCATAGCAAGTTATTTTTTCTTTTCCAGTTTAATGACGGTAAGATGGAGTCAGCACTAGGAAGAAGCTCTAAAATGGTTTTCCATGTCATAAGTCATGGATGTCATAAGGACAATTAAAATTGAAACAAAATGCTACTCAGTCACATGTTTTCTTATGGAGAGTCTAAATACCGACATTTTTGTGTTCATGGTAACGAATGTCACAGCGGGTAAATATAAAGAATTGTAGAGGTTATGTGTCTTACATGCATGCTGTATCAATCAAATGCATGACTCGGTGAGCAAAAGCCTCTAGCCCTTTGACATTTCTTAGCCTATTATAAGCTTCCTCATGTCACCTCCTGATCTTCATGACAGGTAAATAACGGCTACATTATGTGAGCGAATATCATGAGTGATTTTAATTTTGACCCTGAGGAGAGAAAAAAGCGATTGGCAGTTTAAAACGGTTTGTTATTGGGGATGTCAGGTCGATTTTCCTAAAAATAAAATTATCTTGATTAATTTCTCAAAGTTAAAAAACAGAGCATGAAAGAAAAAAAAAATAATGGCCTGCAGGACCTTTGGGAACAGAAGTTAAAAAATGCCTTGAACTATTCACCATTGAGATGGCTAATCAGTATTGAGGCTCCAGGGCAATCGTACAGCTTTTCAACACGGTTCTCCTTTCATCTCAAGCTGGATAGAGGCGCTCAATTAAAAATCTATCAGTTTGTAAGTAAATCAGCGCCTATCAAAGTTGTCACATCAAACAAAACGATTATTATTGCAACCCGCCTTCCCCGTTAATCTCCTTCCACAGTAACCGTTTGACAGGTCACGGTGGAGAACAAGAAAACCTGGAATGGATATGTTCTGGAATTTTAAAAAAATGTTTCGAAGTATTCGGAACGTTTCTGTTTGTGAACACATACGCAGCACCTTGGAAGCATATTTTGCTAACATGCTTATCTTATCTCATTTCTAGGCGAATAAAACTATACTTTTATCATATTGGATTAAATTATGGCTTTAAGGTCCATAACGACGCACGTAGTCTCCAGAAGTGTTTGGTGCTATATACACGGCCATCCGCGTTGCTAATAACGAATTCAGATATTATTCATATTGTAACTTTAATGGGCTAATCCTTGCCCTGCTGTTGAATTTTGAATTGGCACACCGTTAAATGATATCAATTTTTCGATTTTTTTTTTTTTTTTTTTTACAGATTTTGTGAACATGTGGTACCCTTTTTCGTGCAGGACTAAAAACTAAAACGCGCACCGAGTGGGTGTTTATATGTCCGTCAATGACACTTTGCCGTTTTATGGGCCCACATACACACTATTGTGTGTATAAATGGCAGTAGGAAACCGGCTGAAACATGTTAAAATTATAAAAACAGTAAATTACTAAATTGTTATATTGTAGCACATCGCCCACGTGTTAAAATTTCTACATGTATTAATCTGATTGGAATTTATTTCCCGCCTGAAAAGTAGCCTACTTTTTGTGTTTTTGCTTAAGTTATTTCGCTTATATTTCATATCAATATTTAGCATTAAGCAACTCCAAAGTAGAATACAATTCCCCTTACATTTACAAACTGCTGATATCAAATAAGCAATTGATAAATGAATACAAATTGTCCTCGACTTTCACTTCAGTTAGTGAAATATGTCATTTTCAAAAGGGTGATGGAGGTATCAGCATTCCCCTGACATTATTCATACAACAAACATGAAACATGCAAAAGATTCATGATTCGTATCACGGTCAGTGGTTTCCGCGGAGACCGTGTGAGGAACTGACACTTGATACTTGAATTATTGGGAAAGAAGGGCGACGATAAATTTCCAACGTCAGGGAAAAACTCTCGCTCTCTCTCAGTTCTTATTGTCTGCGTGATGGATGGCCTTCTGAGCCGGATACCAAATACGTGGTAGGCCTACTACCCTTAAATAGGAACACATTTTCCGTGGCCCATAATTCATGATATCTGAATAGAGGGTTTAAAATGCCTGCATATATTTCACACCGGTGTCATGTTAATGAATGACTCCCAGAATGCAAATATAATTATTTACGACAGAGAAGTGCCATGTGAGTTAGAATTCTTTCCCTCTGTGCCAGTGGACAAACACTTTTGTGCGCCTGCGAGAGGAGGTTCCTCTAAATATGACATGTATATGAAACATCACACAATAAATCAGTTTATCCGGGTTTCTGTTCTGAACTACGAAAGGAGAAGCCTCGTGAAAGTAAAATACGGTTCTCTGAAATGGAAGTCGACGTTTTGAAATGAATATCATAGAGTGAATTTTACCTCGACCACATCGATGCAACCAAGTCCGTACCTCACCCAACTTTCATATAGCCAGCAAGAGAGAGAGAGATGGACCGATTTTCTAATGCGTTCACATAACTGTGAACTTTAGTTACCGAGTATTCTCACATCATTTGCGAACAAAACAGAGAAATCACTGGCTGAAAAAAAGGTTACCTCCTTTCTTTTCAGCCGCGGAAGACGCAAACCGGTTTCCAGTAGTAACAGGCTTTTGACAAAATTATCATAAATATTTCGAATATGCTATCCGAGGAAACGATAACACCATGAAATATCAAGAGCAAAAAATACTTAAAGCGAGTAGGTCATAAAACTATGCTACATTACCTGTAATTAAGGTTATTATGTTCCGACGCGGAAAGACAGATGAAAGAATAGATAACCCAGATGTACATATTCCTTTAATTGCTGTTGATGCATTACATGCAATGAACAACGTTAAAAGAAACAGATTTATAGACCATAATAGCAAATACAGTCGCTGTGTTGCCTCCTCTTCGACCTCCAGAGACTCGACCCTTTCTACACCCTTTCTACTCCGTATCTGGGCGGTTCCAATATGACGTTTCCGCATGGATGGCTTTACAAGAAGGGATAGGCTATCCCTGAACTGGCCGACGGCAGATCACCTGGAGTCTTGCCCAACTTTGTTTAGCATATTTATAACGTGGGTCAAAACATGCAAATATTTCAAATTGACAGGCACGGACAATATTACATTTATAACACATACCTAGTCCAAAAAACACTTCATACAGTGTAGATGTTGGGTGTTTACAGAGTATTTTTCCATTGAATTTGTCTATTACTGTCAATTATGTATGTCTAGAATGTTTTGCGAAAGTGTACAGACCATTACATCCACAAATTATATTGTCAGTGTTCTGATACAGTCCACTGTATGATGTGTAGACAACACGTTGCCCACGTGAAGAATTTGTCTTCTGTCTACAAAATCATAGCTGTGCTGCTTTGAAGGCGATTAATTACAGGACACAGACTTATGTGACATTTAATTAATTAATTTATTAATCTCAGAAACGTTGTCAAGCATAATTCCTTATTTCTAAGGAAGCCACATGTTTTTGGCGACGGTGGATATGTATTAAGCTTTTCTGATGTAATCTGGTCATTTTTACATTTATATGTTATTGCAAAACATATAAATATATGTTTTACTAAAAGACATACAGTTTCACAATGACAGTGTCACAATTTTTTAGCGTCATGACCAGTAGCAGCATAAAGTTTGCTCCTGAAGCCCTGTGTGAATGTTGTCGGGGCGCGTGCTCCTTAACTACCAACATTAAATTTATAAATGTGTTATCCTATCACCCCTCTTGTAGGCTACATTGCAATCGACGACTCTGTGCTGCAGTCTATTGACTGTCTTTGGAATTTCTGTAGCGGCGCGTGCTTCCGTCTCAGATCACCTGACTCGAGCATGCGGAAGGAGTAAATTGGAAACGTTAAGCTGTGGCAAAGAGAAGGCAAAAGTTCTGCATTTGCACAGAGAAATATATAGTCGTGTTACATATTTGCGAAAAACGAACAGTTTAGCTGATACCTTCTCCACATCCACCTCCAGGACATTCTGAGTAGTCAGCATACAGTGATGGCAGGCAGCGAGTCAATGGTCGTGATGAATGGAACACAAGTAAGTGAAATATTTCGAACGCACACTTTGCGCGTCGGCATTGTATGGGACAGTTACTTGATGATACGAAGATTTATTAGTTTTGGGGCGTATTCCGTCCGACAGGAGATTTTGGAAATGCTTTTGTCTGCAGTGTTTTTACTGCTTGAGACGATCATGTGACTTTGCTGCAAGTTTTGCAAACTGTAACTTTCTTCCAAGTGTACGAGCGCACATCTGGTTATGCTCTACGGAGCAAGAGTACACATATGTTGCTTTTAAGAGAAAAAGTAACTGATGTTAACACATTTGTTTTGCTTTTGATGTGTTTCACCATCTACGCACAACACAGGTGCGCCAAATTCGAAAACCAAATGTTAGTTTCAGTGTGATTTGAACGCAGCCACGCGGCTTAATGTTAACACACAGACAGCATACGAATGCGACAGAGGTGATTTATTCCAAAGGATACACTCATGAGTTAACAGTAGGGACAAATTCAGTCTGTAGGTTATGTGACGTTAAAAATAGCTAAGACATTCTGAGTGGTATTGGCCTCTCTACTATTCTGATGAGTTCACACATCGGTAGTCAAAACGGCCTTTGGTTATTTACATTACTTTTCCATGTCATTATCTTGCTGTTTGACAAGATTTCTTACATTGGACACGACTGTGAGGACATCCCAGAATTCCTTGGGGAAAGATACGGAGGACATGCAAAACGTCTTGATCTCAGCTTCAATCGACTGAGGTAAAAATACTTATGGCGCTGAGGTGCCTAATGCTGACATTGTATAATATGCTAAGATCAGCTTCAGATCAGGTGTTGTGCAATGCAACACCTTGCTAATTATTTTAATTCACAACCAGTAATGTTGTGACCCATCACAAATGGAGAGGGTAGAACATGTCTCATGTTTATAAACATATCATTGAGCCACTTCAGATCCATTACTGTTCACTATATTATAGTTATAGTATATAGCAAACTGTGAAAGAATAATGGTCTTTGTGAGGCTAGGGTAATTAAGATGTGTTCTATGGTTTTACACAGCTCATTGTTTACATAGCCATACATTACCATAGGCATTCTGTTGAAGTACAACATCACAGGGTTACTGAAGCTAATAAACTGACTGCTAATAAATATGCTCATTCATAATGAGAGCTTAATAGATAAAATTTAGATAAAATCAGTAACACCATTCAACAAGGTGCACCAGGTTTCTACCTCCTTGCTTCTGGGCCTGTTTGAATGATGTTTTCAAGTTTAGCTGGTGGAACGGAGGGTGACAGGTTTGGGATGGAAGGTGGGATACTCTTGGTGTACGCAAGAGCTATAATACCTCCGACTGCTACAGGAAATATCCACCATAGTTGTGTATGGAAAAAACTGCTGTGATGTAATATAGAAATCCTCTGTGCTTGATAGCCCAGATTATAGGTCATAGAGGTTTGTGACACATTCTGAAGCTTGTTACTTGTTGTAGTCGTTACCTGGCAGTGCAGGTTAAATCTATGTCACATGGTCATTATGATGTAGTGCTTAAGGAGCTGGGCTTGTACCCACCCCAAAGGTTGCTGGTTTGATTCCCAGGTGGGTCACTGCTGTTTCACCCTTGGGCAGGTACTTATCCTGAATTGCCTCAGTAATTATTCAGCTGTAAAAATGGCTGTTAGTTCCCTCTGCCTTGTAAGCTAATGTATTACAATGCTCAAATACGGTAATGACCCCTTACTCAAACAATGCCTAGGAAAACAGAAACAACATTCTTTGTCTTGCAAATGTGAAGATGTATGAGGCATTTAAATCAATATCAAGTCAATGTCAAGTCCCTGACACCTGGTCACATAACAACACAAATCAGCTTACACCTGCACTCAGGTGTGCATCTAAGCATTGTTAGCACTACAAGGTAGATTTTGTAGCACATTTTGTGTCGTTAAAGTAAAAAAAAAAAGTCCGAATGGATTTCAATGCATAGTCTTTAGCTATTCAGAAATATGTCTGACTGCTGACTGAAATGACAGGTGTTTGTCATTGTTGTCAAAGCCATCATGAATTCTTGCTCTTTTCATGTCTTGGAGCCAGTTCAGCAACATAAAGGAATTACTGCTCAAATTTGTGATGAAGGCTGCTATTTCTTTCTATAAAAATCCCAAAATCTTTCGCAATCCATCAAAGTAAATGAGCAGCAGGTTGTGCTGTGGTTTCCCCAAATCTTCCTTCAAATTAGGATGTTTTAGTGGAGCATGAAAAAGGGGATTTTCATTTGTCATAAGAAGGACCAGGAAAGGTACAATCGTTTCATTTGCTTTTCTTTGGAATTAAGTTCGATGAAGGCCAGAAATGAAGAGTGCCATTTTAAAAAATGAAGCTAAAAATGAGTTAATCAGAATGAAGGGAGTTAATCTTCTGATTCATGCATAACTTAGCAATTCTAATCATGGTACATGTTGTTCTTTGTGGTTATGTCACTTTCTGTTGCAAAAGTTTCTTGTCATATCCCACTTCTGTTTTCAACCTCAACTGAATGAGTTAGTATTCAAAGGATAGGACTGAAATGTTATTGTGCAACTTAAAGTGGGAATTTGTAGCATAGTTAAAATAATAAAAAAAAAGTCAGAATGAATTTCAATGCATAGTGTTTAGCTATTCAGAAATATGTCTGACTGCTGAATGTTTGTCATTGTTGTCAAAACCATCATGAATTCAGTTCAAGTTCAAGTTTCAAGTTTCAAGTTTTATTTGTCACATACGCAGTTACAATGTAATATGCAGTGAAATGCTTAAGTACCTGAGGTCGTTGTACACCAGAAGGAATTAAAAAAAAAGAATAAAATAGGGAATAAAAGTATATAAGATATATAAAAGTAAAAAAAGTATATATACACATGTATGTGAAGCAGCAGTATTATTGCAGTGGGATGCAGTCCAAAGTGCTATGATGCAAATGTTAAAGTGAATGAGCACAGTGAATGTAAAATGAGTGTGAAGTGAAAGTTTATTGCACAGAGTTTAGCAGTCTGATGGCCTGAGGGAAGAAGCTCCTCATCCTCTCGGTGTTGGCCTTCAGCTGGCGGTAGCGTCTCCCTGATGGCAGCAGGGAGAACAGTCTATTGTCTGGGTGACTGAGGTCACTGGCGATCTTCCTGGCTCTTACTCTGCAGCGGTTGGTGTAAATGTCCTGCAGGTTTGGGAGGGAGGTCTTGATGGTTCTCTCAGTTGAGCGAACCACCCTCCAGGTGGTCCCGCTTGGTGGCGCTCCCCATCCAGGTGGTGATGCTCCCACTCAGGATACTCTCTATAGTGCAGGTGTAAAAGTTCTTGAGCACCCTGAGTGGGAGTTTGAAGTCACTGAGTCTCCTTAGATGGTAGAGGCGCTGGCGGGCTTTCTTCACCTGGGTGTTGATGTGACAGGACCAGGAGAGGTCCTGGGAGATGTGAACACCCAGGTATTTGAAGTTGTCCACCCTCTCTACCTGGGCCCCCATTATGCTGAGAGGTTGGAGGTTCCTCTGCTGCTTTCTGCCGAAGTCCACTATCATCTCCTTGGTTTTGCCGACATTCAGCGAGAGGTTGTTGTGCTCACTGCGGTCCACTAGTTGTTTGACCTCGGACAGGTAGGCAGACTCACCGTTGTTTGAGATAAGGCCCACCACTGCTGTGTCATCGGCAAACTTGATTATGATGTCGGAGACTGAAGTGGCCACGCAGTCATGAGTGTACAAGGAGTACAGCAAGGGGCTCAGCACGCATCCTTGAGGGGCTCCGGTATTGAGGGTGAAGCGAGTTGACACATGGCGGCCCACTCGTACCACCTGTGGTCTGCCGGTCAGAAAGTTGAGGATCCATCTGCACAGCGAAGGGTGCAGGCCAAGATCACACAGTTTAGTGACCAGCCTGGGGGGAACTATGGTGTTAAACGCTGAGCTATAGTCAATAAACAGCAGTCTAACATAGGATCTCTCTTAGTGTCCAGATGAGCCAGGGTGGTGTGAAGTATGTGGGCTGTGGCATCGTCTGTTGATCTGTTGGATAGGGCTGTGACGATAACCGCATCACCGCAATGCCGCAGTCATGAGACGCCTACCGTGGGGTTGAGCTCATTACCGCATCACCGCAATTATTTATTTATTTTAGGGCTGTCAACGTTAACGCTCGTTCGCGATTAATCTGGAAACTTTAACACGTTAATGTTTTAACGCAAATTAATCATATTATCAAGTTTGACTGCAACTTCCTTCCGTAATTGCAGCGCGGATATTTACCTGGCTGAATTACTGAAAGCCATGGCAAATGCAGATGTGCTGAATGGCAAATTTTGTTTTAACCCTTTCGCATGCAACTTATTTGTTATGGTATGTAGCACGCGTGTTACCTTATATGGTTCATTATGTTTTCATTTGCGTTATTAAGTTTCTTATAGATTTCAGTTAGCATTTGCTATATTTTTAGAGTTAAATCACTGTTTCCTCAAAGCTAAAATTAGCTAGAATTTCTCCAATCTAGTGTTCTAATTGCACCAGTTTTAGCATATGCGCTAAATGGTTAATCACACCGGTGTGACCGTATGCGCGAAAGGGTTAAAACGAAATTTGCCGTTCAGCACATCTGCGTTTGCCACATAAAATAAAAAGGCCGTAAAATAAAGTATGAGTACATTTAGATTTTTTTGCAGCACTTTATGCAAGCAGTGATTGCGGCCTACCGACATCATGAATGTTCAATTATGTTGCATGTTTAAAAACCATTAGCCTAATGTTCCCCTACCATCTTCTTATTTGTTATTTGATTTGAAAAATAATTAAAACTGTTTTAATGCAGCTGCATATAGCCTACCTGTTAATGCTGCTTCAGATGCCATTATTGTATAGCCTACAGAATTATGTGAATTGAATATTAAAATTTTAAAATGTAAAATATTTTTAAGTTGTAATCAGCCTTCCCGAGAATTTTGCAGAAAAATAAACAAGTTCTTCATGTGCAAACGTTATGGGTTGGCTTTTTGTGTTGCGCAGGGGTCAGAGGGCGGCGCCCGCTAAATCGCGGTAATTTGTTGCTTTATTACCGCAGGAAGAAAAAATCATTACTGTCACAGCCCTACTGTTGGAGCAATAAGCAAACTGTAGAGGGTCCAGGGTTGCAGGTAAGGAAGAGGTGATGAGGGGTTTGATCAGTCTCTCAAAACACACCAGAAATCACACCAGAATCACCACAAAAATCAAGGCTATGGGGCGATAGTCATTTAAGCAGCTGGGCTGGGCTTTCTTGGGGACAGGGACTATAATGGACTGCTTGAAGCATGTGGGGACGATGCACTGAGAGAGGGAGAGATTGAATGTTACCGTGAGAACAGGAGCTAGTTGGTTAGCACAGGCCTTGAGAACACGACCTGTGATCTCATCCGGACCCGCTGCCCTCCTGGGATTCACTCACCTGAGTGTCCTCCTCACGTCATGCTCTGTCACAGTGAGCACCGACTCCTCTCTGCTGATTATTAAGCTGGCTCATTGGCAGTTCACCTCGAAGCGTGCATAAAAGTTGTTCAGTTCGTTGGCGAGAGATTTGTTGGTGTTCATCAGGGAAGTGCATGGTGCTTAATACTCCGTGATGTTATGTAGTCCTTGCCATAATCCTCTTGGGTTGGACTGCTGTAGGTGTTGTTTCAGCTTCCTTCCATATCGCTGTTTAGCCTCCTTCACTGCTCTGCGAACGTTGTAAGAGGCTGCCTTGTACTCTTCCATGTTCCCGGTTAACAGCCCTGTGTTGTAGGCAGCGGTGTGCGATCTCAGAGCGTCGTGGATGGTTTTATCCACCCACAGCTTCTGGTTGGGAAATGTCCTGATTTTGTTTTTTGGGACACAGTCTTCCACTAGTTTCCCAATAAATCCTACCACCGCTTCCATAAACACGTTGATGTTGTCATCAGAGCTGCGCCGGAACATATGTCCCAGTCGGTGATGTCGAGCGCGTCTTGCAGAGCGGCCACTGATTGGTCAGACCAATGCGTCACCTCCCTACACGCCGGGGCTTCCTGTTTCAGCCTTTGTTTATATTTTGGCATGAGGAAAATGGCGGAGTGGTCTGACTTACCAAATGGGGGAAGAGATGTGGCTTTGTAGCCCTCTGTGAATGGTGAGTAGCAGTGATCCAGAGTCTTTTCTCCTCTAGTGGGACACGTGATGTGCTGTTGAAGGTCCCGTCTTATTGTCTTTAGGTTTGCCCGATTGAAGTCAACAGCCATGATAAGGGCGATATCCCGGTGGTTAGCCTCGTAGCTAGAGAGGGCTTCATGTAGCTCAGACAGAGCCGTGTCCGTTTCCGCTTGTGGTGGAATATAAACAGCACTGCAGATGATGGATGAGAACTCGCAAGGGAGGTAGAATGGTCGACATTTGAGGGTCAGGAGCTCTAGGTTGGGTGAGCAGGAGCGTGTTAGAACAGTTATATTCCGGGTATCACACCATTTGTTGTTAACCATCAAGCACACTCCCCCTCCTCTCAACTTTCCCGACTCCTTGGTACGGTCCATACGGTATACAGACAGGAACTCCGTCGGTTGAACGGCATTGTCCGGCACCGTGGGAGACAACCACGTCTCTGTGAGACAAAGAATGTTACAGTCCCAAATGTCCCGCTGGTATTTGAGCCTGGCTCTGAGGTCGTCAAGCTTGTTTTTCAGGGATTGGACGTTGGCTAATAGGATGCTGGGCAAAGGTGGATGGTGTGCCCTGCTCCTCAGCCGGTTCCTGGTCCCCGCTCATTTGCCTCTGGGCCTTCTTCGTGGTCCGGGGTTGGCATATCCTCCATTGTTGCCGGCTCTCTGGAGTATCTCATTCGGCCAGGTGATGCTGATTTCGCTTATAAATAAAGGGTTGTTCAACTTTAAGCTAATGTCTATGAGTATCTGTCTGTTGTACATAGTTATACAAAGTGCAGGCTGTGCTTGCAGGCTATAAACAACAATAAACAATGCTATATACGAACAAACGACCAGAGCAGGTACGACAGCTGCCTGCCTCACCGGCGCCATCTTCATCATAATTCTTGCTTTTTTCATGTTTTGGAGCCAGTTCAGCAACACAAAGGAGTTACTGCTCAAATTTGTGACTCAATTTGTGGTAACTCACTGATGCAAGACCCCAGGCTGATCAAAGTGCCCATCATCTCGGCATATTACACTACAAACAACCCTAAAGACTGGGGGGAATGTATGTGTTCTCAATAGCCCCTTTCAGACATGCACTGCAACCCTGAACTTATCGAGACATTACCTGGAGGAGCTGTATGTGAGAACGCAAGTGTCCAAATCAGTTGGACTGGACATTAAATGTACTTTACCCTGCCAGCTCCCTAGTACAAAGTCTGTGTAATGTCAGATTGAGTCTATGTGTGAATAGAGCAGGTCATTGTCTGGAGGATTCACAGCAACCGAGTGGGTGTGTTGATGACGTTTTTATCATGCGACTGGCGTGAAACCGGAAGAATACAAACATCTGCTTCGTACTCTTTTCTGCTTGTCTGTATATTGCTTTCCACTCTTTCATTGATATTGCGGATATGTCCAAAATACATGTTATTTTGAGTCGAACGATCGTTGAAGAGATAGTTAGCTATAGCTATACTTCCAAAACGTACTCTCTCTTACGATGATTAATAACGTTGGTTAGTAGTTTATTATCTGGTTAGTAGCTAGCTAAGCTGTAGCTAAGTAATAGTGATAGGCATAGTGAGATGGACTGGTGACCTAACATCACATAGCGAACAACAAAACTTACCTTCCTGTTATAATAAATGTATAATTAATAATAAATTATGTTTACCGGTAGCACCATTTGGATGGCTATGTTTGATATTTTTTATAGGGTACCTATAGCTATGTTTGCCTTCTCCTCCTCCGTGCCACATTATGTGTCCGTACAACCGAAAGGTAAGACATTGAAAAGAAAAAACCTGAAAATACTTCAACTCATGAATACTTTTCATGAACTCGTCAATACTTTTCACTTGTGAGAATGCACGTGGCATCTAACTAGAAAATACGAGGAGGAAATCTGGACGTTTCTAAACTCGCAATGATTTCATGTGACAATGTAACATAAAACAAATGTAATCATTAATGGTCACATACTGGGTACTACACTGAAAAACAGCATGCAGTATATACTTGTGTAGTACGCAGTACACAGTATGTAGTAGGCGGTTTCGAATACAGCCACTGCGATTTCTGCAGCATACTTTTTGTGTCATGTCCTGCCTCCTGCACGCTCTACCCAGACGCCACCCCCCACCTAAACCAAACAGAGTATTTCCAGTAGGTGAGAACGTGTCTGACATGGACAATTGTCCATGAGTTCATATGTGAAAACGGCTAATGTTCAGGGTGTTTAACACAATAACTGCCAGACGGTTCTGGAACACTGACCCCCTACAGTGCCAAGCCAATATGGCCGCCAACATTCTAAGTGAGAAAATGAACCTTTGAAATAAGACAACTTCTAATAAAACAATGCATTTATCTTTCTACAAAGTCTAACAACTTCAATATGCAGAACCACAAGTATGAAGAGACATGTACCTCCAATTCTAGCCACATTATTCCAGTATTACGTGATGTAAAATAGTCAAAAAAGGATATCTCATTTATAAAACGCATTTCCAACAATGACTAACAAGATGAAGAAGGGGACTACACATAAGTCAAATCATTACAAATATTTATTTATTTGCTTGAAAGTATTATTCTTTCATTTTAGATGGCTTAAAAAGCACTGGCACAATGATTAACTTATCAGATAGAAAGTATAGGTACCGTTCAAGTGCTAGTAAGTTAGCATGGAGTGAACATTCAGATAATTGTCAGTTAAAAGTGACAATGGTATGAATGTTAACATAATAACATAAACAACATAAATACACTGCTAGTAAACAAAAGTACATATAAATGCAAATTCAGTAGTTATATATTCAAAGATTAAGTGCATAAATAACTTATGTAAACATCTACAGTTTGTATAATTGTTTGTATAGATTTGTGAAAAAAAACGAACAATAACTGGAATTAATACTCACAAAGTAAGTCGACTGGGAAATCCGAGAAATTAGGAGTGGCTCATAGATTGTAAAAATAAAAAATAAATATGACCTATGATCATTTGTATAGATTTGTAAAAACATACAATAGGTAGCTTCTGGCCATTTGTGTAAATTTGTAAAAGTGAACAACAAACAACATCTCATTACTTGTATATATTTAAAAAAAAAAAAAAAAACAGCCACCGGTCATATCTATAGACAACAAACACGCTCTGGTCATTTGTATTGATTGTATTGTATTATTATCTATTGCAACAATATTGGCTGAAAAAAAAAAAAACACATTTGATTGAAAAATTAGCTATTATAAACGTCATCAACAACATCAACCGTCAACCTATTTTGCGTGTGTGTGTGTCTGTGTGTGTGTGTGTGAGAGACAGAGAGAGAGATTGAGAATGAGAGTGTGTGAGAGGGTGTGTGTGTGTGTGTGTGTGTGTACGCGCATGCATGTGCCTGTATGATGCGCACGCATATGCCTGCAGACTTCACGCTTTCCCTCGCAGATGACTGAATAGGCCAGCAGACAGTTGGAGAGGCCAGGAACAGCAATCTAAAGAGGGAGGATGGACAAATAAAATGTCATTCTTACTGCAGAGATTACCTTACTATTCAATATATCACCATCCAATACAGACAACTTTATAAACTTTCAAACCAAAATAAATGGAAAAAGTGAAAAACTCACCAATCACTGTTTGTAGACAATCTTGGTGTGGTGCAGCTCAAAGCATGTGGTGGGGCACAGGGCAGGTTTGTCTGGGCAGGTCTTGCAGAAGAAAGATGTCTGTTTCCTTCCATTCTTCCCATCACTGGTCCTCTTCCTAGAAGAGCAGACTTTGCAGTCTGGCTTGGATGCCGAGTTCTGCCCCAAGAAGTGTTGCACCACCAGACGTTCAGGTACTACTGCCATGTCAAGTCATGGCACCTAAACATCCCCTGGACCTCCCTCTCTGCAAAAGCCCCTCCACCACTTTCTTCCTGAAAGCCACAGCATGCAATGGATTGCCACACTCCTGGTACACAATAAAAGCATGCACTAAGGCCACTTCTTTCACATGGTGGTAGAACTGGTGGTACCACTTCACACTGCGGTGTCCATATTTGTAGTAGGTGCAGAGCTGGTCTGCTCTGTCCACACCACCCATGTAAATATTGTAATCTTCCACACAAAGCGGTTTTCTCACAGGCCTAAAACCAGTGGCCCCCTTACACTTACTCTTTTTGATTTAACTGTAGTGTCATGCTCTGTTGACAAAACAGTGACAACTCCTGTGTCACGAAATGACACTGCTAGCAGTGGGCCACTCTCAAAGACAGGTAGGTCTGTTGGCTTTAACTTCAGGGTCTTCAGCTGGGGAGGCATTCCTCTATGGTTTTGGCGTACTGTTCCACGTGCCCCTGTGTTTGCCCTATGAAGGCTCTGAAACAGTTCAGGTGAGGAATAAAAGTTGTCCATGTAAACAACATGGCCCTTCTCCAACAGTCCAGCATTTCTGATAACGGCAGAATGGCCTATGCCCACAGCCCTATTGAACTGATAGGCTCCTCCATTGTAGACGTCCCACAGGTACGTGAAGTTTGTCCTCACTGATGTGAAAACTAAGTTTATCATTCCAAAACGATGGCGCTTCGTTGGAATGTACTGCCTAAAAAAAATTCTTCTGCGATAGAAAACCATAGATTCATCTATAGTTAGATTTTTCCGTGGGTAGTACTCACGTTTGAAGTTTCCCAGCACTTTTTCCAGAAGAGGTCGAAGTTTGAAAAGCGGATCGTAGTTTGGGTGTTCTCTCTCAACTCTCAAAGCATTGTCGTTAAAATGTAAACAGGAGTTGATGATTTGTAATCGATTTCAGGACATGACACGGGAGAAATTCGGTGTCCACATCAGTGACTGACTGTCTGAACTCCAGTAATCGGCGATTTTTGGCTTTTGCAGAAGTCCTAAGATAATCTGTATAGCAAGAAAAGCTTGCATCTCTGCCACATCTGTGGGCTTCCCCTCCCTCAGGCGAGCGTTCGGTGCTAGCTTGAGAGCTCGCACAGCCTCAACATACCTGTTAGTTCCGGTCACCATCAGATCAATCTTGTAAGGTGAAAACATGGACAGAAAATAATCCACTGGGTTACTGCTACTCCATACTCGCTACTCCATACTCTTCTTCTTCCCTCAGAGGTGCTTAATCGTCTCCTGGACAAGCTAGCATCAACCTGACACCACTTGCCGCTGCCATGGAGCGCCCTCTCTCTCCTTTCTCTTCTCCCTCCTTCTCTTCCTCCTCTTCAGCCACCTCCTCACTCCCAAAACTCTCCATCACCCCCTCCAGCTCCTCTTCTTCAAACTCAAAAAACTCTTTCACGCTGTCACTGTCCCAACTAAAAAACTGGCTACGTACAACACTCGCCATTCTCTCGCTCTGTGATCGCCGATAACACGCTACAATAATAATGACTGCGAAATTGGCTTTTATAGGAATGGATATGCAAATTAGGTAAACATCAACAACCATACAGATCATCTTTGTTGACTTTGCTGGCTCGGTTCCTTGTAGTGATATCCTGTTCCTTCAGACTTGTGTCACTTATGTGAAGTTGACAGCGTAATGTAAGGTAGCTAACTTATTCACTTTTGTATAAGTAAATGACATCCAGTTTTTTTTAAGTAATGTCAATCGGTCAGCCCCATATACAGTAATGTCTGCTTATGTCAAAGACTTTGAGTTAAGACATTTCATAAACTTGTATAGCTAGCTAGCTACCTGCTATACTAGCTGACAATGGCACTGAGTGGCCATTAATTCTTATCTGTATTGGCAGGCAGGTACAGTAAACCAACAAGAACCAAGACCCTACAGTTTTATTGGCTTTTATTGGTTAAATAGGCTGAAGATGCCCTTACTCCCTTTTAGAACCTAGCGGTGGTGTCGTGTTTATCAATGCTCCTTTGGCAAAGGCAATGCTGCTAAGCACAAGGGCAACAGTGTGGCATTGAAGTGACAGAACAAAGTTCGAATCCAAAGGTTGCCAGTGCGATTCTCAGGTGAACCACTGCTGTTGTACCCTTTGGCACGGTACATAACCTGAATTGGCTCCTCAGACATTCCACTGTTAAATTATATAATGTAAAAATGGTAAGCTGTGGAAGTTGATCTAGACAAGTGCATCCACTGAGCTGATGTTATGTAATGCTGAAATAAAAGTAATACACTGAGCTAATGTGATGCTGAACTATACAGCTAATATGCTAAGCTGAGGTGATACAATGTAAGTGACACCAAAAAAAGGAGAGCGCACTCATACAGATAGCTGCCTCTGCATGTTGGTATGGGGTTAGACACCCCCCGGTGTTGCCCCTGTGTGTGTGTTCTGTTGAAGTTGCTAGACAGTGCCTGGCCAAGCAGTTTCCCAGAGGGGCAGGCTGTGAGGTCCACTACATTCCCACCTGGCAGTCCAAGGTAGTGCTGATAGCTTTCTCTCGAATGTAGGTACATCTCCCCCCTGGATGAGAATGACTTTAACGGACCATGAAGTCTATGTTCTCTGGTGATTTACGCCAGCCTTGTCAGTGGCTCCTCACCATCAGTAATTGAACGTTCCACTAGGGATGTAGGGGACCTCATAGGCCTTGTTCTGCTGTGTCACCCTGGGTAGTGGCCTTAGCATCCCTAGTGGTCCTGAATGTTCTGTTCCAGAGGTCTCTCTTCCATGGTAGCATCCATCATCTAGAATTTCAGTGCTACTGTCATAGGCACTGATGCACCATTTGGGTAGTGACAGAAAATGCAAAGTACTATAGGAGGCTAACTCAAACCGTCTGACAAAAACAAGTGAAAAAGGGTCTGACATCACCGGGAAACAATGTCTCAAAAGCCACCATTGATGTTTAGCTGAACGAGTCTGGTCTTCATGGCAGGATTGCCAAGAACAGAGTCCTGTGCAATATGAGTGGAAACTACACATATCCCTAACTGAATCCTAATCACGTCTGGGCCCCTGTTTTGTGGTCAGATGTAACAAATATGTTGCTCTCTGGACACTGTAGGTTTGGCATGAAGAGGAAGCCTGTGCTCTGCAGGAGGTGGCAGAGCACCTTCACTCTCCAGTTAGTTTACATTCTCTGCTTCTGTTATTCTTGTTAGATTTAAAGGAAAGATCCCTGTCTGATGTAGGCCAGGAAATTTTGGCTGAAAAGCCTTGTTCCTTCTGCTAAGAAGCTCAAACTTGGTTGAAAATGGACATTCCAGTGCAATAATGATCCAGAGCACGCGTCCAAGCCTAGAGAAAAATGTTACGTGAACACACATTCAACATTTGAGACTGGCCAGGACAGTCCTCAGACATCAATCTAAGAGAACATTTGTGGTTCACATTCAACAGGGCAGCTCATAAGGGAAAACCATGTAATCTTTACAGACATGTAGAGAAGTTCTGCCAGGTAAAAATCCCTGCCTGAATGCAGTATCAAACTACAGGAAGTGTATTCTCAATATCATCAAAGCCAAAGAAATATGTGCAAAATAGTGGTTTTAGGCATTTGAATGAATTTATCTTTTTTTGAAAAACATACAGTTACCAAAAAAAGTTGTTCAGTGTTGTTTTGCTAGTATTCAAATGCTATATAAGTCCATTTTTCCATGCAAATGCAGGTTGAAATTTTACATCTTTCATTTACAGTTTCATTTACTTTACAGTTTATCAAATATGTGAATACATATGGAAACTGTTATATAAGAAATATACAGATGAGTGACAAATTAAAGGAAAACCTTGAATAAATGGGTGGAGAAACATAACGAATGCAGATACTTCCACACAGGTGTACTGCATGGTACAATTAAGCAATCATGCTCTGCTCTGTGGCATGTATAACAATGCTGAGCAGGCCCAGTTGATCTCGATTTTGGATCAAGATGGCAAGAGGATAAGATGTAAGTGACTTTGAAAGAGGGTTCATTGTTGGGGCACGGGTGGCACGAGCTTCAGTCACAAAGACTGCTCAACTGGCTAGTGTTTCAATAGGAACAGTGACTGAAGTGACATCTGCATTTAGATCTATGGGAAAGACATCAGTAAATAGGGTTGGAAATTGTGGTCGACAGTGCACATTCCATGACCGTGATGCTCGTGCATTAGTGTGATATGTAAGGAAAAACAGAAGAGCAACTATTCCTCAGTTGACTGAGAATGTCAATGCAGGATGTGATCAGACTGTGTCAGCAAGAACAGTCTGTTGACAATTACATAGCGAGGGATATTATAGTAGGGTTGCAGTGCATAAACTCCTTATTACAAAGATGATTGTACATTTGAGAGTTCAGTGGTGCAAAAACCATAGGCACTGGTCTACAGAGATGTGGAAAAAAGTGATATGGTCAGATGAGTCATCCTTCACCATATTCTCAACAAGTGGGCGAGTGCACGTGTGGACGTATACCAAGAGAACGGTACAGGCCTGAATGCTTGACCCCTACAGTGAGGGGGTCCGGTGGCTCTGTTATGCTGTGGGGGGCATTTTGCTGGCATGGTTTGGGTCCACTTGTCCCCTTAGAGGGAAGGGTCACTGCAAATCAATACAAAGTTGTTCTGAGTTCTGAGTGACCTTTATCCTATGATGAAACATTTCTATCCTGATGAGAGTGGTTTCTTCCAGGATGACAATGCCCCCATCCATAGGGCACAAGGGGTCACTGAATGGTTTGATGAGTATGAAAATGATGTGAATCATATGCTATGGCCTTCACAGTCACCAGATCTCAACCCAATTGAACACCTATGGGAGATATTGGACCGACGTGTTAGACAGCAATCTCCACCACCATCATCAAAACACCAAATGAGGGAATATCTTTTGGAAGAATGGTGTTCCATCCCTCCAGTAGAGTTCCAGAGACTTGTGGAATCTATGCCAAGGTGCATTGAAGCTGTTCTGGCGAATCGTGGTGGCCCAACACCTTACAAAGACACTTTATGTTGGTTTTTCCTTTAAAGGGGACCTAGAATGGAAATCCGTTTTTACCTTGGCTTTGTTGAATAAGGAGAGTTTGGTGCATGGCCACAACACTACGTGAACTTACGAAACAATGTTGCGTCCTCCTTCATATGAAAATTTCGTACTTTGAAACGAGGGGTAAAAACGGGCGAGTCGAGACAGACAGACTGTGACGTTGATACAGACTGTGACGCAGACCATTACCTCTCACCGCCAAAGTACCTCCAAAGTAATTTGCATATGCCTGCCCACTTTCACACACAGAAGTAAAGAGAGGAGCAAATCTCCGAAGTAGCAGTTTCGTTATTTTTCAGGCGAAATGGCAGATCGCGCTCCTCCTTGATGTGCTGTGCAAGCGGTGACCATACGTTTCACACCGATTCTGGCTCAAACATATATGGTTCAATGTGTGCACGCTCCATGGTTCTCTTGCTCCAGTAATCAGTGGTGTACTGGCCATCGGGCATACCGGGACAAATCCCGGTGGGCCGCCGCATCGGTAGGCTGGTGGAATGTCAAAAAATCCAAAATTTTTACCGGCCCTCTCTGTGTGCCTATCATCTGATGAAATGATTCAATTGGGAGGACTCAGAAATGAATGTTTATTTCAATAAGATACCATAATTTCATGAATGCTTTCACTGTTAAGGCATGTTGTACAGCAGTTTTCAATGACACGTTAGTTTGTAATCCTTTACTTTGACACTGACAAAGTCACGACACAATTAGTTCAAGCAGAGGTTAGGTGCATAAGCTTACCAACAACGCGCTCATCTAACCTAAGTAAAATATTGCATAACGCTAAATAAAACAAGACACATTTTCAATGTTCGCTGTGTGCCGTTATCAAGGCAAGCAAGCTATCTGGCTACCTAGCAGGTTAAAGGGAACTTCAGGACCGTTGATGTCCAAGTTGTACCTAGCTAGCTAGCTAGCTGCATATGATACTCAATGATATAAAACTTGCTACATGATGTATATTCAGAAGAGTATAATCGTTTGTAAAGTCCATGCACATTAACTAATTAAGAGGTAGCCTCAGTTGTAGACAGAACTTGAGAATCGTAGCCAAATGTACTTTAATTCCCGAGCACCGCCCCCCAGGCTGGTCCTAGCGGTTAAGTCCAGGGCTGAATTTCTTTCCCAGGACACCACTGCCAGTAAATGAACTCTGATAGCATAAAATTACTCTGTTCATCCATTCTATGTCATCTTTAATTTGTCACCCATCTGCATATATGTGAATAGCTGTTGTATGGAAATATATGAATCATAATTGAATGTGTCATGAAAATATTGTCAACAGATTTTGGCTTTAACATTTTATGTGTATATACATACATACACACACACACACACACACACACTGCATTCAAAAAGTATTCAGACCCCTTCACATTTTTCACATCATCTTATGTTGCAGCCTTATGCTGAAATTGTTTAAATTCATTTTTTTCCTCAGCAATCTACACTCAATACTCAATAATGACAGAGCAAAAACAGGATTTTAGAATTTTTTGCAAATTTATTACAAATAAAAAATTGAAATATCACATTGACATAAGTATTCAGACCCTTAACTCAGTACTTAGTTGAAGCACCTTTGGCAGTGATTACAGCCTCGAGTCTTCTTGGATCTGATGCGATAAGCTTTACACACCTGGATTTGGGGATTTTCTGCCATTCTTCTCTGCAGATCCTCTCAACCTCTCTCAGGTTGGATGGGGACCCTTGGTGGACAGCCATTTTCAGGCTTCTCCAGAGATGTTCAATTGGGTTCAAGTCTGGGCTCTGGCTGGGCCACTCAAGGACATTCACAGAGTTGTCCCTAAGCCACTCCTGCATTGTCTTAGCTGTGCGCTTAGGGTCATTGCCCTGTTGGAAAGTCTGCCTTCAGCCCAGTCTGAGGTCCTGAGTGCTGTGGAGCAGGTTTTCATGAAGGATATCTCTGTAATTTGCTCCATTCAGCCTTCCTTCAATCCTGACCAGTTTCCCAGTCCCTGCTGCTGAAAAACCCCATAACACCCCATAACAGGATGCTGCCACTACCATGCTTCACCGTTGGGACTGTATTGCGCAGGTGATGAGCGGTGCCTGGTTTCCTCCAGACAAGATGCTTAGAATTGAGGCCAAGAGACCAGAGAATCTTGTTTCTCACGGTCTGAGAGTCCTTTCGGTGCTTTTTTGCAAACTCCAAGTGGGCTTTCATGTGCCTTTACTGAGGAGAGGCTTCTGTCTGGCCACTGCCATAAGACCCAGAACGGTGGAGTGTTGCAGTGATGGTTGTCCTTCTGGAAGTTTCTCCCATCTCCACACAGGATCTCTGAAGCTCAGTCAGAGTGACCATCAGGTTCTTAGTCACCTCTCTTACCAAGGCCCTTCTCCCCCGATTGCTCAGTTTGGCCAGGCAGCCAGCTTTAGGAAGAGTCCTAGTTGTTCCAAACGTCTTCCATTTAAGAATTATGGAGGCCACTATGCTCTTGGGAACCGTCAATGCAGCAGAAATCTTTTTGTAGCCTTCCTCAAATCTGTGCCTCGACACAATTCTGTCTCTGAGCTCTGCAGGCAGTTCCTTTGACCTCATGGCTTGGTTTTTGCTCTGATATGCATTGTCAGCTGAGAGACCTTAGAAAGACAGGTGTGTGCCTTTCCAAATCAGGTCCAATCAATGGAATTTACCACAGGTCGACTCCAATCAAGGTCTGGTAACATCTTGGAAGTTGATCAAGAGAAATTGGATGCACCTGAGCTAAATTTCAAGTGTCATAACAAAGGGTCTGAATACTTATGTCAATGTGCTGTTTCAGTTTCTTATTTTTAATAAATTTGCAAAAAAATTCTAAAATTCTGCTTTCACTTTGTCATTATGGGGTATTTAGTGTAGATTGATGAGGAAAAAAATGAATTTAAATGATTTTAGCATAAGGCTGCAACACACCAAAATGTTTCAAGTTTCTGAATGCACTATGTGTATATATATATATATATATATATATATATACACACACACACACACACACACACACACGTATATATATAGTATTCATACCCTTCGTATGAATCAGGTGCAAGATATTTTCCTATAAACTCATCCAATTTGTTGATGGTTTCCACCTGTGTAGGAAATTAGTGGATCGCCTGTTTTGAATTACTTCATTAGCAGTATGGTTGGATATTCCATTGAACAAACCAAAATGAAAAGAAAAAAGCATTCAAAACAAGTGAGGGTAGGAGGGGGTGATATATCGAATATACTCGATGTATCCTGTCTTGTTCTACGTGGGGTGTAGTAAATGACTATATCGCGAACATAGAGTACAAATTGTCATATTTTTTTAAGCCGCTGGCATGAGAGTCGCTTTGGCGTTTCGCTTCTCTCACTCTCTCCTATGGCTCTCTGCATCTCATAGACACAAAAAGAAAAAACTCACACACACTCGCCTGCCCATCCAGACCACTCTCCTGGGCTAGTGTTTGTGACGTACAGTCCTTGACAAAAGTCTTGTTGCTTATCCAAGTTGTAGGAACAACAAATAATAACTTGACTTGTAGTTGATCAATTGGAATCAGAAATGGCTTATATGAAAGGCAAAGGCCTCTAGATGATACTCATTATACCAAAATAAAGTCTTGTATCATTCATTGAGTTTTCTCATTTAATTAGGACAGAAAGGTCAGATTTTGCTTGGACAAAAGTCTTGTCGCATACAGAAATAATGTACGGTAGAAATTATACTTTATTTTGAATACACAAACATGCTACAATAACATCAGAACATAAAGTCATGGTGCCTTGGGAAAAAGAATTAATATCATGTATGACTCCCATGAGCTTGGAGGACTGCATCCATACGTCTCGGCAATGACTCAAATAACTTATTGATGAAGTCATCTGGAATAGCAAAGAAAGCAGTCCTGCAAGACTCCCAGAGTTCATCAAGATTCTTTGGTTTCATCTTCCAAGCCTCCTTCTTCATCTTACCCCAGACATGCTCAATAATGTTCATGTCTGGTGACTGGGCTGGCCAATCCTGGAGCGCCATCCTGCTGAAGAATTTGCTCTCTCTCCAAGTGATGTCGTAAGAGGTTAAACATGAATATTTGCGTTAAGATATTCCCAATAGGGAATAGGCCAGCTGCAAGCAGTGTCTTTATAATGGGTTCCTATGGGGAAAACTTCAATGAAAACGGCAGTGTTTATATTAAACCCATGGGGTCGTCGTATTGGTTCTTGAACGTGGTCATGATCAGAAACGTTTTCGGGAAATGTAGTCCTGATTGCTGTTTTGGTCCATAATGCTATGTTAAGCTTTTTCCTTATAATGGGGGTCAATGGAGAAGAAACAGCTTAACACAAGATAGTTACCCCCAGGGGTTAAATTGGGCCGGGGCTGTCTGGGGCTCAGCCCCAGCACATAGACATACGCTCTTCTATGTCATCAGGGGATGCTCAGCCGCGCACATCTTCAACAATGTATATATTCTTAGACTTTTGTCGTTCTTAATAATTCAAACAATGACTAAAACACGTTTTCTGTAGCTGTAGAGAACATAAATGAGGTGATGTAAGAACTTGCGAACATCAGAACTTTCACAGGGTTTCCCTTTTTTCTGTCAATGGGTTTCCTAAGGAAACTTTCCTTACTTTCGCACTTTTTTTGTAGCACGCGTGTTATGTTACATGGTTCGCTATGTTTTCATTAGCGTTATTAAGCTTCTCATAGTTTTCAGTTAGCATTTGCTATATTTTTAATGTTAAATTGCTGTTTCCTCAAAGCTAAAATTAGCTAGAATTTTTCCAGTCGCACCGGTTTTAGCATATGCGCTAAATGGCTAATCACATTGGTGTGACCATATGCGCGAAAGGGTAAAGTGCTCCCTAGCAGATCAGCAACCTCAGTCACTTGTCAGTCAGTCAGACAGCACAGATGGCAGAGTGATAGGTGGATGGCAAGGTAGGGAGAAAAATAGGTCAGAAACTGACACGTTTAATGACAGAATGTAAACTGTTCTGATCTGCTTAAACAATGTTTTGATTTTACTAAATGATAGTTTAACGTGATAGTTTGCGGCAGGTTGCCTCCAATCTTTGGTAGCTAGCTAACTGTGACATTAAGCTAGCTGGCAAGCTCTAGTTTGAGTTAAACTGTCAAACAAGCTAGCACGTATTGAAATCTCTCAGCATTGTCAGGACAATCGTGGTTTGAGCAGAACAGATCAACTCAAATTACTTCATGGCTAGGTAATGCAGGCTAGCCTGACCATTTCCTAGCTGTAACATGCCTAATTAATGAAAAGGAACTAAGCTTGCGGTCTTTGTCTTGCCTCTCATAGGAACAAGGCTTCATTTAATTTTAGTTTATTAATCTTTTTACAGTAAGATGTAAGTAAGATGTTGTGCACAATATTTTTTGAAAGTCATGGAGTTTGATTGTGTTCTCTGTGATGGAATTAACTGTAATATTAGCCTACCGTTTCCACTGTGTATTGATGTGGACGTTAGAAGAATTTTACCTAGCTAGTTGGGATAAATGTGTCTTCAGTAAGTACACATGTAGTTGCTTCTCCATTTTTTCACTTTTCTATCTATAGATTATGGTTAGCAAGAGGAACTGGTGATTGAAATTTTATGTGACTTTGAAAAGGAAAGGTTTGGAAATTTGAAAAGGTGTTGGCAGCCTGTGTATATTGTAATAATGTAAGATGTAAATTAATTCCAGTTTACTATAACTATTAAAAAGTCTGTTCTATTCATATTACTTTGTATTATTATTCTCTCCTTTAGTGGTAACAACACCATTCCTATATTTTGACAAATTTGGTGATCATTGATCGCTGTTTTGGGACATTAAGCCACGTTAAGCTTTTTCCTTATAATGGGCGTCAATGGAGAGAAAAACGCTTAAGGTGAGATAATTGACCATACTCCTAGGATTTCGGCTTTGATTTTTTGACCGGAGGACAAGAGATGTCCGAGAGACATTTGGTGATCTTTGATCGCAGTTTTGGAACATTAAGAGTAAACCTCAAATAGGTAGGCCAGATTTCATTATTCATTAATCAGTCAGTGGCGTTTCTCTCTCTCAGCTCTCTCTCGATGTGTGTGCGCGTGCGTGCGTACGTGGTCAAGTTTCTGTGCGTACCCTAAGATGAAATCCTGCAGGCGCCCCTGCTGTCAATCGCTATATGTCGCTATCTCTCAAAATTTCTCTTCTCTCACAAAAACCCTCGAAGTTGGGCTGTGACTTTTAAGCATTCTGGGAGTTTGCGGCTGAGACAGATGTGTGATCAGGTTTGTTCCAGACTGTCAGTGATAATCAAACGTAGGAGCGACGGGTATGCAACCTGTCGAAACGGGGTGAAACGCACCGAGGCTTCACTTAGCCCATGGTCACGTGACATGGGCGTTTTGAACCACATCTCGGAGCAGTGTTTCGAAATGTATGCGCTTCGGAAGCTCGAAACAGCGTCGAAACATCAGTATCGAGCGTACCATCCCTCGTTTATACGTGCCGAGTTCGGAAACGGTACTAGATGGAGGCGGAAGAATTGGTTCTGAAAAGAAACAGCACTGCATCCATTGTCTGTCAGTGGTTTGGGTATCCAGGGCTCCAGACTGCGACCATTTTTGAGAGTGTGTGAATTAAAATTTCACGTGGTGCATGATGATTAGGCTGTTTTGGTGCTCCTCCAGCACGGGTATTGCATTAGCCATTGTGGTTGAAAGTAGTACTTTTTCTTCACTGGCTCAGTTGGTCTCTCCCTACCTGCACTCTCCTTGCCTGTACACGCGCACTGATGATGAAACGCGCTAAACAATCCATTTATCTGTTACCGCGTTCTAAAGATTAAGCGGTCTATAGCTGATTATTTTAACCCTTTCACATGTAAGTTATTTTATGCTATGTAGTGCGTGTTACATTACATAGTTCATTATGTTTTCATTAGCGTTATTAACCTTCTCATAGTTTTCACCGCCGCAATTGCTATATTTTTTGTTTATTTTTTGTGTTAAATTGCTGTTTCCTCAAAGCTAGAATTGGCTAGATATTTTTTGGTTTATTGGTTTTAGCATACGCACTAAACACCTAATCACACCGGTGTGACCGTACGCGAGAAAGGGTTAAAAAAAATTGAGGAGGCCGGTGGAGGGGGAGAGGTCGGGAGAGGTCCCGACTCAGACACAACTGATGATGAGAGTGCAGGTGCAGGCAGGGAGAGAACGACTGAGCCAGTGAAAAAGAAAAAGTACTACTTTCAACCACAATGGCTAACACAGTACCCGTGGCCGCGGTACAAGGGAAACTTAATGTTCAGATTAAAATCCTTAGCAAATTTCAAGTCTCGAGTCACTGTCAATCTTTACATCAATGCAAAACTAGGGTATGCAAATTAAGACAACTATTCATCAGCATGCAAGATCACTGATTAATACCATGCTGTACCAAAAACAAAAGGGTGCGACCAAATCATGTGCTGGTGGTTAAAAAGTTGGTACAACCAGTGCTAAATATGCAGCAAAATACTCTTTTGTTAAATTTAACTTGGTTGTGATTTCCCCCTTTTTGCATGCAAGTTTAAAATTGTTCCACTAGAAACCACTAATGAATATAAACAAGAATGTTTTAATGCAGACATGTTGCAGGGACTAGTAGAATCATCATACTGGTGTGATTGTATGCATCAAAGGGTTAAATTGAGCATTTATGAAGTGCTTTAGAGGAGATTTGAAAATATCAAGATATATATTGTGTATCGCGATATAGCCTAAAAATATTGCAATAATATTTATAGGCCATATCGCCCAGCCCTAAGTGAGGGGTATAACTGTGGAGAAGCACAAATAAGGGGAAGGATACAAAAACATTTCAAAGGTATTGAACATACCTTGGAACTCAGTGCAGTCCATCATGGATGTGGAAGAAGTATGGAATTACAGCCACACTGCCTAGGGCAGAACCCCCCCCCCCCCCCCCCCCCCCCAGTGAAATGTGCTGGTGGCAGCATCATGTTAACCCCATCGAACATCTGTGGAAAGACCTCAAAATTTCTGTCCACCATCACTCCCCAACTACCCTGGTACAGCTTGAGCAATTTTGCAAGGAGGAATGGGCTAATATTGCTCCATCATGTCGTGCAAAATTAATAGAGATTTATCTGAAAAGCCTGATGCCTGTAATAGCTGCAAAAGGTGGTTCAACCAAGTACTAAAAAAGGGGAATGAATACGTATTAATTGTTGACATGTCAGTTCTTGATATTTGTATTCTTTTAATGGTTTATAATTTTATGTTCTTGGGCTGCACTGTTGCAGAGTTGAGTGGTTCACAAATAAAAAAAACTGTCTAATTAGTCAAAATCTCAAGTTGTGGAAATCATTTGTGTGAAAAAAGGGTTGGGGGCTGAGTACTTTTTCAAGGCACTGTATACACACACACACACACACACACACAAAAATACAAACACATATAGTACCACTGTCATCAAGGTTTGGTCCTTGTGGTGGCTCTGGTGATGCACACATGTTTACGTAACTCAGGTGTTGGGAGAAGCATTGGCTGGTGAACTTGTAAGTCTTTTTTTTCAGGACTTCTTGATAGATAATGATGCAAGCTACAGTGTGTTGCAAATGAAGTCCAAATGAAGAGTATGCAAACCTACATATGAAAATAGACCTTCAGCACCTCTGCACACACTCATGTTTTACTGTTTCAGTATCCTTATTGTGAATGGCAACATTTTTAAATGCTGAACGGCGACTTGTTGAGCCCAAGAGATTTACATTGAAAAGGGACCCCTAGAATGTTGTAATTTTAGCATTTGAATAGGTGGCTTTATCTGTAACCGAGAAACATTGTAACAGTAGCAATTGCAAATTTTTATTTAATGTATTTGTCATGGGTGAATACATTCCGCATTAAGTGCAATTTAATATGTACATTATGTGCGTTTTTTCTGTGCCTAGGATGTCATCAAGACATCAAACAGCTGTGAGTGGAGGAACACAGTGTCCCCCTGGGGAGGCATGAAGGCTGTGATCAATAAGCATGACATATTAATGCAGAGCAAATAGAATAAAAGATTCCTTCGACAAGACACGAGAAATCACCTTGTGGCAGCTGGTGTGGGGATGTTATTTCAGCAGCGCGGCAGACGAAATCAATCTGACAGGTAAAAAGGAGAGATGATGGCTTTGAGGCACTTTTGTTTCGCACTCCCTTTCTTTTGAACTGTCAGTGTCCTGAAGAGGCCTGAATGCTCCCCACCTGCTCTCCCCCCTCTTATTTTTGTCAGCAGAAAATTGCAGAATGAGGCAGCTATCTCTGCCCGGATTGCAAGCACTTCTGTTTAATTGATTCTCTCAGTACCCTAGTGTCTTTCACGTTAATAATCGCCGAGCTACCTTGTGGCTTTGTCAGGGTCACATGTGGATGCAAGCTTGTCAGGAAATTAGCCTGCTTAATGAATGAGCAGTCGGAGAAACGAGTGCACTTCTGTTTGTTTACTGAAGTCATCAGAAAGGTTCTGGGATAGTCAGCCCCTGCCAGCACCGTGATGTCAGACAAATGCAGTTGCCCAGTGAGTGATCAGAAAATATATGGGCAAAGATGTTTCTGTATTTTAAATGCTGGTAGAAGAGGTTCGTTTTCAGCCTTGGTAAGCCAGATGTAAAGGATTAGCACTTGGTTTGTGACATGGATTACGTATCAGTGTGCCCAGAGAAGGAGGGGGATTCAGGTTTGCAGCGAATGTCTTTCATAACTGAAAAAAGAGGACTCAGTACTGTTCTTGATCTGGAATTTAAGTTTATCACAGGATGAACTTGAAGTGCACTGAAGGGAAACAGTGAGGAGCATCCTTCAAAAAATATATTTATGGACAATCACATTTAGGTAATGTTGTTTGTTTTACATTTGTTTATGCATTTATTTTGGCAATAGTAAAAAGCTGTGAAGCAAAGGAGGAATACTGTTGATATCAGTAAGAAATATACTTTTTATAACTCAGCTCAAGAGGACATATCACAGTGATTTCTTGTGGTGCTATATCTCCCATCCTAGTGCACCCCCTTTAATACCATCTGAGCAGAAACGCCTTCCTCGTCTTTTCTAGAAGTGTAGCATAACATTGTTACCAGTTCTGTAGGTGCTAGAGGAGATGAATCTTCCTACAATTACCTTGACAGGTTTGTGGCACAGAGGATGAATGTCTTTTTTTGATTTAGGGGTGACAGTAACATGAAAGAATTATGTATCTCTCAGCAAAGGCCTCAGCGTAGAGGTCATGACCCAGGAAATAATTTGTTGCAGTGTTAGAAACCTATTTCTGCTAGTGCTGGATGGTAAACTGAGAGATAGCCACTCAAGGTGGTGCGAAGAAGCAGGTCGTAGATCCTCTAATCATCAAATTCAGTCTCTCACAAGGAAAAAAATGTTTTAAAAATCAAAAAACCAGTGATATCAAGTCTACACCCAGTAGCAATGAATAAAATAAATGAATTCTATGACTGGTAGTACTTTCACATTATCATATAACACATGTGAAGTTTGACCATGCATGGTTTGATTTACAATTCATTATTTTATTATGACTCAAAAGTCTTTTAATTATTTTTGATGAGGCATGGATGGGTGTAGTTCTGTACATGTTCTAAATGTATTGGTTTAAGTGACCAGAGGAATTTTTGTTTCAACACAAACCAACCTCTTAAGTATGGATGATAAAATGGGTATTAAAAAAAACTGCCCAGTTGGCTGTTTTTGGGTGACACCAGCTTCATTTTAAGCAACAACCTATGCATCCAGCTCTCCAGCAACTCTCTACCCAATTGTAGTTGCTGACAGAACATGGTTAGCCTTTGTGAATGTTGGTCTCCAAAAGTGTGTCCAAATCCTGTTCTGATGAGCATGTCATGTGTTCAGGGTTTCTGTTCCAAATGGGCTCCGTTAGTCAGGGTTTTGATTTAATGCCTCTGGATGGTCATGTGCCGGTGGTGATGCAACCTCCCTGGAAGTCCCAGCACACATGGGTATTGCTAAGACAGCAAACAGGAAGTGATGTGGTTTCTACAGCAACAAGCAACACTGGAAGCCTCTGTAGTCATGGTGTGCTTTGATTACACAACTAAAATCCAAGAGTCATGCTATGTGACCATCATGGGTCAGGAATACCCTTCACTTCACTACAGCCGTAACCAACCTTTATTTATTTTATTGCTCTGCTTGCTAAGGAATGTGACAATACAGAAAGTAACTAGGGATGTAACGATACCAAAAACTCACAGTATGATAATACCACGATTTTAATAGTCCACGATACGATATTTATCATATTAAAAAACGAAGAAAAATGATGACTAGAAAAAACATCCTTTATTAGATAATAAATCAGCATTTTTTATTTGTATATATATTTTTTTTTTACTTAAGTGTTCTGCTTTCCTTCTTTAATAAAATAAAATAAAAGTAGCCAGCCATGACCCGAGTATGTAAAAATTGGCATGAATTGTCTTTGGCAATAAATGATTGAACTGTGTATGTACAATTGCAAAACAAAAACCATACAATTTTCGACAAGGAGAGGTAGTAGAACACAGTTATACTAGCGAAAAAAAACCATGTAATATCCTGGTAGATTTTTTTTTATCGCCATATCGCGAAATTAGGTATATCGTTACATCCCTACTGGGAACACTAGCAGTACTGCTAACCAACCTACCAATTCTTCCAAACTGTCCTGGCTATTTCCTGTCATTCCGTTGTATGTCATCAAATGTTGTGTGATGATGGAGCACGAGGAATATGAGCTGTTGATAAGTATCATATTCATTATAACCGTGACCTACCAAATGCATTCTGGGAACAGCACTGTGAAAGAGACAAGTCACAATCACGTTTCTGCTTTAATGTGAAGAAGTGTGTCCTTAGCCTTGATTGAACAGGTTGTGGCCCTCCACTCAAGAGACACATACATGTGCACAAATACACACTAACACACACACACACACACACACAGTGACACATAAAAGAATACTTTTACAGCATATACAGCTAGACTGGTGGCGTGGCACAAAAACAAATGCATAGAATTTTATAAAAAGAAGAGTTGTTGTGTTTATCTGGTTGCTTCTTGAAAGCATTTTTCTTGTTGCGATGTTGAAATGGTAGTTATACCAGTGTCTACCTGATAGCCTGATTTATCCACCTTTCATCATGTGTCAGTTTGCACCTTTGAGAGACATCACCACCTGTAAGCGTAGATATTAAACTCAGAGATGATGCCTTTCAGAGCACTGACAAGCATCTACACTGTTTTATTCAGCATCTAGGATGCAAACAAAAACTTCACATGACTCTCAGGGTAGACCTGGAAAGTGACGCCAGAAAGCAGGAAGTGATTAACATGTAAATGATGCTGAGTACTGCATAGGCTTTTGGCAAGATATCACTCAGCCATGTATTTTAGATTTCAATTGTAATGAGGTTTTAAGGAAAGTGACACCTTACGGAAGGGCGAAGTGTAAGGTGCACATGAGTGACACAGAGTGGAAATCGGACACGCCTGCCAAATCCTGCGATGATACTTCTCCACAGTGTCCAGTCAATATGTTAGAAATATTGCACTGAATAACCTTTGGATAAAATGGGAGACTCCTCTGTCTTCTACTTCTCCTCCAGTGCACACAAAGAAACATTGCTCTGATCCTGAACAGGTGTCATCTTTCCTCCTCCTTGTTCCCGGAAACAATTCAGTTCAAGTCAATTTTAATTTCAAGTCAGGGCTTTTAAGAAGAGACTTTGTCACAGAGTAGTTTCACAGAGATCCTGGGCCTAAACCTCCAAGAGCAAGCCTATATGGCAACAGTAGCAAGGAAAAACTTACTAAAGGAAGAAACCTTGAGCAAAACCTGACTCAAATGGAGAAGCCATTTTCCTCTGGCTGGCATGGGGCAGTTAAATTAGGGGAATAGAAGGGAGGGAGAAGTCTGATGAGGAAGGCATGGTCTAGTCGGTGGGACTACTGGCTAAGTGAACCAGGTGGCTGGGCATGATCAGGCTGGAAAGCAGGTGAGGCATCTGGAGCTGGACCAGGGGAACCAGCCTCCTCCACAGCTGTTGGACCTATTGAGCAATGAAAAGTGCATCTGACTTAACAGAATTAACTGAAATAACTTCCCTAGGCTTTGAGGAAACTAGCTCTTGGGAGTCTTGAGTTCTGTGTCTCATGCTGGGAATACACACACCTGATGGCCAGTTAAATACTGTGACTGATCATCAGCCAACACCACGTGTCCCAAACATAGTCTGCAGTCACCCGCTGTTGATGGCTGTTGCTCCCAATTCAATATGTAGAATTGCTGTCATCTGTCGGTGAGAATATCAGATAGTTGGCAGACCATCAGAGAGCCTTGACCGACTGGTGTTTGTATCCCCAGTTCAAGATTAATTCATCAGTAGGTTGAAAAGTCAGCAAGCACAATAATACACAACTTTTAAAATGAAGAAGAAAAAAGAAAAAGGCATTCATATTTTGAATGAGAAAAAGGGGTGCTTTAGATATGCTGTGTCACACATCTATAAGGATAAGGATATTTTTATTGTCATTCCAGGACATGTTGTACATGACAGGGAATGAAATGATGTACTCTGGTCCGGTTCAGTGGTAGCAATAACAATAATGAAAATCAAGAACAAGCAATAGTAAAATCAAGAGGAGCACACAAGAAAAGACCTGGTAAAACCTTAAGACCTTTAAAGATAAAATAAGTAAATAAATATGAGTATAAATTGAGCAGGAATCTAAAAGATAAACAGACAGTGGAAGTCGTAGCAGCAAATTGTTCAATGGGAACAGCAGTTTTTCTGGGAAGCAGCATTTTTCTGTGAAATTACAGTCTTAAAGTTTATCAGTCAGTTGCAGCAATGCCCTGATATGGAGTGATAATGCCCTGATGTGAAGTAGTGCCATAATAATAGTAGCAGCATTTGTTCAGTGGGTTGCAGAGTTGGTCAGTCTCACAGCATCTGGGAGGACAAGTTAAAAATCTGTCTTGTTGATTTAATTTAATCTGTTTTCTGTGACTAGTGACTAGATTTGCCTGTTTTTTTTTTTTTTAACCAGTTTTGTATTATGACTTCATTGAAACAGACACAGCTCTAGGGGAGCTGTGTCTCACAAAGTGAAGGCTTCTTTGGCTTTGTCCTGACAGGCCTTTCAAACGGGTGGTCAGTAATTTCACTGTAAGGTTTCAGCCTAAGTGAAATTCAAGGAAAGGGAAACTCATGGTTTTCCATAGGTTTGCTGCATTTTTTGCCAGATGTGCTTGTTTCTGTCTTCTGTAGTGGAAATCTCACCAGCAAACGGGTCACATGAGCTTCCAGCAAGGCAGGATTATGCATTTTCAGGAACGGGGCTTCACTCGAGTTAATGCAGCACTTGCTATATGCAGACATTGATTGGGGCAGATGTGGAAACGCAAACTACAAGGTGACGATTCTTTCTTGCTCCATGTGAAGGAATAGCTTAATCTGTGATTAAGATGAGTTTGGTTTACTTTGTAGTTTAACAGCCATGTTCCACAAAACAATCTAATTATATTTCAGACTTGGGCCATCAGCCACATCTATGCAGTATTTTCCCTTCGAATTGTGTTGAATAAAAAAATACTTATTCTATCAATAAAGTCATTTATAAATGAATTAATGATTATGCATAGTAGATCGTAAGTGGTAAACATAATTATTTAAGCAGGAGTTGTCTGGTATTACAGTTACCAGTCACAAAGATTTATTTATTTATTGATTTATTTGTTTGTTTATTTATTAAATGAAGTCCTTTATAAGGCTGACAAAAAGGCCATGCCCACAAACTAGATGAATTGCGTTAACAAACACGACATTTGCACTTTACCCAGGCAGAGAAAAGACACATTGAACAGCTGCATAAGTCTACCTGCGATGCCTTTGATGGTGCCTTCTGTGCTTTTTAATTATAAATCTGCTAAGAAACCAGTGTTTTAAGGAAAATGCTTTAAATGTCTCTGGCTACCAAAACAGGATGTTCATAACCTGTTGAAGACAAAGTATGGCACCCTTACAGGTCAAGAAATGAAATTAAGCCCTGTATGGCCATCAGAATTGCCATTTCATATTCAAATCTAAAGCACACTTTAGTGTTACTTTGCAGCTCACAGGTCAATCATCTTGTCTTTTTTAATTACTAATCACTCAGGCCCACGTCTCACCAGCTGCGCATATCAACACTGGAAGGATCCCTGTTAATCGACAAACAAGTGTCAGAGAGCGGAATCGCTTCTCTTCCATCAGTGCAAGGAAGAATCTTGTTTTTGATGGGGCCGTTATTGGCATTGAGACATTAGTCTTGCTCAAAAGGAAAAGTGACAGTGTTAGAAAGGCTGTTATTGTCATGGCGTGTGTTCAATCTGCGCAGTCAGCAGCAGGGAGATAAAATGTCAGCTAAAAAGAATATGAGAGCCAAAGCTTGGCATGGGAACTGGCGCCCGTTCAGAAATAAAAACATCTCAGCTCAGATCTATCAGGCTGATTTAGGTATGTTTTTGAACAAACAGATGCGCTTATCGTGTATTAAGGTAAATGCAGAGCCCTACAGTCAAAACGGGTTTATGAGACTAAGATCAAAATTCCTTCGAGGTGTCTTGGCACGTGTTTATGGGTTTTGCATCTTTGGTTTTTATCGGTCAGTTTTCCAGCTGTTTGAACTGCTCCTTTTTAAATGTTCTCATATTACACTGAAGTAATACAAGACAAAAACTGCAAGCAAAACAATTCCAGTTTTGAAATGTGATTTATTGGTAATTTAAGGGGGCTATTTTTTAGCATCTCAACCTGATGTCTCATGGTACTAAAATGCAGTATCCTCTGTGGCTGTTCGTCTTTTCAGTATGCATACACATTAAACCATGAGATGAGGTTTTGAAGGTGCACTGATTTGATGGATTTCATCTCTTACATTCTTCATGATGCGATTAGCTTGCCATCCTGTCCATGATTTGAGAACCTATGTACACACCCACCCAGAATCTGTCCACATGGAAACACCCAAGGCTGATCTCTGGTATGTGACCACAGTGAAGGTCATTGTGGATTCAGCTGAAAATGGCTAGTTAGCCTGGGCCAGTGGCATAAAAAAAAAAAAACAAAAAAAAAAATTTAATGGGAATGAATGAATTTTTCACTTGGGGTAAAAATGCTTTATTCCTCAATGTGTTACGTAAAGCCATAATTATTTGCTGTGATGACATTCAGCAAGAAAATATTCCCAATTTTAATAGCCTTTTCCCCCATGTTTTGGAATTGCCAGCTGCACACTATAGGCCTCTCAACATGACCACCTCTGCATTCATGCAGGGATGCAGTAGTGTGCAGAATGCGGTCCTCTGATATACTAATCCACAACCAATCACTACCTAGCACACTACTGCAGGATGGGCAGTCACTGGAAGATAGGCGCTACTCTGCTGACAGTAACTTGCAGGTAGTGATGAATTGCAGAGCTCCTGAGTGTGGTGTGACGAGCCCCCAATTTTTGTTACAGCCCAGCTATAGGCCCAAAATAAGAAGCCATCACAAAAGAGGAAATAAGTCATTTGGCTGGTAGAAAACACAGGGAAATTTATTAAAAGTAAAGGTACAAAATTAGGTATTCCCCAAGTTGGAGGGCCAAGACGTAAGAGCTAAGCTAGACTGGTCTACATGTCTTGTGAATTCTTACCTCTCTCCTGTTCACAAAACAGTGTCTACCGGACCGCTTCCTAGCCTACACTTTATCGACATGTAGCTCTATAGCTATGTAACCTATAATGGGCAAGACCCTGTATTCTTTACAATACTCTTATTACTCTGATCTCTTATAAATTTTTTTTTTTTTTAGTTAATTATCACATCTTGGGCTTCCTTATTACCACCTCAAAATACACTTGACTTTAAGCCTTAGTACAATGTTACCTCTGAATAAGTATTTTACACTTAATATTTCCTTTTATTACATTAGAAACAAAAAAAAAAAAACAATTTCACATTCAAGGCAACTATTCACTCAAAATATGAGCACCACAAGCAAAAAAGGTAAAAACTTTGATACATTTTTCATTTAAGTAATTGGTATAACAAAATATAATTTCCCAATTCTTATCCTCCATTTCTCTTGTACTCAACTCAAAAAGTTGCATATAAACATAAATGCAGTTTTCACGCTGCAGCAATGTATAGGAATACCAATTTGTATGCAGATATTCAGTTTGCACTTAACCGTTTTGGTATATTTGTATGTTAGTGTTAACAGCACAATAAACCGTGGGCCCACACACACACGCCTGCTCTACCTAGCTCACTCGCTAATAGCGAACGACCCATTAGGTAGATAAAAGAAAATGATAAACAAAAACGTTGCAGGCCTGATCGGTGCTTGTGTTCGATGTGACCCAAACTATATGGCCGCTTCACTCTTCACGAGAAAAACACAAAACTAAAGTACCACCGTGTTCCGTTGGCTTCAGCTACTCACGCACACCACCGTGAAAACCCAGCAACAGCGGTCTTGGAGCCATAATGGATTCCACCTCGTGTGTTGTCTCCGCTTCAATTCAGCTGTGCATGAGGAATTTTGAGCGTCCCTATAGCTCAAAACGCTACCCAGCTCGTTCAGGTTGTCTTTACAGTCCAGTTCCAGCTCTTCAGAGTCTAGCTGTGATAACTAAACTAAAGCTAAAAAGTCCGTTCACTTTGCTAATTAAAGGGCTATACATAGAAAAAAAAAAAACTAGCTTAAACATGCGTGTTACGCTACCATAACAAAACGTCAAACATCTTGTCCGTAGCAGCTTACAACACATGAAATACACTACACCGAGTTCTGGTTAAGTGTCAGGTTAAAAGTGCAGTTTCTGTTAATTTCACTGAGTTTACTGCGCTTTTAATGCATTATCGGGGAGACAAAGTGCTGCCGTCTCTGTAGCACTAACTCGTTTTTTCTTCTCTCCTTTTCCCCCTTTGACCTCTTGCTGGACCAACCAATGATGATGCACGATCGCGGACATCAACCAATGGAATTCAGGTAAATGAAATTACATCATCTCTTTTTTCCTCTTTCTCTCTTCAGTATACAGACATTAACTGCGGCATTAGAACTTCCAAATAAAATCGACCAAGTTTAAACATACGCTCTATTCACAAACAGTAACCCACATTTAGTTATTTACGTATTTTATCTGGGTTACATACACTATGCTAGACAGAAGGATCTCTCACGTCTTGCAGGGAAGCCCTAAACATAAAAAATAAAGGCAATAAACTGGGGAGTAGAGGGAACAAAACCAAAACAAAACAAAAAGTGGACCACTTGCTGGGGAGCAACTGTCTCTGTGTGTCTCTCTTGGGTGTCCTTCCTCTGCAGGCAAAAGTTGCTCCTTTTTAAACAGGATGGCACACATGCGACCAATTGGCTCGTTAGCTCTGATAAGCAGCACAGCTCATTAGTGCTGATCAGCAGCACCTTGACTCCGCCTGCACTCAGGCCATCTCAAAGAGAAATAGAAAGGGGAGGGGCGTGTAACACAAGGAAGCTTTGGTTGACGTACCTGTCCCTACAAGTGCCCACTGTTGACAACAGTTGCTTTTCATTCCCTCAAGTGAATTGCTGTATCATGAAGAAATTAGTCCTCAGGATGAATGCAGATCACTGTATGGCTAGCACGTGCTGGCCAATAACCTCAGCTGCTTACTGACACTGAGTGACACATGTTATGAGTGGTCAGCGGTATGGCGGCCTGCCCCCTTAAAGCCTGCAAAAGAGAATGACTGGCTTTACCCCTACGGTAAGTCTCCTCTGCTCATGCCACATGATACATTTACATGTTGTTAGAGGCTTTTATTAAGGCTGACTTGCAAAGAACAAGTACAAAGTGCATTTGGCATGAAAAAACAGCCGACCTGCACTGGCCACCTTGAAGAGTGTCGTGGTAGCTAGTGTATACACACACAGGTGCATTTCTGTAGGGTGCAGTGTGATCAGCAGCATGATTGTTGATGCTAAAAAGAGAATACAATTGATGAGGGGAACCTCTGTGGCAGCCGCACTTTTGGGTGGAGCCAATGAGTGCAACGCATTAGCATGCCATGCAAAATGTGTTTTAAAATGTTCTCGGGGGTGAGCTGTGCCCCCTCTGCTTTTTGTAAGATTACAAGTTTTTATCTGATGGTAAAAAAATGTAGAGCTAGCTGCTGCTAGACAGAAGCAATGTGGTCCTCGTTTGGTGCCGTTTCAGTTGCCCTGCCTTGGTGATGTGAGCGAATGTGCCAGAACCCTTGCACAAAGGGATACAGATGCAGTGACTGGAGTGGTCCTCAGGCCTGCTTTTTAAGCAGCACCCTGGCCACCTCTGTTTGGGTTTTGGTCACAATGCACAAAACGTCACACAATTCAATGGGCCTGTGTTTTGTAAACAGCAGAATGTGTTTGTACTAGCCAATGCCATACAGTCAAGTTCAAAGAGAATTTATTTGTTTATGTTTGTTTTTTGGGACTGTTTGAGATGTGCTAAACGTAGGTGTTTACTTCCATAATGTGATTTATGTAGCCTGTAAAATTTGTACAAATATTACGGGCTACATAATCCCCAATTAAGCTTCAATGTGATCAGTTTTCTCTCTAAGAGGTAATGATCTGAAGCTGATGACGTTTTTCATAACAATAAATTATATTTTTGTTATTACTTGAGTAATTGGTATTAAACAATATATTTGAAAAGTGGATAAAAAAAACAAAACAAATGACACAGGAATAACAGTTCTGAATGTTGAAGATACAAAACACTTTATGCATGAATGTTTCCAGCTCTGGGACAGGACCCCCTCTTACTGACATTATTTGTTAAAATAGTATCTATTTGGCCGAATTGTCATGTATGGTCATTAATTGAACAAGTTATCAGGGAACAAACTATTCATGTATTATCGTGTTTATTAGATGGCCAGAAAATTAGAACCAGGATTGGTTGGATACGGAAAGGGCTTTTTCTTTGGCAGCTTGCCAGAACATTAGTTACATTAGAGATTCATGGAAGAATCTCTCATTAGTTACGTTACATTTAGTGACATTGAACCAATGGAAATTTCACTTCAGCAACGCACACCACATTATGGGCTATGTAAATGTCTTGCCGAATATGCCATGCAATGTCAATATTTCCATCATGCTAATCACTGCTCTCAGCACGTCAGCCCAACATGTGTCACCAGGACGTGTAACGGAACATCTTTCTCCCCTTTTTGTGTTGGCACCCAATTCTTTTATAACAGCGTTACATTTTTATTGTATATCTTCAAACTAATGGCATGTTTCTGACACAGTGATTTACTGCCCTCCAGCTTTTGTGGCAGTGCATTAGAGAGGGAGCATTGACATTGGGCCAACAGTTTTGGGGAGAGGGTGGGGGTGTAGAGAAGAATAAAGCTGACATTTCACTGGCTTTTGAGGAGAAGACAGAACAGGAAGCCCACCCACATACACGGGAGTAATATTTTGCTGCACTTCATTTTGCCCTGCCAGCCAACACTCGCCCTCAGAAATCAGACAGAAGTTTATGGGGTGTTAGAGACATTTCAGCGGTATTGGCAGGACCTCTGATTTCCATTATCACCTGCTAAATATAGCTTAATTTGATGCATTTGTGAGCCCTAATTTCAGTTTTCAAAAATTTCTGATTTCAGTTTTCAAAAATTTCAGTATCGTGCTATTTTAACATTTCACGTTAACCATTTATTTGATTTTCCTCTTCGCTGTTTGGCAGGCCTTGTCCCCCCGGTCCCTCATGTGCACTTGTAACATCAGCTTGATGTAGCTCAAGATACTTCCCAGGGATATATTTTTTCCCATTGCCAGAAATCCAATTAGTTTTAGTACACAGTCTGGCAGTATAAAGTGCTCCTAAAATCTACTGTATATCTCCTTGTGCATTTTAACAGTTCAGCAAGGCAGTGATAGATGGCTGAAGCAGTGCATGTACCGCTGGCACGCTCCCTTCTGTATTTTCTCAGATTTAACAATAGTGGGTTTGTACGTCTTAACTTATTTTGATAGCTGCAGTGGGGTCTTTTAATATCCTGTTACGTTTCACAGCAGTTCTTGTTCATAAATAAACACTCATTAATAATGAAAGGATGCACAGCAGAGACTTACACACAAACATGCAACTAAATATGGTGCATTATTTACGGGTGACATGTTCAGAAAAGTGGTGTTTTTGTAGAGTGTTTATGTGAAGTGAAGGTTTGGCATAAGGGCTCAGATTTTTTTTCCCCATAAGGGCTAGAATGCTGGGTCTGAAAGCAGCTCAGCAACATCGGGGGTAAAGCTGAATCTGACTTTCTAAATGCCTGACTCTTGAGTTTATGCCCCTTATCATTCAAAGCCATCTCTCTGATTAATAATCTGAGCAACTCTGAGGTATGGAACATATTAGGACTGAAGAAGAAAAACAACAGCCATAATTTCAGCTCCCCTGTAAGTTTCACAAAGAAGAAAAGAAGGTTAGCTGTTTGGGGAGGGGAAAAAGGAATCATTCTTCACTGTTGGCTTAGCAGTCTGACCAGGTCACAGCATCTTTTGTCCTACATCTTCCCCTGTAGAAATTGGCTAGAAAAGTGAAGACAGACATATGGATCTGAGAGGATGATTGCAGCTCCTCTGTTTTGAAGAAGTCAGTATAATTGATCGTGACACTGAACGTTGCTTTGAAAAAATCTTACTCATAGGAAGTACATTATTAATCCTGTCATTTAAAATTGACTGTAGTGCTATTATTATTCATACAAAAATGTATTTTAATGTTTTTGCAGTAACACTCTCAGGGTTATGATGAAATTTGTATGAAAGTGATGAAAGTGTATTTCTCCAGTTCATTAGCTGGAGCTAGTCATTCACCCTGTAATTTTATTTGAATCCTGGGTAAATGACACACCTAGATAGAACTCTTGTGTTGAAAGTGTAATAAGACTCAGGCCAAGTGCTGTACATAACTCTCCATTAATGATATGACAACGGTGCACACAATCTGAAATAACCAAAAAATATTACCTAAGGTAATCAATATAAATAATAATTACTTGCCCACTTGGTTAGCTAGCTACATAGCCAGCGACATGATTTTCTACATACTGTCCTGCTGTTTTCTCCACAGGGTGGGTTAGCTGTCCATGCTATCAGAACAATAGCGCTAATTATCCATTAACTTCACTGCTGGGGTTGTAGCCCAGAATGAGGAAATACATTTATTTAACTCAGCTGGGAAGGAGTTAGTCTTGAATTCATCACATGGAAAGATTGTTGTGAAGGAACAGTTCACAGAAATTTTAAAAATGGGTGTAGAACAATTTAAATTGGAGAGCATCTACAATATTTTTTATAATGTTTACTTAAAAAAGATTTTTACATCATTATTTGCCTTTAGAGTAGATCAGGCTGCAAGATACTGTGAGTCTGTTACCACATTGTTGACGTATAAGTTACCTCACTAGCTGCCTTTTTAACACACGTTGGAGTGTATTGTAGAAAGGCTATCTTTATCCTTTGTGAGATTTCCATCTCTAGCAAAGTTAAGCTCTGCCGTCTCCATGGAACACCTTTCGTAATCATTTTTATCATAAATGTAATGTTGTCATAAAAAAAGTTTCCACCAGTCTGGTACATTTGGAAGCAAACAAGAATTTGCTAGCATTGTTCAGCCTTTTTCCTGGAGTTCACAGACCATGCTTACTGATGAATCAGGTTATAGAGAGGCTTATTTGACCTGCATAGCTGGTCTCTGTTGTGCAGAGTGTAGAAAATAGACAAATAAGTCATTTTCAGTTTTTGGACAGAATGGCCTTCTCCCTAAACTGTAAGAAACAACTCGGACAATGAACGAGGAATACCAAACAACCACTGGAAACAAAGGTGCACAAATTCCTCTGGTGCTGAGAGGACTATCTGACAGAATTTTCTGGTGTTGAGCAGCTGGACGGTGAAACATCTAAAAAAGCCATTTGGAATGGCTCTGCATAACCCGCCCTACTTCCCTCATCTGAGCTACACTCGCCTCTTAATTTACACAGCACATTTCTGTGCTTTATCCCAACATTGATCTGCTGTGTTTTATTGCTGAGGCCCCGCCGTCCTCCGGGCAAGCTTCTGCTTGGGCTTGATGTTTATGAATGTGTTTTATTATTTACGAGTGTCCGAGGCCCAAGCCCATGAGAACGGCTTTCTCTGAGGCATTGAATAGGCCCACTGTGCTGTCCTCCAGATAAGGGCATGCTTGGCCAATCAGGGTGTTCCTTTTCTCAATGTTCTGAGAGTGTTAGTTATTTGTGAATAGAATTAGAAGTACTGTCCTTCTGTTTCAGTGAAAAAATGAGCCCTGTGACTTCAGTGTGTGTACTACAGTTTTAGTGATCCAGTGTGAGTTTTCTAGAGCTAATGCTTGGAGAGATATCTTGGACAACAGATAGACCAATGATTGCTAGGTTATCTGACATAGTTTGTAAGTCGCTCTGGGTAAGAGCGTCTGCTAAATGAAGTAATGTAATGTAATGGTGAGGTTGTAGAGGGACAGATGTTGTTTACCTGAAAAAGTGGCAAACACACACTTTGCAGAATCAGAAATTTCTCTTTTGTTTTGTCTTAAGTTAGGTTTGTGGAGTTGTGACTTAAGCACAGCTCTTATGTTTGTGGAAGCTGCAGCATCCAGAGTTCATAGGTCAGCACTGTTCTTTCAGTACTCAGCCTCACTGTTGGGTCTCTTCAGGGATCTGACCAAAACTACATTATTACTGTGACGCAACCAGCTACTCCCTCCTTCTGAGCCAATAAAACCACTTCATATGTCTTATGTTTTACTTTTATGATGTGGCCACCAAAGAACAAATGATGTGAAAAAGGAAAATGACGTAACTTAACTGTGTGTCAGTGCATATAAACAAACAAACCCAAAACCTGGCATGAGGCAGCCCTCCCATTCCCACACTTAACACAAAGTGGGTCAGTGTTTTGCATAGGAAAACTATGGAAATGTGATGTTGCTAGATGGAGAGATAACCTGAGGTGTCTACTTGCAGATTAAGGTCATTCTAGTACAGGAAGCGGTCCATGATGCCAAAACTGAGCTGTGCTCCTTGTTTTGAACCACAAAGGCAGCAGTGAATGTTTAATTTTGTGGTTGGAGTGCATGCTATTGCTATTTCCTTAATCCCAGGAACAATGGTAGCGCTGGGATATGGAATCGGAGAGGAAACAGTTTTTTTTTACTTTAGTTCCGCACACAGAAATGTAGAAGAGAGGGTACACTGTATCTTGTTTCATATCACTTTATTCGCTAACGTTTCGGTCGACTGACCATCAAAGCATAAAAAAGTTATGCACGTAACGTGCATGGTTAAAGATAGACTATATTCACTTGATTCACAATGCACACTGAACCGAACATCCTGTACCAAACGGTACAGTACAAATACGTGTACTGTTACACCCCTATTAAATAGAATAATAATTTTGTGATTTACATGTGTTATAGTGTTAATTGTGAAATGAATTTGTTATATTAGTAACGTAATGAGAGCTCAACAGGCTGCACCTGCAGTGGTGGTGGTGGTGGGGGTGTCGACACGAGACCGTGAACGTTTGTATTGCGGTTTCAGTTTCGGTTTCAGAACCGTTACACCCCTAATACATGTAAACGCTGTTAATAGACCCATAACAAATTGTTATTAATACCTTAATAAATGTCACATTACAAAACTAGCTAAAACCTGCATGGGGTTAAATCTTTCATGTAAGTTATCCAGCCAGGTATAACCTGTTCTGAGGATCTCACATTGTCTTCTTATGACCTGAATTAATTGAAGAAATAACCAGTTTAGTGTACTATTTTTAGAGATAATTGCAAGTTAAATATTTAAGATTTTCCTAGCTAAAAGAAATGTCTTACCTTCTACAAATCTATCTTTGAGCAACCCTCAGTTCCTCCACTAACCTCTCCCATGGTTTGGTTGGATAGCGGATGCTGCAAATCAGCTACATTAGTAGATGTAAGGGAAACTTGGTGTCAGGGCTCCCGCCCCCTAGCTGTTGTGTTTTTGTTTTTCCCTGTCCATGTGCCTTTGTTTTCCTTGTGTTCTAGCCCTGCCCCGCTCTCCGCCCTGTCTCCGCCCACCTGATTGTCTCCACCCGCCTGCCTGCACACCTGCTTCCCATCACCTAATCAGCCCAGCCCTATATCTACCCTGCTTGTCTCTGTGTTGTTTGCCAGATCGTTTCAGTGTTTTCTGCCTGTCTCGTTTCCCGCCTGTTTTCCTGTTTGGATTTTGCTGGTTTTTGCCTTGCCTGTTCCTTGACTACGTTTTTGCCTGCCCTCCTGTCCTGATTGCCTGATCTGCCTGCCTTCAAGGTTTGACCCTGCCTGTTTCTGGTTTTGATCCTTGTTTTTCCCCTTGGACTGTCTACCTGGTATTTTTGACCCTGCCTGTTTTTGGACTGCCGGCTTGTTGTACGATTCTGCTTATTAACGCCTGTAATTGGAGCTCTTGTGGTCCGCGTCTGAGTCCGTGCCTGAGTCCTGACACTTGGTCCACGATCTGCATATTTGGAGCATGTATGGATAATGAGGTAAATGGCAAACACTGACTCATGTTGAAGTGCAGACCCACCTTTCAGTACCTGCAATGTGACTGGGACAGCAGGTAGACCACATGTCAAGTTATGCTAAAATGACACGTCAGGCCAAATTACCCAGATTATTAGTCATCAGCTTTGTGGTGAACCCTCAGGCTTTGCTGATCCCTGAATGAGGCTAATCCTATCCTGCTGCACACAAAATCAATGTGGGCCTTTGGTGTCAGTATACCAGCAGTGTGGGGGGGACGCATGTCAGACACTTGATTTTTTCATGAGGTGTGTTTTGAAGTACAGCCAGTAGTGGGTCCTGGGAGGTGGGGGGGTGGTAGTGGGATGGAGGAGGAGTGTTTGGGGTGGGCTGGAGGGGCGTAAAATCACTATCCAGGACCTCTTCTGTCGTTGTCCCCTGTTGGTGGAATGAACTTTCACACTTCATCTGTTCTGCCAAGTCTCTCTGACATCTGAAACATCTGAAGACACAGCTCTTTCGCTCTCATCTGAGTACCTGAAACATTACCCCCTAAAGGAACTTCTCATGTCACAAAACGCTTTCCTACTAAACTATAAAATAAAATGTTTTTAGCTTGTTAGCTTTACCTGCTAGTTTGTACCTTGACTGGCTAACAATTGAGACCTGGTCCTGCAGTGTTTGTAATATTGTTGACTCTGTATGGTTTTTCGCTTGTGTTGTACTCTACCTCACTTGTAAGTCGCTTTGGATAAAAGCATCTGCCAAATGAATAAATATAAATGTAAATCTCAAGTCATTTCACAGCTCCTTTTGTCAGGAGGTAGAAGAGGCTTGTTAACTTAATTAATTTTCGGGAATTAATGACAGGACGCCAGTGGGGCAGGCTGTGTGTGTGTCTGTGTGTTGTCGGGGGGTTTCATCATAAGCTCCTTTTCTTTCATTGGCGCTGAAATTGTCTTATTCATTTTAAATGGTGTTCAGCAGACACAAGACTTCCCCCATCGGATTATCAAAACATGACCAAATGTGAACACATTTACCAATCTTTAGTGAAAAAATGAGCACAGTTGGTGCATGTTAGTATTGTGGAGTACTGGTATTCCAGGGTGCCTGTGTTTCCAGGGTGTCAGTTTTTTCAGGTATTGCTTATTTTTCCTTATTTCATATGAAATAAAACCACTTAAATATGGCTTATATATGTTAACTTAAGGTTAAGGTGCGCAGGCTTTACAGTTAACCACTATGCTACACGACTATGCCACTATGCCCACCACCCAGTTACTGGGACGGCAGTGTAGCATAATGGTTAAGGTGCAGGACTCATGACCGAAAGGTTGCCTCTGCTGAGTCACTGCTGTTGTATCCTTGGGCAAGGTACCTAACCTACAATTGCCTCAGTAAATATCCAGCTGTATAAATGGATAAGATTGTAAACAAAAAAAAACTTGTAACCTGTGTTAGTCGCTCTAGGTAAGAGCGTCTGCTACATGACGTAATATAATGTAAAATTCAGTTGGTGTCACAACATTTTTTATGAAATAAAAAGCCTCTGAACTACAGTGAGGCTGTTCAGAAGACAGTGGTGTTAGGATCTACATTGTATTCATCTAATTATCCACAGGAACTGTCCCAGGGCAAAGTGTCAATAGCATACCAAGGCACACCATATTGGCTGCGGGAACTGGCAGTGTCACCATCATATCGGGACAGATACCTAACATATTTTCCCACAGTTTTGTCTTATTATTTGTTTGTCTCTCTGGAGGGGTTAGAGTCCCTGCCAGTGAGTTAGAGTCTCACAGGTTAAGTCTGGGTTTGAGTCTCAGTGATTTTTCTAATTATTTTGTGTTTGTCTGTCTCGAGGGGTTAGAGTCCCCATCTGTGGGTTAGAGTCCTACAGGTTAAGTTTGGGTTCGAGTCCCAGTAGTTTTTCTTATTATTATTTGTCTTGAGGGGTTAGAGTCCCCATCTGGGTGGTAAGAGTCCCATAGGTTCGTCTTATTATTATTTGTTTGTCTGTCTGGAGGGGTTAGAGTCCCTGCCTGTGGGTTAGAGTCCCGCACATTCTGTCTGGGTTCGATTGCTAGCGGTTTCTTTTTTCTACTCTTTTCTTTTTTCCTTTCCTTATTTTTCTTTTATGAGGTGTGAATATGTTTGAGAGTGGCAAAACCGGTTGTGTGTCAGTGTTATGTGAGTTGAATTGTCAGTTAAATTGAGTTTGTGTGTCAAAAGAGCTCTGTATCTGTGCATGTGTTAGTGTGTGAAGGTAGGCCTGCATGTGCATGTGTGTGAGTGTGTGGAGAATAGACCTTATTTTTCATTTGTGTATGGAAGCTATTTGTGTAAATCAGCTAGATGTAACAGAATGCCCAGATTAGGCTAGCCACAGAATTACCTGGGGTGACTGAGGCTGAAGCACTACCTAATCATATCTCAGCAGAGGGGGGCAGAGGTGAAGGCTCTAGCAAGAGCCTGTGCCCTTGCAAAAGGAAAGACTGTATACATCTACATAGATTCAATGTGTCCTGCACTTATCAGGCCAGGTCTGACAACTGAGAGCACAGGCTTGGACCAGGTGACCAAATATACATACAAGTCTACATGTTGTCTGATCCTGCTGACAACACCCATGGCTGTAGGGGTTCAAAGAAAGCAGAGGTGGATCTAAACCATGTCAAAAGGGACCCAAGAGCTCAGGCGTGAAGCCAAAACAGAGAACAAGTGCTGGTAACCTCTGTTCTCACCGATAACACTACTGACTCCAACATGCTCCATAAACTGACACATCCCCAGACACCTACACTATTACCATTATCTGCGCCACCCTGACCACACTTCATCACCTGGGTGATCAGGCCAGCAATGGGAGGAGCAGCGGATGACTACATCATGTTCCAGGGTACACACATTGACTGCCTTAGACACAACAAGGAAGTGAATACCTGCCCAAGGACAGACACTCTATGTGGAATGCTCCAACAAGATGATGATAAAGAACATGAAGTATTTATCTTGGTTGCAGGTGGAAGGTTTACAGAATTCCCACAAATATGTTCATGTCATACGGAACACTGGGTTGTGTAGACTGTCACTACATTTGTATGATTGATCAGAAGATTGTAACCAATCTATGATCAAAAGGATCTACATTGTATTTATCTAACTATCCACAGGAACTGTCCCAGGGCAAAGTGTCACTACCATACCAAGGCACACCAAATCGTCTGCAGGAACTGGCAAAGTGTCACCACCATATTGGGACAGATAACACCAAATTGTCTATGAACTGTCCTAGAACAAAGGGTCATCAACAAATCAATGCCTGTAATCTACTGCCTCTGTCTAAACCCAGTCAACAACTGTTGAGCTGTGGCCTAATCACACCTAGATATTTCTGCGAGTGCTCATCTGAACCTAGGCCATCTTAGTTTGGGCGCTGAAAAACTTTACTCTGATTGCAACGAGGTGAACAGATGCCATGCAGTGGAGTTCTCAGCCCATGCCACTGGTAGATCTGGCATCTGGCATCTAAGCGTCCATTTAAAAAGACAAGCCTTTGGTCTATCCAGCTGTGAGAGGCCGACAATGTAGCCTCATGGTGCATCACACATTGAGCAAAAAACCTCCTTGTCATAATGTGCCAGATGAAGGATGATGTCATAATTATTTGAATTACTTGAATTATTTGTGGCCAAAATCTTCCAGGCACTGGGTGAGCGGGGAGGGGAGTTTGATAGAAAGACGAATATATCCAGGACGTGCATGGGGATTGAAAGGACTGCACTGTTACCCCACTGGAGTCGATTTCACTTTCACTGACCTGGTCTGTGTTCCAGGAAGCTGCCCACTGCCGCTTGCCCTGAGTGGATGTTATAAATAGGTCCCGATGAATGCCAACATCAGTGGGGCCCTGCCCCCCATGAAGAGTGCTCCTGCTTGCTCATCCAAGGTGTGGGCAATGTTCAAGAAGGCTCTTTAGCCTTTGATTACTGCAGACCCCATAACACATCGGATGAACTGTGTGCTTCCTATAAGGCCTCTAATATAAAGCACAGGTTCGACCTGATAATACTAGAGGTGGGCAAATCTGAACTTTTTTCAAAATCTCTTATAAGATGAGTGGATTCCATGGCCATTTTAGCTGCTGAACATGAATCCACCAAGTTCTTGGACCTAAAATATATTCTTGAACTGGTTCAGTGGACTTTTTCAAAATGGCGGCAAAAGTTGACTTTTTTCAGGAAATTTTTAACAAATTTACCACTGTTCCCTGTAATACATCTTTTTATAGTTTTTTCAGGTTGCTGAATTCAAAATGAAAGGAATTAGAACAATTCAAGCATGTCTATTGCCTGAAATGTGTAAAAAGCAGGTAATTTCACCATTATTACAGTGTGAACATGCTACAGAAAAGCAGGATTTGCAACAAAATTATCACATTGTCAGTGCATTCATCAATAGATTGTCAATATCATTTGTGATATTGCCATCTGGCTTCAAAACATTTCTTATGGAAGTTCAACATTCCTCTATACTGAATTTCTCCATCTTGAACTTTCCCTCGGCTGTTTTGACACATCTCATCTGTCGAATGTGTGGGGCGATCGTTAGTCTTAGATAGGAAATTTCAGCTAAAAGCTGCTTCTCACTCAGTTTAGACAAATCATCCAAATTGTTTGGTGTCATGGGATGTAGGTACAGTGCCGTCCACAGACAGATTCATCCATTTTATTTGTTCAGCTTTTACGGACAGTAATGCGTAAATCGCATTTAATGTGAAACGCGATCTCACGGAAGTGATGTTGCAGTTTTACAACCTCTCACCCAACCAAAAAACAGCTACAGTAAACAGGAAATGCCCTCTGCAGCGATGCTAGTAAAAACCAGGTGCATTCCTTTGCTCCCTCTCTTGCTTCTTACTCTCTTGCTGCGTATGTCCAAAGAAGACGGACATACTCTCTTGCTGCGTGCATTCGAAACACACAGATGTATCACTCACTCTCTCCTGAAGGCCGCACCACGTGGATGGGACACGGAAAACAGATTCTCCAAGCCAGCGACGAATTGCTAGCGGTGATCAATAACGCAAGAGCCGAGTTTCAGCGCCAGCGATCAGAGCAGTGCGAACTTGTTACTAGCCGAAGACAAAGGTGCGACCGGATCCACCTCAACGCGTCTCCCGAAAGGAGCCCTCATCCAGACCGAACCAGTCCAGCCCTGGCTCCCCAACGACGGAACTGCCAGCGAACCCATCCACGGAACCACAAGATTGGAACCTCATTTCATGAGCTACAGTAGGCTATTAACTCTGGGCATAGGACTTTGCATAGCTAAACACCCGTTTGTTAGCTACATCGATGAATGTTGTACATCCGTGTGTTTCAAATCATTACGAGTAATGTAACTAGCCATGTTTCGTTGTTCCTAACTGATTTGTCATACACTATTCACTACGCAGCGTTAGATAAGATACCACAGAGACGTAGGGTCTTTGCATGCGTATCGTCTTACTAACCTCGCTACCTCCTTTTAATCTGCACAGAATAGCCCCGTGGTTATCAGTCGTCCGCAACATATCCTGTACCAAATAGACGTTATGTTCGTTCACACATGCATATAGGCATCTCAAACACACACACACATGCTCATACACTTGCACAAGACATTCACGCAAATATACACATCAGTGTAAATACGTACACGTGCTCAATTTACTGTACATACATGTGCCTTCCGACTCTGATTTTACATTTCAATATATTATTTTTCCAAGGTTGTGTGTTGTAATGTTACACGTGGAATGAATGCCGCCAACCTCTGCTTATCAGAATTCTAAATGCCTTCACCTCTTAGTTAAATCATCAGTGTTATTTGTTTAGTTAGCTAAATAGATAATATTGTGATTTGATTAAGATTAACTATTGATGTGGTAATTTCAATTATGATTATTAATTTAATTATTAATTGAAGTTCCAAATTAATAGTTTAGTATATTTTATCAGACATTTATAAGAAACTGAGACTGATATTTTTTTTTAACCACTATGGTAGACGCCATATTCTGTATGGCGCCTCCATGTGTTTAATTTAATTATCACCAACATAATTGGTACCTCATGTAAGGATATTCCGTACACGTAAGTGGTACCCCTCTCTAATCATAGGCATTTTCCCTGCATAATTGGCATTGCCCCTGTGAGGAAGACTAACTTCCCCCTACATGGGATCACCATGACTTTTACAACTCTCCAGAACAGTCAGTGTTTTGTTAGCTTTCTTCTTCTTCAGATCTTTCTTCTTGTGTAGTGCCAATTTCTTTGCAGAACGTACTGTGGCCTGTAGCTTATCTACTTGCTAGTTAATAGTTTTGCAGAAATTTTGATTTATAAAATTTAATTGTTCAATATCTTTACCTGACCATTTACCAACACCCTTGATCTTTCTGATTTGTTCATATTTGAATACAAGGACCCCTGAAACATCATAAAAATGACACATTACAAGCAATGGGTGTGGGACTTCTTGATGCCTTTGTCAAAACAAGTCTTCTGTGTAGACATGGTTATGCTGAAATAATGAAAAAAACATTAAAATTTCATTGTTTTCATCTTGATGGCAATATTAATGCTCCAATTGCTTTGATTCATTCATTTTTTAATTCAGCAACCTTGAAAATCTATAAAAAGATATATTGCAAGCCATGCTGGTAAATTTCTAAGGAAAAAAACATGAATTTTTGGTTGACATTTTGAAAAAGTCCACTGAACCAGTTCAAAAAATCATTTTAGGGCAAAAACCTTGATGGATTCGTGTTCAGCAGCCAAAATGGCCGTAAAAACCACTTGTGTTGAAAAAAAAATTCATATTTGCACACCCCTAATAATACTTTTGTTTAGGGATGCCCCTGACCAAAGATCTTCCTAGTCGACTAGTAGTTCGAACCATTAGTCAACTAGTCGTCGCACATTTATGACATTAATTTAATTATTTAAATATTTTTTGGGGGGCATCAGAAAATAGTTTGAGTTCCAGGGCTGAGGAAGAATGTTATAAGTAACAGTGTTAACACTGTGCTACGGTACAGAGAAATACAAAACCGTAATAATGAGCCTTTAAAATATAAATTTTACAAGTGCACGCATGAAGCGAGCCGCCTGTTAATGACAATGCTAACGGTAAGAGTGGTAAAGATTCTGAATGTGTTGGAACAACCAGCAAGGAGACTGAACATTTTGTTAATTTATTTCAACACAGTGTAAAATAATACAACTTATGAACTTGTAACACCAACACAATAACTTATAAAACAAATGATAAATAAAAAACAGTAAGCGAGGTAATTTAGCTTCCCCAGTCCTCACGAACACTTTGATAAGCCTAATAGCACATATGACGATATATTTATTAAGCTGCATATAGCCTTAACTTTGCAATTCGTTAATGTTAATTAGGCCATTCATTATTTAGCATAATGGAATAACCCTTTTGTGCATACGGTCACACTGGTGTAATTAGCTGTTTAGTGCGTATGCTAAAACCGGTGTGATTAGAACACTAGATTGGAAAAAAAAAAGCTAGCTAATTTTAGCTTTGAGGAAACGGTGATTTAACGTTACAAAATATAGCAAATGCTAACTGAAAACTATGAGAAGCTTAGTAACGCTAATGAAAACATAACGAACCATGTAACGTAACAGCGTGCTACATTGCATAAAAATAAGTTAAGTGCGAAAGGGATAATGTGAGGACGTTGTGCGGTCAAACAGGGGAGCCGACAACAGCAATAGGGGTGAACAGCACTAATTATTTTATTAAAGTGCCAAACAAAAAACTAATAAACAAAAATAAACAAAAAAACAAACTAATAACAACAGTGGTGAACTACAAAAGACACGAAACATGAGGCAATCAGTCCCCAAATGTTTCTACCTGTGGGCTTCAGCCAGGTCTTAACTCCACCCTAGCCCCTTTTCTTCTCTCTGATCCAGATGGAGGCCTTAAATAAGCTTACCCCCCCTTAGACCCTACCATTGTCAAGACTAAAATCAGTTAACTAAGGGGAAACAATAAAAAGCTGAATTCTCTCCCCAACATACATAACATGAAAATACAGAAACAATAAATTCAACATACACATTTACCCCACTACCAATATAGTAGGTTACCCAAACATTGAAAACAATTCCCCCCCCGTACTACACCAACGTGAACTACACTTCCCACAATGCATAAAACCCCCGTGTTCAGTGCGGTGCGCTCCTTTGCATGCCACCAGACGCACAAGTAAGTAGGACCGGGATTTCTTTACTACTGAAAGTTTGATAGATGACATAGACTGCATAAAATCCAGACATAGCTTACTGTTAATACAAAGTAACGTGTGCACCGGTTAAAATGTATATGTACAGTTTGCTAATGTACTACGGTAAAATGTGAAGTATTATATTATGTTTTTATTTTCTAATGCAAACCCCCGGAGCTCATTCTACTGCCTATTCTGGTGAATAAATAATATATCCAGCGACTTTAACCAACAAATAAGCAAACATGAAATCACACATGGTTTGGTGTATTTACATTACGATTCATATTAGACGACACGCGTTTTCCCTCGCTTCCTCATAGCGAGACGGACGCCGAACTTTGAGACGGAGAATTATAAAACACAATTGCACAGTTCTCTGTCACAGATAACGTTAAGCTACTTAGGGGAGAGCCGGGACGAAAGTAAAACTTTTCAGATAAATGTCATTTTAAAAGATAACGTTACAGACAGAAACAAATTTTCATTGTGATCAACAGCTCACGTGTGTGCTCTATCAATACTAGGTGCTATTTTGTACAAATGTGGAACGACTTCTGTATAATAATATAATAAGTATAGTTGTTGTTGTAGAGGAATGAAAGAAACAACTGTTACAATCGTCCCGACAATGACTCCTGACAGTTAAACCTGACTTGCTTCTAAACTGAGAAACTCTGACATGGCAAACTTCAGGATGTGTTAAAGTAGGCCTACTAATTAATCTGTCAGATCATCATAACTATGACACATGAAACAATAGACACTTGTCATTCAAAAAAAATTTACCGCTTGAGTGAATTTACTTTCTGTGATCGAAAACAGCTTCTGCTGTACATGCTGACGCAGTCAGGCATATCAGACTTGTATAGACTCGGAGAAAATTGCCGTGTTACTTTCGTCCTGGCTCTCCCCTACATGTTTCAGATGATAAGTCATGTTTGAGATCGACGAATCATAGGCGAATCTTCACATGCAGAGTTTGCATGTCACCTTCTTGGGGTCGTTCTTTACACGCTTGAAATGATCCCACACTTTGGATGATTTCTTGCCCGACATAGTCTAATAACTTTTTAACGACAAAGCACAGCTCCTGAATGGAGTTTGAGGGGTTGTTTTTTCTGCGACTAACCGACCAATGAAAACTTGGCTGACTAAGCTCTTCTCATTGACTAATGTTTGGTCGACTATTAGGGGGCAGCCCTACTTTTGTTACCCATCTGTTGGTGATACATCATGCCTGTACATGTTCTCTGGACAAACTCTGCTCTTTTTTCAAGTTGCCAGCCTTACCAACCTGGTTATGATGAAGCATGATGAAATGCTTCAATGAAAGAATACAACATTGACTTAACTGGAAGTGGAACCACGGATGTTCTTCAGAACAATCCCTTTTGCCTTAACAAATCAACTAAAATTCAGCAGATCATTCAGAACTGTTTTTAATTGTTTTTCCTTTTGCTAAATTAATGGTAGCACTCTGTGCGTGGTTCACATATCTTGGATGAGAGGTTGTGAAGAAAAGCCATTCAGTTTTATGGTTAGCTTGGCAGCATGGGACCTGCAGTAGCATTTAAATGTCCATTTACAACCATTTAGCTGTCGGGAACTACTGAATCATGGATGTTTGCTTTCCTCCAAGCTCCCAGAACCAGCAGAATTACTTTAATAGGAGGAGGAGTAATGTGCATATGTTCGCTCGTGAAGAGCCGTGTTAGTAGTATATCAGTCTAGCTTCAAGGAGTTCACTCATGGGGGTATGTGTTTGAGAGAGAGAAAAAAAATAGATTTTTTCATCTCTCTCTTATGCTCCATTTACATTTACATTTATTCATTTAGCAGACACTTTTATCCAAAGTGACATACAAAAGTGCATATAGTGGGCAAACAGGCACAAGGGCAAGATGTGTACAAGTCATACAATGCAGATAGTGCTGAAGCTGAGCACAAGGTCAGTGTAGCGAGACAGAACTAATCTGATCTAAGGTTACATATATCAAATACAGTCACTGGGACAAAAAATGCTGCTATGCTACCTAGGCAAAAATGTGCTACAAATACAACGTAAGAGAGTGCTACAAGTATAATCCAAGATTCTTAGATTAACAAGGTCAAAATGTCAAGGGTGTCAGTATGAAGAGGTGTGTCTTTAGCTCATGTCTGAAGGGTTGGAGTGAAGGAGTTGATCTCAGGGGCAGAGCCGGGAGGCCTTATACGCTCACTATGCAAGTTGTGTAGGGCCCCGCAAATTATGCAAGGGTCTTGCCTCCCCCTCGTGTCAAAGTGGGTGTCAGTGCTTACAACTTCGATGAGAGGAAGAAGTGGAACTATCCTTCTAGTCACGAAAAGAGAAAAAAAAAACACCATGACAGTGAATTGCGGGAACAACAATCAGGTAAACTTGTGTTCTCTCCTCTCCAAGTTTGATGTCAGCAAATAACAGTAACGCTAAATTGATTTGCTAGCTTGCAGTGCATCTCTCTCTAATCTGTCTATTTTGCTAACCTAGCTGGGCAGTGCATCTCTTGGTCTGTCTGTGTCTTGTTTTTTTGCCCGCCGCTTCCAGGGCTGTGTTCTGTGACTTTGTGTCTGACAAAACTGAGAGTGAAATACAACTATTTATTACGTTTGATAAACACCAACGGGGGTGTTTATGAACTGCAGCTCAGAAAAGGTAACCGCGTTGCGCGTGAACATGCGTTCATAATTAACAATTTCTTGTTTATGTTAATATTAATATTCACTTATCTTAAGATTCTATAGAAAATATTCTGTTCAATAAATATTGTTTGTTTATACCTCATTCTGTTCTGTATAGGTCTACTTCAGGGTTTCTGCTAAGATTTTTTTCTTTCCGGTCCGGTGTCAAGTATCTCGCAATAAAACGGCGCACCCTTTTGGGGAAAAAAGGCTGTACTGTAGGCTGTTAATAGGCTGTTTCGTTCTCAAAACACAAATGTCCTGTTTAGGGATAGCCTTCGTTATAGCTACCTTTTGTATGAGCATTATTACCAGACATTTTGACTGGCAAGTTTTTCATTTATTGGCTTTTTATAAATTTTACCAGGCAAAAACCCGTAATTACTGGCTAACGGAGACCCTGGTCTACTTATTCTTAGACCGACAGATGGAGCAAGCTGTTTGAAAGGAGGGAGGATTGTAGCGGGAATACTGGGGTGTCCGGTGTGACTGTGTGGCAATGGCAAATGGTTTACATGGTACACGGGTCAGGTAGGAGGGCCCCTTAGCACAATTAATGCTTAGGGCCCCAGGGAGGTCAGGACTGGCTCTGCTCAGGGGGGTGGGGAGTTCATTCCACCACTGGGGGGTGATGATGGAAAAGCAATGTTGCAAGGAGCATGGGCCTTTCGTTCTGTTGGTGGGAGGAGTGAGGCGTAGGCGGATGTAGCAGAGCGAAGTTGTCAAGCGGGTGCGTAGGGTAGGATGAGGTCCTGGAGGTAGGTCGAGGCAGTCTTTTTTGCAGCAGAAAAGGTGAGAGTCAAGGTTTTGAAGCGGATCCTGGCTGTAACCGGGAGCCAGTGGAGGGATCTCAGTAAAGGGGTGACGCGGGTGAACTTTGGGGGGTTGTAGATCAGCCTAGCAGCTGCGTTTTGGATGAGCTGCAGCGGCTGAATGGTGCAGGCTGGGAGGCCTGCGAGGAGGGCATTGCAGTAGTCCAGACAGGAGAGCACGGTAGCCTGGACAAGCAGCTGGGTGGAGTAGGTGGTCAAAAAAGGGCGAATCCTCCTGATGTTGAAGAGGAGGAATCGACAGGAGCGTGTTGTCTGTGAGATCTTGTTGAGGGTGATGCCCAGGCTCTTCACAGATGTGGAGGAAGTTACTGTGGTGCCATCAACAGTAACTGAGAGCTCTTGAAGAGGAGAGGGCTTGGCCGGGATTGACAGTAGATCGGTCTTGTCCAGGTTAAGCTTGAGGTGGTTGGAGGCCATCCATCTGGAGATGTCAGCCAGGCATGCAGAGATCTTTTTGTTGACCTGGGGGGTGGAGGAAGGGAAAGAAAAGATTAGTTGAGTGTCATCAGCATAGCAGTTATAGGAGTGTGAGTGAGTTAATGACTGAACCAAGTGAGTTGGTGTAGATGGAGAAGAGGAGGGGTCCCAATACAGAACCCTGGGGGACATGTGTAGGGAGGGGAGTGGTTGTGGAGGTAGGAAGATCTACCGGTGAGGTAGGACCTGAACCAAAGGGCGGTCCCAGAGATGCCAATCTCCAAGAGCTTGGTGATGAGGAGCTGGTGATTGACGGTATGAAACGCAGTGGAGAGATCGAGGAGGATTAGGACTGAGGACAGGTCAAAGGCTCTAGCTGTGTGGAGGGCCTCCGTCACCGCCAGGAGTGCTGTTTCAATTGAGTGCCCGGGTCTGAACCCGGACTGGTGGAGATCCAGGAGGTTGTGCTTATGGAAAAAGGGAGACAGTTGGTTAAGTGCAGCATGTTCCAGGGATTTGGATAGAAATAGCAGGAGGGATACTGGATGGTAATTGTTCATGTCAGATGGGTCAGTGGTAGGTTTTTTTAGCAGGGTGGTAACCAGAGCATATTTAAGATCTGTGGGCCAGTAGTTAGAGATGGGTTGATGATGGAGGAGAGATATGGGGCGATCTCACCGGATATAGACTTGAGGACAAATTGAGGACTTAGCTGCTGTTGTTGCAGCCGTAAATGCTGTCAGGAAGGGGTGGTAGGATGCTAGATCATCAGAAGATCTGGATTTCTTCCAGCTCCTCTTGGCGGCCCGCAGCACAGCTCTATCGGAGTGGAGGGAGTTGGTCAACATTGGGGAGGAGGGCGATGGCCATGATATCCTGGAGATAAGAGGACAGAGAGCATCTAGAGGTTGAGACCGACATGTGTTAAAAACAGCTGTAGCAGCATTAGCAGGCATGTTTGAAAAGGAGGTGAGGGGAGGGAGGGTGGAGAGGTGAAGGTGAATGTGGAGTGTGAAAGGGAGTGAGGAGTTGAGGGTGGCAGGGAGAGAGAGAGAGAAAGATACAAAGTAGTGATCAGATACATGGAGGGGAGTCACTGTGAAGTGGGACATGGCGCATTTCTTTGTGAGCACAAGGTCAAGCTAGTTGCTGGCTTTGTGGGTTGCAGGAGATGGGGAGAGGGTGAAGGAGAAGGATGCAGGAGTGAGAGCACGCTAGCAGTTGAGGAGCTCTCAGGTTGAATGTTGAAGTTGCCCAGTAGAATCAGCGGGGTGTCCGGGAGGGCGCTCAGGAGCATGTGGAGTTCATCGATGAAGAGACTGAGTGGACCTGGGGGCTGATATAGAACGACAACGGTGAGTTTAATGGGATGAGAGACAGTTATTATATGGAATTCGGAAGAGGTGATAGAGAGGCTTCGGAGGGGTACAAGGCAATATCTCCAAGATTGAGATACTAGCAGGCCTGTGCCCCCTCCTCTGCCTGAAGACCATGGTGTGTGTGTGAAGGAGTAGGATGAAGACAGGGCAGCAGGGGTAGCAGTGTTAGGAGAAATCCAAGTCTCAGTGAAGGCCAGGAACTGAAGGGAGTTGGTCTCAGTGTAGGCAGTGATGAAATCTGCTTTCTGGACCGATGACTGACAGTTCCAGAGTCCACCCGCCACTGAGATTACCTTCAAAGAGGACAGAGTGGGATGGACTAGGTTGGCTGGGTTGCATCTGCGGTGGTTGTATTGACTGGAAGGACAAGAGAAGTGAACAGGGATAGGGAGAAAACACATGGCTTAGTGAGTTCGGTGAAGAGAGGGAAAGCGGCACAGGAAATGCAGCTGGAGTAACGGATTGACGACAAGGCAGCCTCTGACTAGAGTTAAATACCTGCGAGTGCTAATTACCTAGTTCAAAGCAATAACGACTCACAGCTGGCTATATCTAAGCACAGGTGTGACGAATCGACAAATTAACAAAAGATCGAAACTAGCTGGTCACACAATCACAAACTTGTTAGCTACAGCTAAACAACAACAACAGCTATCTACAAGTAAAGAAATGATACACTTATCTGTATCCTGGACCGATGCCGAAATGCCGACTAGATGCACACTTTGCGATCATTCTTTTGTTTACTCTTTGGAATGTCACAAATTTCTCACAACATGACTTTACCTATCAGATTGTAATCTCCATCGTGTCTGTTAGGTGGGTTTTTTTTCCAGAGCCAGTTACTTAGCAAACCCCAGTCATCTCTGTGTGGGGTGGGGGGCTTGTTTGGGATCTGCATTTTAATCTTGGCCTGTTGAATGTTTGCCTCCTGACTTGCTGGGCCAGATGTCATTTTAATTGTATGTGTGGTGACAAAGCCAGTAAAATGTCAGGCTGATTGATAATCCGTTCATTACGGCAATATGACTTTCCTGTCCTCCCCCGTGCAGTAGATGATGGCTTCCAAATTGAATTCCTGCTGAGTATGTCTGTGTATGTGTGTGTGCCTGCAAGTATGTGTCTGTGTGATTGGGAGTGTGTTTGTGTGTATGCATATGTGATTGTGAGAGTTTATGCTGGTGTATTTGTGTATGTCCTGCAACTCCAATGCATACTTTTCATCGCGAGACAGATCTGCGCTGGTCTGCCAAAAAGCTGAGGCCAGCGTGTGTGTTTTATATCAGATAGGGCTTACTTAAAGTGTACCTGCGTAGCGGTCTGCAGAGAAAGCGCCAGTGCCATTTATTTCCACTGACTTTTCTGCACTTGTCCAAACAAAGTTTGACTACTGCTGGTGGCAGGAGAGTAATGAGGCCACTGGAGTTCTGTTTAGCCAGATTGTCCTGATTAACACAGTGAGGCCTTCCCCTTTTTAACAGGTATTGGAGGGTCATGTACAACCAGAGGAACCAGTTCTCATTGCATGGTCATGATTTCAGCCAAGCAACAAACCAGCTAAGTTTTAATATGCCATTGATACCTTTCTGACAAAATGTTTGCCCCAGCACATTGCTGTAATATTTGAAATGAAAGCACTAGCTGTAACGCAAAAACTTGACTTATTTGAATTCTTCCTTGCTTGCTGATTCTCTGACTAGTGATAGGCCACTGGTGTGGATCTGTTGCCAAGTTCTGGAGGTTGTTGGAGGTGGACAACCATGCAGTTGCTTGTGTAGAGAAGCGGGAGCAATGCTGATTTAGATCTGTTGAACTCTTTTACAGCAAACCCCAGTTAGGATAAAAAAACATGACCAGGTGCAGGCTGTACTTCGAACAAAAATGCAGAAAGTTCATTTCTCTTTAAATCCCATAGCAATAAAGAGAAATTTGCTCATGAAATGGTTTCTGTTCTGAGAGCATGTGTTGAAGACCAGGACCAAAGAGCCACTGTTTATGTGAATCTATCAGACATGGTAAGACGTGTTGTGAGGCCATCTGCCCTGCCAAGTGCTGGAGGTACTGTGTTCTTTCTGGTCTTCACTGTCTTATGCAGTGAGATCCTCTTACAGGAAGTCCACGAGGAGTGCATTGTCTATGCATGTACATAACAGAGCTGTTTAGCTAACTCCTTGACCCACAATAAAAAATATAAACTGATTTTATTACCTTTATTAGTTTTGGTCATAACAGATTGTTTTGATTAGTATTCACATGTCCAGGTTGACTTGAAAGTTGAAACACCAATACACATGTACAATTTATTGAAGTGGAGAATTTAAACAACTTAGTAAAGTGCTGAATTTAAGCACTCTTGATTGTTAAAGTGGTGAATTTAAATGCACCTGATCATAACATGGAAAAGGGCCCCCTTGGACAGACCTCACATGGAGAGATCTGTTTGAAAACCTGATGTTCTGTACCACAGACAGTAGAGTCTGTTTCCACTGTCTCTAAAAGACAAAGTTGGGAAACACAGCATTCACATCGGTAAACCTCATGATTTGATGACAGTGTTTTTCATGTGTGTCCTTGGTTTTGAAACACTAAATGAATGGTAAATCCATTAGCCAAATAAGTGGATTATTCCAGGAAAAGGCTGGTGGGCATTTGCATCTCCTCTGGTAGACAGGGACATTGCCATCTGTAATGACTATTTACTCCATGAGAATAAATCTGTGGATATTTGCAGCTGCAGTGGGCTTCAGAAAGATAAGTTGCTCTGATTTAGCACATTCTGCAGGGATGCAGTGAAAGTGCGAATTCCCCCAAAATGAAAGGGACCGCTTGATCAAGCATTAAGTCCAGAGCACGTTTATCAATTTGATATGTTCAAGTGTAATCATGTGGATTTACTACAGCTCTAAGGGAGTCTTTTGATTTTTTAGAGAAGTCTGGAATGAATACAAGGTCCTTGACCAGAGTGAACAGTCATATCTGTCATTTGTATGTAGTCTTATTTTCACACTAGTTTTACACACTCCATGTGTATGGCATATAGAATGTGATAGAAAGCCTTGCAGCATAGATGTTTGTCAGTTTTCTTAAGTGTTTTTTAAACACAGGGTAAAGTCTTTTTTTTAAACCTTTTCAGTCTTATGAGAAAACTACTCTTATTACACAATTTAAATAAACCCCAGAATGCGAAATGTAAATTCTCCTCTGAATTCCCTCTGAGCAGCCCTATGGAAAGCTCTTTGTTTTATGCAAATAGTGATTGATGGGACATTTTACGCAGCTAGCAGTCTTTGACGAAAGGTATTGATGGGTGCTTTCAGTAAGTGTTGGCCAAGATGACAAAGTGATCCATTTTAAGATGAATTGTGCCGGAAACTACCTCTGTGGGAAGGTCATGCATTATTTTTCATCTGTAGTTTAAGGGATGGCTAAATTCATGAGTGCCTTTAGTGCCTCACTTCCTGTCATTTTATGCTGCACTTGTCTTAGTGTTACCTGCCGCAGCCTCCTGGGATATCTGAGGAAGTTGTCTGAGAAACTTTGTATCTGCAATATTGAACATAGGATTGTTTTATTGGCTTCCTGTCCCTACTTTTGAGCTATTTGAACAGCTAAAATTAAATGTAGACACCATATTTGTGCCAGCTGCAAATGTTCATGTCACTGTTTGTGCATGTATGAATGTGGATGCCATCAGAGTATGGGTCGTTCTACACAACATGACTTTCTTGGATCTTCCTTTAATTACCCATGTAGTCTCCTTCTGCCCAGGGGCTTCTCAAGCACCTGTGTTTCTGAGTGACGTGCTGAGCTTTTGATCTACATGTCATGCGTATTACATGATAAATGTTACATGCATTGCAATGTGTTGATTAACTATGTTTTATTTTATACAGAACAAACAGGTGAGATAGCAGTACATCGATAATATGCTTCCAATTTTGCAGGATGTCTGGCTGGTTACTCTGAATGTCTGGTTACTCTGAAGAGTCAAGGTGATGGTCTGACAGTCTGACAGTCAAGGAACAGTGTGGTATCAGAGTGGCTTTTGGTGGGGGTGGTGGGTTTTGGCCAGATATGCATCTTTTGCCTTTCTAAGGGCGTGTCCGTGTCCCCAGGGGTGTGTGTGTGTGTGTGTGGGGGGGGGGGGGGGGTGCATTGATGGTTTGATGAGCTGTTCTGCCTCTCTCTCATGTTCATCATTCCTTTTCTGTGTTTTTTTTTAAATGAATACAGTCTCTTCCCACTCAGGCCATTAAAATGTACCCAGACAGCCACTGAAGAAACATAATGGTGGTTTGTTGCTGCTGCTCTAAGCTCTGAACCTTTTTTAGCTGACGTACTGGAGCTTACTCACTAGGTCAGTTATAAATAGGTCGTTTTTGGCTGACTCACCTTGTCAGGCACAAATGTGCATGACTCATGTGAATGTATGCACATTTGCACACAAACTGCAATAGTGCAATTTCCCATGTAATCAAGGGAAACTGCTTCTTCAGTTGGTAAAAGCACTCGTTCTGAGTGTAGACTGAGTGCTATGGCCCGGGTTTGAACCCAACCGTGTCACTAGCTGACAGTGACTGGGAGCTCACAGGCAGAACACATTGGCTTCGTTCTGCCAGGAACAGGGGTGGGTACATCGGCACGGGCTTCGGTCCCATTAGCAACAGTGACCCCTGCTGGTCGATCGGGCACCTGTGGTCCACGTGCCAAAAGCTGCATACGAAATGTCTTCTTCCGACTCATCTCTGTGCTAGCTTAGCTTGCGGACCACAGTGTGAAAAGAAGCAGCGGCTGATGTCACGTGTCATGGAGGAGGGCACATGCTTGTCCACGCTCTCCTGGATTGATAGTAGGGGTTGTGCAATGGGACCGAACAACGATGATGACAAATTGGACATTCCAGAATTCAGGGAATTTTCCATTCCAAATTTGGGGAGGAAAATGGAAAATGGAAAAAAGAGAAACGGCTTCTTAACAGGACTCCCTGTTCACAGAGACAACAAACCGAAACGATGCCTCTTTTGACGCAAAAACAAGACACGCCGAGTCGAACCTGAGATTTTACCCAACACTGCGAGGAGACCCTGACCTGCAGAGCTGACTGCGGCCCCCTGCATGCCATATAAACAGATCCCCATGGACAGCATGATGCATCTGCCTCTGGCAAAAGCACAGGGGCTCTGAGAGACAGCATGCTCGCCATGGGACCTGCCACTTGATAGGGCCAGATCAGCAGCCCAGATTCCTGGGATGTAAATTCATGGAGATCAGATTAATTTGTCTGTCATCCAGGACTCTGACAGGCGATGTAAATCTGCGTGTGTGTGTGTGTGTGTGTGTGTGTGTGTGTGTGTGTGTGTGTGTGGAGTGGAGAGCCTGCATCCCTCATCCAGAGAGCCCACCTACCGATTCGAGGCTGCCAGTAGAGAGATGAGTGCTTTAGGCGGGTGGTGCCTTTTGGCTCCTGTTGTTAAAAGGAGAACATTTGGCAGTGATTTTTAAACCCCCATGTACACACACACACACAGAGCTACACACATACTGTCTCACGCACACGCACACACTATCCCTCTTATGCACACACGCTTAAGTTTTCTATCTTGGCGACGGTGGTGGCTGTGGAAGACTTCTTGGGAAAGGGGTAGCTGGAACGTCAGAGAAGCTGTTTGGTTGGGCGGCAGTGTAGCATAGTGGTTAAGGAGCAGGACTCATAACCAAAAGGTTGCCGGTTCGATTCCCGCTGGTACACTGCTGCTGTACCCTTGGGCAAGGTACTTAACCCACAATTGCCTCATTAAATATCCAGCTGTATAAATGGATAACATTGTAAAGAACTATAACCTATGTAAGTCGCTTTGGATAAAAGCGTCTGCTAAATGAATAAATGTAAATGTAAATGTTGATGTTAACAGACATGCAAATGCGTCACATTATCAGCCATATGTGCAGTGTGCGTCTTCTTCCTTTAGACACGGAGCTTTCCCAGAGTCATTGGCACATCCCCTGCATCAAAGCATGTATTACTTTAATCAAAGAATGTATAGGACTCAGAAATGATGTGCTTGAACTGTACTGGAGATACCAGAATGAAAAAAAAGAAGATTGAACTTTGGCTTTCAATCAGAGTAACAATTTCATGTCAGTATGTAATGCTTTAGAGGTAGTCTTACTCATTCCTTGTTTTTCTCTTTTCTCTGTTTGATCATTTTCAGTGTAAGATATACCTGCATACCCGTGTCAGTACATATTCTCATTAATGTGTGCTGCTCCTTACCCTAAATACACGTTTCCTTAGATAAGGCACACACAGAACGATCAAGTTTAAATGCCACAGGGTCAGTTGTCGAAATAAAGTGAGACCGACAGCTGGACCCACACAGGCATTAAATCCAATTACAGTAATGTTTGTGCAGACAATATTACATACAATGGCCTGTTTTTGTCAAATCCAGTAAAACTGTGAAAATCTGATAGAAATAAAGGAGCTATAGTATTAATTTTCACTCTAGTGAATTACCACTATAATTTTGTGATGGATGAAAATATCTAAAATGAAAGAGAACGACGTATAACAGTAATGATTTAAAAGCTTATAACAGTTATTTATAAACCATGTTTAACAATACTGGAAAATGAAAACTCCACAAAGTTTACATAAGCACTACACAAAGTCTTCATAAACACTACACAAAGCCTCCATAAGCACTGTGTAAGTGTTCATAAATACTATGCCAGGCATAGGGTGTAGTCATAGTGGTATAACCTTGGGATACCAACTTGTCATGGTAATATGACTTGATATTGATGGTGATGTAGCACACATTATGACAGCCTGTGTCAGTTAGAGCATGTTTTTCTGAATTTTAATGCAATGCTAATAATGATAATGATAACTACAGAGAAGTTTTATTATTTATTGCACAGTCAGATTTTATAAAGGTGTAAAGAAAGGTAATGATTTATTTCCTCCTTTTGTATTTCTCTAAGCTATTAACAAAGGAGGCCATGGCAGTGGCTTTTTATGTGAATTGTGAAGCTGGTTTTCATGGCTTTGTATTTCATGGCACACATGCTATGAATGCCACAGCATTGCCAAAGACCTTTCAGCTGAGTCTGGAGAAACCCCTTCAGATGCCCCTGGATTCATCATTTTGACCTTTGACCTTGTTACTCCCTGTAACATGCTGGTGAGCAGGGCAGTTCCTGAAGAGGAGTGCAGGTTAAAAGTGTGGCAGATTGTGTCCGTGGGATCGCGTATGATTTGGATTTGCATGTAAATGCAAATGCCTTAATTTGTCAGTTCTTGTTTTTTGATGCACCGAGATGGGGATGCTGGGAGGTAAGGGAAGGTGTGTGTGTATCTGTCTGTTTGTGTCTGTGTCTGTGTGTGTGTGTATGCTTGTGTGAGTTTTTGGGGGGGGGGGTGCTTGGGGGTTGGGTTTACATGTAGCTAATTAGTACATGGAATGATCCTACAGCTGGGGAAGTTCATTTCACCTCTGAGAAAATCAAAGATAATCCAGTGTTTGATGTCGGAAAGAAAACTTTTGCATTTCTGAAAAGGCCGGTGATGTTCAGAGATGTACAGAGCTCCACACAAAGGCACAAAGACCGCTAGCAGGCGACACTTCCTCCTGCTCCAAACAAAGTCTTCTGGCAAAAAAAGTTCTGATTGTCTCCTTTGTCCGTGACTAAACCTATTGAGAAGTGGTGTAATAAAGAGACCCACAGTGAAACCTCAGTGAAATGAAGCTGAAATGAATGGAACATTTCAATTTAGAAATAGCAAAGAAATATGCAGCAATGAGCCAAAGATCCATGTAGACGTTAAGGAATGCCAGCGCGTATTACGCAGTGAAGTGCGTTGATAGAGTGAGCCTAAGCTCTCCCTGCAGGTGGAAAGGAAAGACTCAATTTGACTGACTCAAGCTGTTTTGAAATTCTTCTAATGTGTATTCATTCTTTGGGTAGGTATTCGGTTTTCAATTTTGGGATTCGGATACTCATTTTTTTTGCTAAATGTAGGCTATCAATAAAGTCGAACTGCAAAATACATTTTGTCAGCACATTCTTGTACTACATTTATACTTTTCAGTTGCACTGTTAAAATGTGGAAATGTACACCATCTCAGCTTGGGTGCCTGACATCCCTCTCACTCACAGCAGTGAACGTCACGGTGATGGGAAAGTAGCTGGCGATCACCGAGCTCAGGCTTTGGGACTCGAACGGAGGGTCTAATTGTTTCGACCGACCCTAGCTAAGTTTGTCACCCTGGAAGGATGATAGCTGCAGCAATGCTATGCTTCTCTCTGGTTCCGGAGGGGTGTGAGACCATTTTTAAATACCGTGGTTCCGTAAGCAGTGAGGACAAATTTCATTTCAATGTATGCGAGTACTAAGAAATTACAATAGAAAGAAATTATGAATAAATATAAATCTTATAAATCTCAAATCTTAAATTTGTTGGAGCTAGTATGCTGTTTGAGCTTCTGCGCTTCTGTTTCACAGCGCTTTGTCAGGCGTTGTCTCTGTTTCGGAGCATATTATTATGAGAATTTACATAGGTCTATAATTTATCGATGATAAGAAAAATTGTCACAAGCTGTTATTATGTCACAAAAAGTTCATAGATAGGACCTTGTTTAACCAAACCCCTTGGGATTACAAGCATCCATAAAACACACCAAAGCTTTTGGAAAATGTTTTTCATTAACAAATAACAATACAGCCATGCATCGCTTAATATGCACGATACGTTCTGTGAAATAGGACGTTATGTGATTTGGACGTTGTGCGAATACCATGCTATATAGCCTACAGTAGCCTATATGTTAGGCCTATACTATGTACTGTACCATTATACGCCTGGCAGCGAAATCACTTTATTTCCATTAGACATGAGATACACGTGGTGTGTGCGGGAAGCGTTGCCTTCACTACGTCCGGTTATGTCCACTACGTCCCGTTCTGTGATTGAGTTTTTGAACTTTATAATAACCTTATGCGACCACGGACGTAGATGTGACATATACGTCCGAATGGACGTTAATCGGCGCATGACTGTACAAACAACAATACTGTAGAATAACAGAATCCTTAAAAATTAATGTCAAAAGACAAGTGTTGCAGCGCTATGCTTCCATCTCAGCTGAGAATGGAGAAATGTCTGGCTGAGTCCTTCCTAAATCAGGCTCAGCACCCCAACCCCCTCCCCCCCGCCTCCAAAGCTCCAGAGCCCAAAAAATGGTATTCAGGACAGCCCTAGTTTATATACTGTACATTAACAAGGAGATGTTCATCAGGGGCTCCCTTTGGGCTTGTTTCTGATGCACTTTAAAAGCAAGGACAGGCCATGAGCGTGGCAAATACACACTGAATGTTTCCCGTCAGAGAGGCCTGCGTGCCAAAGATAGAGCCCACTCTCTGGTTTCCACTCTTCATATCTTTATAACCACCCTCTCTTTCTAAATATACCTATTGGAAGTCTGTTTCTCATATGAGCTGACCTAGATTTGAGACGTGGCATGGGTTTAGCTAATAGCAACAATAGCGCCCCCTCAACCAGTCTTTCACAGACATGACAGCATGGTTACCCCGGACTCCAACTGTCTGGATGCCTTCCTCCCTTGCCATTATTGATTTGTGGCAATGGCTGTCTGTGTAAGCAATCAGTGCCTTGCTTTTTTCCCCTTGTCCTTTGTGACAGATTCTCATAGCAGCCCATAATTTTGACCATTGTCATCTTGGTGCCATGTAGTACTTCACGCTCTGCTGTACTGGTTCTCTTCAAAGCACTCCTCTTCCTGCAGCTGACTGGTCTACAGATCTTTGTATCCACAGCCTAAGCCTAACTTCAGTAGGGTGTTTTTTAGGCATATCCATCTCTCTGTGTGTGAAATAGTGGCTCGTTTGTTTGGTGGTTTCAAGCAGCTTCAGCTCTCCCCGGCCTGCCATGTGAATGTAATTTTGAGCTGTAAGGACACAAGACTTGGCAGGGGAGTGGAAGAAGAGAAATCTGAGGTCTTTTTTGACAGTACTGGAAGATCCAAAGCCCTGCCTGGGGGGGCCTTGGGGTAACCAGATCAGGACCAAAACTTGTCATGCGCTGTAAGGGTGAAGCTTTTTTAAATTCTATATTCTGTGGGATATGAGGGAAAGTATTTGTGGCAGTCAAAAGGACAGACACCTTTTCAGATGAAGCAGGTCTATTCACACAGACTGCCGCTACAGATTTAGACTGCAGTCTGGTAGGGACACGTTATTGTTAGCAGTGCAGTTAGCTGACAGCACTCTGCTCAGTTGCGAAACCATTTCCTTGGCTAGCCCCCTCCCCAGCCCTTCTCATATTAATCTCACGCGAAGGAGTTGGGTAGTACAGGAATGCCAGTCGTACCGTTTTAATAACACACCCAATCACTGGAAGCGGTTGGAGTGTGTAAGCGCCAGCCCTGCAGAGAGCCTTCTTCTCTGGAGAGGACAGTGCGGATTTGACAGGTCCAAGTGGCTGAGGCCAGGGAAATAATTGATAGCAGCCTGCTTCCGTCCAAGGTCCTTTAGCAGTAATTGCAAGCAGAATCTGACTCTCTGATCTCACCAGTGGTATTCGCCATGCCAAAACAGGGTGGCTTTGACAGATTGCCTTCCTGTAGTAATAACTTAGGCATGTCCCCCCTCTCACAGAAGGCCAAGTGTCCTCCCCTCTGCAGAAAGAGCTGAATCATTTTTTAATGCCTTTTCCCCCTCCCTCCTTCCTCTCTCCCTCTTTTTGACAGGTCACTGTTGAAATGGCTGCTTTTTTCCATTACTTATTGCCAGTGATACTTTCAAAGATTAGTTTCAAAAGGTGTGAGTGTTGGGTATGTATGTATGTATGTATAAGTGCATCTGGTTTGTGTGTATATGCCTTTACAGCATGTATATATGTATTTGTGTGTGTGTGCACACGTGTGTGTGCTTGTATCTATGTGTGTGTACGTACACTGTATGGACAAAAGTATTCGGACGCCTGACCATTACACCAACAGGGACTGTAATGACATTGTATTCAAATACATATACTTTAATGTGGAGTTGGTCCCCCTTTTGCAGCTATAACAGCTTCCACTCTTCTTGGAAGGCTTTCCACAAGATTTTGGAGTGTTTCTGTGGGAATTTGTGCCCATTCATTCTGTAGAGCATTTATCAGGTCAGGCACTGATGTTGGACAAGAAGGCCTGGCTCGCAATCTCCATTCCAGTTCATCCCAAAGGTGCTCGATGGGGTTGAGGTCAGGGCTCTGTGCGGGCCAGTCAAGTTCTTCCACACCGAACTCATCAAACCTAGTCCTTGCTTTGTGCACTGGGGCACAGTCATGTTGGAATAGAAAAGGGCCTTCCCCAAACTGTTGCCACAAAGTTGGAAGCATAGCATTGTCCAAAATGTCTTGGTATGCTGAAGCATTAAGATTGCCCTTCAATGGAGATAAGGGGCCTAGCCCAAACCCTGAAAAACAGCCCCATACCATTATCCCTCCTCCACCAAACTTCACAGTTGGCACAATGCAGTCAGGCAGGTAACGTTCTCCCGGCATCTGCCAAACCCATACTCGCCCATCTGACTGCTAAACAGAGAAGCGTGATTTGTCACTCCACAGAACATGTTTCCACTGCTCCACAGTCCAGTGTCGGTGTGCTTTACGCCACTCAATCCGACGCTTGGCATTGGACTTGGTGATGTGAGGCTTGCATGCAGCTGCTCGGCCATGGAAACCCATTCCATGAAGCTCCCACCGCAGTTTTTGTGCTTATATTAATGCCAGTGGAAGTTCGGAACTCTTCAGCTATGGAATCAGTAGAGCGTTGGCGACTTTTACGCACCATGCGCCTTAGCAGTCGTTGACCCTGCTCTGTGATTTTACGTGGTCTTCCGCTTCATGGCTGAGTTGCTGTTGTTCCTAAACACTTCCACTAATAATATCACTTACAGTTGACCGTGGAATATCCAGCAGGGATGAAATTTCACGAACCGTCTTATTGCAAAGGTGGCATCCTATCACAGTACCGCGCTTGAAGTCACTGAGCTCTTCAGAACGACCCATTTTGTATCACAAATGTTTGCAAATGGAGACTGCATGGCTAGGTGCTTGATTTTATATACCTGTGGCAATGGGTCTGATTGAAACACCTGAATTCAATAATTAAAAGGTGTGGCCAAATACTTTTGTCCATATAGTGTATGTGTATATATATTTGTGTTTATATAACTATGTGTGTATGTATGTGTGTTTGTGTTGGTTGGTAAGTGTGAAAGTATGTGTAAGCACTAGTGTGAATATGTGCGTGTGATTCAGAGGTTGAATTTGCCATTAAACATGGGAGTAAAACATTTACAGGTTTAACCTCTCCCACTGTTTCATGCAGCTTTTTTATGAAACTGTAAAAAAAAGAGATTTCAAACCTCTTAGCTGGTGTTATTCTTACTCTGAACTGAGTGTTCACCCAAACAGAATGTTAGGCGGTCTTGCCCCTGTCCCTCCTGGCAATGTTCCAGAATTTGTTGCCAGTCTGAATTTTCTTGATCAGGGTGCAACATCGCACCCCCTCTCCCTTGTGGAGGTGATAGGATCTCTGCCACCTCTGAGGCGCGGAGCCCTGTGAGCTGCGGTGGGGCAGGCGGTGTTGTCTGGCGTGGTTACAAACTTGCTGGTCACGCTCCGCGGCTGCCAAAATAAGACCTCTCAGCAGGCGTCCTCATCAAAAGATCTGTGGGAAGGCGAGGCCCTGGGGTGCTGCTTTCATTTCATTCATTATTTCGCCTGTGACGGAGTGCCGTCACTACGGTTGAGTATGCGCTCTGACTGCCATACCAATGAGCCTGGCTCTTTGGCGTCGCGGTCAAAGTCGCATGTTTGGTACCCCGTAGACCTGGGTTTGAGGCCAGGTGGGGTGACTGCTCTCGCCCTTCGCTACATCACCTTATAAAACTGACATGCAGGCGGAGCCCCACCCACTCTCTCACTGCTGCTGATAACTGACACTCCTACCGTGTGTTCCACATTTTATATTAACATATTAACATGTGTTTTGAGATTAGGTTATACCACATGGAGTTGGTTTAAAAAGAATAATTTAAATATTAAACGATGCATGACAGAGAGGAAATCATCTTTGAAGAAATGCAATATGGCAGACTGTTAGGAGGTGTGTGCTAGATGCATGTGGCATGCTTAAAGCCACATAATTAGCCCAGAGAGATCCTACTCAGTGGTTCATCTGCTACAGCAATTGCAAAAATGTATAAAAGCAGCTCTGAACAGATGTACAGTTGGTAAAAGATTGTTTGAATGCTCTCTATTCGTGGAAGATATAGCAAATTAACAAGAGAATGCATTTTACATTTACATTTACATTTATTTATTTAGCAGACGCTTTTATCCAAAACGACTTACAAAAGTGCATACAGCAAGTATAGCGACAGTACGGGGACAGGATGTGTACAGTTCCACAATGAGACAGTTCTCAGCTGAGAGCAAGGTCTGTTTGAGGACACAGTACTATTAGATTTGTACATTTTCAGCTACATGCATCTGATCCCCACAGTAGACAGTTCGTTTTTAGTATTTGAAATGTCTAAACATAGCAAGTTTAAAGGTATAAGCTGTGAGAAACTATAGAAAAAAAACTTAATAGAAGCTTTGGGTCAAACCCCCCAGCTTCAATTTATAGATCTAGTATTTACCCAGCGGTCATCACTCTGTATGTCTGCACCATGCGTCTCTGAAACCTCCTGATCGCAAGACTCCCAGCTGAACTGCAGCTGACTCGCAGTATATCTGACCGGCTGGGATTCACACGCCTTGATGAGGACCACCTCCACCACCTCACACAATTGTCCTGGTCATCCTTATCCCATAAGCATGGTGACAGACACCTAAAGCTGTGATGCGCAAGCAAGCTTGGAATGGCAAGATGCATCAAGAACAACCGAGTGTTGTTACTTATGTATGTGTCTCCGCCGCCACCATGCTTCTGAATCATGCCTTGCAGAAAGAGCCATTGCACTTCAAAGTCAACCCATAGCCAATGGCTCTAAAGACAGCGGAAAACTGCCAAGTCGCTCAAATGGGGCATTCCAAGAGCCACTACTTTTCAAGCTCTTCAGACTTGTAACATGCAGTCTTACAACAGGGGCTTCTGCACTGTGAACTTGTATGCTTTCGAGGTATAAACTGTGAAACTGTGCTTGAAGAATGTGTAATTTGAATTAACAACCTGCTGCATCAGTTTGTGAAAAGTAGTATTGATCTTGACATTGTGAGGCATTTGTGTGTATTTAACTGATAGTTCATTACTGAAAATATCAGCTTGTCACATTACGTAGGGTGTGCTTTTTACATTTGGAGAATTTACTGTGAATGTAGTACATTTTAAAAGCCCAGATGCCAAGGACATATAAGTTAAGATCTCTGCACAGAGGATGAATTAATATGAGGAAAAGGTGCCTAATGTTGCTTAAACCCTAATGGGACTGGCAACCTTTCAGCAGTCACTTCCAGAGTGTATCATTGAGCTGTATAAAATAATGTATGGTACAGTAAAAGCTAAATCAAAACTTAATAAAGGCTGTGATGTCTTAAGCAAAATGACATTTCAGTTAATTGCCCTCTATAAAAGCAGCAATAACCTCCTTCCCATATCTTGTTTGTCTGCCAGCCATCATGATAAATTTCATAGCCGGAGGAGTCATCCACAGTGATTTGTAATAGAAATACCATTGTATTATATAACCCATACAACGGTAGCTGACAGAGGTGTTCCAAAATGGTTAACGCTAATGGTACCTTGTCTTACCTGTCCATGCTGTCTGAAAAAATGTTGTCAAAAGCATGAATGTTGTTGCAAGATGAAGAAAAGGAAATGTTATTGTAGCCATACTTCATATAATAGTCATACACTGTCATAGCTATGTGAGTTTAATCTCCCTGTAGTGAAGACATTACGTCAACATTTCTCTAATGCTAGTCTGATTATCCTTGGTTCACTTTTCAGCTAGCTACATATCCTGCTGAAAAGATTATCCTTTGAAAATGCAGGTAGCCATCACATGACTGGTTTTGAAGATACAGGTTATTTAATGAAATGGCCTGTACATGCATTTAAGAACTATGGATAAATTTGTTGGTTGTTTTGCGTAACACTGTTGCTGGGTTAGGGTTAGGATTAGGTTTAGGGTTAGGATTAGTGCTAGGGTAACTACACGGACATCTAGGCTTAGTTTTCAGTCTGTCTATTTAGATACGTAGTAAGTGCAAATGAGACTACAGCGGAGGTCATAATGAGAGAATAATTCATATTTGTAACGGCTCAGGCAAGGACTCAGTCGCAGACCAAAAGAGCTCCAGGTTCCAGGCGGGTTTATTAATGATGACAGGCAAGTTGCGAAACGAAAGCAGGCAGGGTCAAAAACCTGAAGGCAGTCCGCGGGCAAAAACAGGGTCGGTAACAGGAGCAGGCAGGGTCAGGAACCAGGCAGGCAAATGATCAGGCAACGGGACAAGATGGCAGGCAGAAAACAAAGACGAAGGGCAGGCAGAGTCAAAAACACAGAGAAATCGGAAATCCAGAAAAACTGCGGGAACAAAACAGGTACAAAAACGCTGAGACGAACTGGCAAACAAGACAGGAACAAGCAGGGTAGAAATAGGGCTGGGCTGATGAGGAGATGGGATGCAGGTGGGCAGGCAGGCAGGTGAAGGTAATGGGGCAATCAGGTGGGCGGGGACCAGGCGGGGAGCGGGGCGGGGCTGGAACACAAGGAAAACAAAAAGCACATGGACAGGGAAAAAACAAAAACACCACAGCTAGGGGGGCGGGGCCCTGACAATATTATTTCCTCTGAACATTTGTTAAAATAGTCCTTTTTATATTATATAATATTGTTATATAATATTGTATAATTAAATAATATTGGCAGAAGTAATTATAATCAAGGAAATGTATACAGGAAAGGCTTGAACTGAAGTAAAACATTGCTCTGGGAATCCTTTGTCTTTGCGAGGTGACAAAATATTCAAATGGTTGTGCATTTTTTAATATATGAGAAGCATTTCTGAAATTGGCAGACGTAAAACCCCCACTTTTCTTGCAAAACCTGATAAGTTGACTCAGAGACAAATTTCAGTTGGAATGACTCACTAGTTACATGGGGTGGGATTGGTTTAAATAAAGCACATTGGGACAATACAGTAGCTACTCATTACAGACAACTTTTTGTGTGGGGAAAGTGTTGATTTGATGAATATGGATGAGAATACATATCAATGATCGTGTATCACTAATCGAGTGCTGAGTGTATTTTGACTGATCTTTAACCAGCTAAAATCACAGTAAGGAAGGAAATGTTGATTACAGTATGAGTTTGACTGTTAAAACTATTTTACATTGGGTTAAAAATGCAGATGTCTTTCATCAACGTGACAATTTTTTGTAAACATGTCATTTCTAAAGCACATCTTAGGCATTTTATGGGAGAATTCCATGGCCAAACTAACCCTCTATGAATACAGAGTTTTTATATATGAATACAACATTTTTTCTGATTAATTTTCTGACACATTTCAATGCTGAAATCTGATTAATGCAATAATGCATCTTCATCGTCAGAAAACCAATGGCATGGGACTGGAGAGTGTTTTCCCGACCTGGTGGGGAGAGAGAGCAGAGAGAGTGGGGGAATTGTGGGAAGTGCTGCTTTTCAAACTGAGTATGCTCCCACAGACCTTTCACAAATCATTTACAACAGGTTTCCTCTCCATTAGAAAAAGTAGTTTTTGAAAGCTGCACTTCTTTGAGTTAGTCAGGGGCAATGATGATGCTTTTTCCACAGGGCTATGTTTTAAGTGACACCAGAGGCATTACAACAGTGGGTACAGTTTTGTAAGCATGATTGTCATAGCCTTTTTATTAATGCCTTCACCTCCTCATATAGCTTTGTAAAGGCAGTTTTATGTGACAAAGAGCCTTCACCTGTCATCCAAACATGATTGTGTTAATTGTTTAAATGTGTCTAAGCATCCTTGTCTTCCAATTTGCTACTTTTTCAGTAACTGAGATCCTCTCAATCAAGTGCATTCAGCCCAGCTAATAATTTAATTGTAATCTTCTCTTTGTGCTTGTAAGTCATTGTCTGTCTGTTTAATTGTTTAATTGTAGTTGACCAGCCATTGGTAATCAGCCTCACCTGCCCAATTAAGGGCTAGTTAAATACAGGTGTATGGTTGCAGCAATGAGCACACTTTGTGCTCAGACTGGTTTCTGAGTTTGCTCATTATTAAGAAAAGTTATTGCTCTTTTCTCAGTTTTGCTCCTTTGGTTCATTTTTTTTGAGAAAAGTGTCAGCCAGCTTTACATTCTGCCTAAAATAGGACATTTTAAACAAGAAAACAGGACAGGTTATGTGTAATACATGGATTCATTGACCTTTATTGCAAAAAGGAATAGGGCTCATTCAAACCTTTCTGAATGTTATATGTTACATTACATTTTGCTTTACATTACTTCACATTACTTCATTTAGCAGATGCTCTTATCCAGAGCGACTTCCAAATAAGTCGCTGCTTCCGCTTCCTGAACGCTCCTGAACTCCAGATGCTACAACGCCGTTTTTCTGAACTTGCTGACCTCAAGTGTAACCATCAAAGACCTTGGTGTCACGATTGATCCTGAGCTCTCTTTTGAAACACCTCCTGGACTGCTTTCTTTCATTTGAAGAATATAGCCAAAATCAGGAAAACTCTTATCAATACACAAAGCTGAAAATTTAATCCATGCTTTTGTTACATCCAGATTGGACTACTGTAATGCCCTCTTGTCAGGATGAGCATATGCCTCCCTAATGCCCCTTCAGTTGGTTCAAAATGCAGCTGCTCGTATTCTAACCAGAACAAGCGCTTTGAGCACATCACCCCAGTATTCGCCTCTCTCCAAATCAAATGCCTATCAAATACCGCATTGATTTCAAAATACTTCTCCTTACATTTAAAGCTTTAAATGGGCTTGCCCCTCCCTAACTTAAGGACCTTCTTCACCCATATTCTCCAAAATGAACTCTACGTTCCCAAAGCGCGGGACTTCTCATTGTTCTAAGAGTGGGTAAAAGTACTATAGGCGGTAGAGCCTTTTCGTATCGACCCCCTCTTTTGTGGAACAATTTGCTCACCAAGGTTCAGGGAGCAGACTCTCTCTCCGCCTTTAAGTCTAGGCTAAAAACTTACCTCTATTTCAAATCTTTTAGTTGAGGGACATGGCACAGTGCTGACATTGATCGTAGACTCTGTGGTGGACTAAATGGTCATTGCTGTCACTACATCACGTCCTCTGTGTTCAGCTGATCTGGCTGTGGTCTAGTGTTGACTGCCTTAGGATCGCCCTCATGATCGTGCTGGCCCCTTGCCTCTCGTCCCCTAGGTATGCTGCCATAGTGCTCATCTGCCGGGATTTTTCCTTATTACACACATGCATCTCTCTTCCCCCCTTGCCTTTATGCCTTTATATTTTCATTCTTTTCATTCCTGCAATCAACATCCACTAATCACTGTTTTCTATTTGTTTCCTGTCCCTGCTCCGGCCTCCTTACTGGAGCTGTAGCTCAAGCGCCACATCCCAATTTTCAGTTCAACTACCTCGCTCCCCTGCCTATTAGGGCAGGTCTCAGGCCTGGTAACAATGTAACGCTGCTTTGTGACAACTTGTGTTGTAAAAAGCGCTATACAAATAAAATTGAATAAGTGCATCGCTATGCTAAGAGATCTCTGAAGAGAAAGAAAGAAAGCCCTATTCATCCAGCTGAACTGACAAATTAATTCATGTCTTTGCTGCAAGTGGCACTCGTGATGCTGTCCGTTTGGCAGCTCTTGATTCACCCATCAGCGTCATAAGTGCTTGGGTTGCGCAGTGCAAGGATCGATTACCATTACATTTATTGCCGTCCACCATGGTAGCCATCTGGGCTTCTTTTGGCGTAGTGTGATAGCGTGGGCAATTTAAAAGCAAAGACAAATGGCCCATGAAAAACATTCGAACACACAATTCAAGCACATATTTTCCAGATGGTATTGATGTGTGTAGGGGAATATGCTGCAATCCCAAGGCACCTGCTCTCTCAACCAGCCTTTTAAACATGGAGAACGGTGGAGCACCAGTGAGAGACCAAGCCCTCAAATACTCATTCAGAACTGAAGTTGTTGGGGTTTCAGAGAACACTGCCAGGGGAAGCTCCTTTCCAGAACTGCCTGCTGGGTCCGAGAGCTTTCAAGCCACTGTCATGACAGGTAGATTTAAGGCTTGAAATCCATGGTCATTCAGCACAAGCTGTTAATGTTTTGAGACCGTCAGGGCGGGCTGTGAGGAACGCGGGGAGGGGCGAGAAGGGGTACGCGCCGAGACAAAAAAGCAAGCTCAAACGGATCTGAAACAGAGCTCGGCTCTCCCACCTCTGGCCCCCTGCCGAGCTGCCACTGATCCCGCTTGATGTTGAGCAGCAGCATGCCGAAGATGACACACCATGACTTGCCACTTGTTGTCTCATAAACGTCATAAAACCAGTCATAAAGGACTTTCATAAACATCCCATCCCACCCCATTTCTATCACGCGTCCACATCCCAGTCAGGGAGGCCTGCCTTCAGCTGTCATGAGTCGATGGGTGCCATCATTGCAGCGACTGCTCCTCAGGGCTCTGTGGGGAGTGACTACTTTCCACCCTGCTGTGAGAGATGTGTGATGGGCAGGGAAAAGCCGGCCACTGACAGAAACCTGCGTGATTCCTGTCCTCTCTCTCTCTCTCTCTCTCTCTCTCTTTCTCTCTCTCTGACTGGCGGATGAAATGAAATCGCCTGCTCTCCACCCCCTCTCTGTTGGCACTTTGCCACATTAAAATATTTACCCAGATGAATTGAGATAGATGACTGTATCGTGAAATATCACTCAACTGATGATCAGGCTGACAGAACCATAGGTGTGACATGCTTAGTGTTCTTGTCACATGAAGCTTGTAAGAGAAACCTATTGTTATTTATTACCTAGAAGTATTTACTGACCTTTATGGACATTTCATGGTAAATACCCCATCCATAGTGGATCAAGCACTGTAGCGTGACCTCTACACACTTGATGGTAAATGCTCCATCCATAGTGTATTGAGTATTGTGGTGTGATTTTTACAGGCTACTCTTATGATTAAATAACAGAATTGGTGATATCCAGGCCTGGGCAATGGCACCAGTTTCCCCAAGATAAATGCACCTTTGACTGACTCTCTGTGGTCTGCTGGTAATGAAGAGGTCATTCCACTGTACCCTGGAATTCCTGTAAAGTGATTTGCGGAATTGAACTATGAACCTACTGGGCACATGTTGAATTTGATTTGAATTTATACGCCATACTGTACAGTGTTCCAAGTATTGGTGTTCATTTACAGCAGAGCTGCATTTAGCCCTCTATCAGTGCGTGCGGTTCTTGTCCACTGTCTTGATTCTTTAGAATGGAGTCCTTGTAAAGGGGAACTGAGGTCTCAGTTGCTCCCCCTGTGTGTATGTTGTGTTTTTTGTGATAAGCCAGTCTATATGTATACTAGAAGACTATGGCCCTGTTCACACCTGGCATTGAAATGCGTCTCCACATGCGTCTTGAGTGACCACTTGTGATCGGATCTCACTTCCCCTCTCTATATGAAAATAAACACGTACATCATTTCCGTTTGCAAATGTAAGTTTACGCATCATTTAAAGGTCTGTTTGAACAAATCTTGCTGACTGTCACTATTAAATAATGTGTGTTGCATCTGTAAATGAAAACCTAGTTGACTAGAAAGCTAGAACGGAATGTTCATCACTTTATCGTTGGAAAAAGCAGAAACACTAGATTATAACATTTTGAACTTCACTGTATTTGTATGACACTTTGCCAGTATAGTTGAATTAAATAGGTTAAGCAAAATATTATGTTTCCAAAGTTTCTTACGTTATTCACTGCAATGAAAATGTTTCATAATGAATACATTCATGAATTACTTTTCTAAAACCGAAGCACGCTTGTTATGGAAGAAGGGCCATTCTAAAATGCTTAACGTGAAAAGGCTTAACGTGGCTTAATGTTCCAAAATAGCTTCCAATGGTCACCAAATTTCTATTGGACGTATCCTGTCATAAACACTTCCACCTGTCAAAAAATCAAAACCAAAATCCTATGAGTATGGACGTTATCTTACATTAAGCGTTTCCTCTCCATTGATGCCCATTATAAGGAGAAGGCTTAATGTAAGATAACAACCATATTCCTTGGATTTTGGTTTTGATTTTTTGATATGTGAAAGTGTTTATGACAAGAGATGTGTGAGAGGAATTTGGTCTTCCTTTAGGCGACGTTTAGGTACATTAAGCCACATTAAGCTTTTTTCCATATAATGGCAGAAAAGCCTTAATGTTCTTCATTGCAACAGTAGGCCTACACATTGCTGATCACCACCCCAGTGTAGGTTGTAGCTTAAATGATGTCGTAAGAGGTTAAACATGAATATTTGCATTAAGCTATTCACAAATGGGGTCGTCGTATTGGTTCTTGAACATGTTCCTGATCAGAAACGTGTTAGAGAAGTGTAGTCCTGATATGTCGCTGTTTTGGTCCCTAATGCTATGTTAAGCTTTTTCTTTATAATGGGGGTCAATGAAGAAGAAACGGCTTAAAGCTTAAGATAGTTACCCCTTTCATTGGATTTCAGTTTTTCTTTTTTGATAGGAGATAGTGTTTATGACATGTGAGATCTCAGACAAATTTGGTGATCATTGATTGCTGTTTTGGGACATTAAGCTTTCCCTCATAATGGGCGTCAATAGAGAGGAAAACGCTTAAAGTGAGATAATGACCATACTCCTAGGATTTCAGTTTTGATTTTTTGACAGGAGGAAGTATTCTGCCAAGAGAAATGTCCAAGAGAAATTTGGTGATCATTGATTGCAGTTTTCAAACATTAAGCCACGTTAAGCATTTAAAATGTCCCCTTGATATTCATGATATTGTAAATCTTGACTCTACTAACATTTATTTGTAGAACACTTCACGTATTATTCATCATAACATTTTTCTGTGTAATATATTGCATTACACTTTTGGGGCCTGGAAGCATTTGAGGTAGCTTGCGAACTCTAGTTGTTGTTGTCTGTTGTCGCACTTTAAAACCCTTTCACATGTAACTTATTTTTCATGCTATGTAGCACGCATGTTAGGCTATGTTACATGGTTTGTTATGTTTTCATTAGCATTATTAAGGTTCTCATAGTTTTCATTTAGCATTTCCTATATTTTTTTAACATTAAGTCACTGTTTCCTCAAAGCTAAAATTAGCTGGAATTTTTCCAATCTCATGTTCTAATTGCACCGGTGTTAGCATACACATTCATTGGTTCGTGAATGAATACGTACTTCTGCTTATGCAGAGGATGTCAGTTGAGTAGGTGGTTCTTCAGTGTGGCCTAGGACACATTTGTGTTCACACTGCTTAAAGAATGTGGCCATATGCGGGCCCAGACCGCCTCCGAATGTGGTCTGAGCGATTGGATCTCAATGCGTCCTCACTGTGTCTTGGGTGCACTCACACCTGTACCTAGCGCTGACCACTTGTGATCATATCACTCAAGATGCATGTTAATGCCAGGTGTGAACAGGGCTTATGACCAGTGGTAGGTTCACCTACTGTTTGCTCTGTAACTCCTTGCCACAAAGAAACTAAGCTTGACACAACCCACTGTCATTGGACACACAGGATTTTACGTCCTCCTGTAGAAAGCCCTGTAGTGACACAGTCAGCAAGACAGATTAATATCTGAGCGCCATTGTTTGGCTGCCTTTAAATGCCACAGGATGTAGGTGTTTGTGAACTTAAAACCAAGGCCAAAGTGTTGATTAACACTTCCATAATATTAAGGTTCCATAATGACTTGATTTGGGTTTACACCACTGTCAGTTGGTCACGAAATGTGAAATGGTTGAGAACTGAGCATGGTGTGCTTTCCAGTGTGTTAGATCAAATGTAATGTCGTAACAGCAAGGCCATTCTGGGTCTCAGTAGTCCTTCTGGCATGAGCAGAGAGTGCCATGAGAAGAGAGCACACAGAAGCTTGTCAGCTGGCTCCTGAGGTGCAACGTAACCTAAAAGAACAAGGCTCTCATTTCTCATGTTAATTTCAAATGCCTACCCCAACCGCTTTCCAAACTTCCCTTTCCAGCATATTTGGATGGCAACACCATGTTTGAATTAGTATTGTGATTTTTTTTTTTGGAGCCCACTTGTTCAATCCATCACCAACCCAAATCCAAAAAAGTTTCCAGTGATAGAAAGCGGAAAGGTGACACTTGAGCAACAGTCACTGAGAGGTAAAAAAAATGAACCAAAGACTTCCTTAAGGCATTCGCTACCTTGCCCTGCTTGGGCAGTTTGCAGAGACAAGTGCAATGCTGTGGAGTTTTTCATGTATTGAGCTGTCCAAAACATGACAGCCTGAGTGTTAGTGGGGCCATAAAGAGGTATTGAGCATTTCCAGGGAACCGGTCTGAAAAATGACAATGCCAGATCCACCACGTTATTATTTAAAACAAAGTACACAGGCCAAAGCTGCTGGCGGAGAGGACAAAAAGTTGTTGTCTTGTTTCTCTCTTTTTCATCAAATGGTTTATTGTGGGTTTGAAATGGTCCTGTCAGGACATAATAGGTGGCACGGTGCTTTGAAAAACTTGTTGCATTGTCAAAGCCAACGTAGGACTCAGGACAGAAAATTACTTATTTTTTGTTTGTGCTTGTGTGTGTTTCATTTGCTTTTTCACCCCTGTGAAAAAGTGAATGCCTCCTTTAACCTAATATCTGGTTGGACCACACTTAGTGGTAATAACTGCAACTCAACGCTTCCCTTTAATTTGATATGAGCCTTGCGCATAACTGTGGAGGAATCTCGGCCTACTCTTCTTTGCAGAACTGCTTTAACTCTGACAGATTGGTAGGTCTTTACGAATTCAAGTCCTGTCACATCATCTGTATTGGATTCAAGTCAGGACTTTGACTAGGCTACTCCAAAACATTTTTGCTTCTAATTTCGCTTATTTTTATCCATTCAGATGTGGACTTGCTTCTGTGTTTTGGATCATTGTCCTGCTGCATCATCCAATTATGCTTTAGCTTCAGCTTACACACAGATGGTCAGACAATGTCCTTTAGAATTATCTGGTATGTAGCAAAATTAGTGTCTGTGGAAGATTTGTGGTGACTGCTTCTCTCTGATGGTAAGGTTCAATATATACGCCATTCAAACTCAACAGTGCTGGTTGCAATCAAGCCTGGCTGTGTTCAGTCACGTAAATCTAATTATCAACTAAAATTTTGTTGATTTCTTTTGTTTCAAAACTAAAGGGGCAGTTACTTTTTTATAGGGGCAATATGAGTAATTGGTGACATTTGCTATTAAATGAATTAAATGAAACTATCGTTTGTGTTTTCTCATGTTTCCGTGGTCTAATATTAAATTTTATTTGATGATATGAAACCATTCTGTGAGAGAAACATGTAATAAAAGAGGAAATCAGGAAAGGGGCAAATACTTTTTCACTGCAATGTATGTTATGTGTTTATGTATGTGTGTGGATCCATGTGGGTAAGTGTGTGCGTATGTGTGTATATGTATATATAAATATACAGTATGTCTATGTTGTGTGTTGTGTGTGCATGTGTTTTTGTGTGCATGCTTGAGTGTTGGTCTGTCTGTGTGTGTATGTGTGTGAGAGTGTGTCTTCACATAGACCATAATGTCAGTCCTTTTAAGTAGTCTTGTACAGATGATCTTGGAGAACCTCTGGCTTTGCTTGGTTGGGGAAAGCCTTACAGTTTATCCAAAGGAAATGTACTGCAAGTGCCCTTAGGTCTCAGAGAGGCTGTCTGGACCACAAGCTCCAAGGCCCTGACATTTAATTGTGGCTCACCCAGGTGGACTTCCCATTGATCTCACCATAGGCCTGGGCGATATAGCCATTGCGATATATCGAATATAATTTTTAGCGCAATAACAGCCATCCCCGGTATGTGGCCTTAGGTTTCGTCCCATATTGTTTTCCCTTTAGTCATACCTGATGTGGGAGCACACCATAGATGTCGAAATGTAGATGCACGTCAAATCGCAAACGCGGTGTATGCATGGTCGCCATATTGGAGTGGTCAAGATCCGCTAGTAAACAAATACAATGTGTATTGAGAGATGCAAACTTCTCTACAAACTCGACTGTAACTTGCTTAATTCTGAACCTATTTTCACAAAATTTGGTTTGCTATAAACGTGAGAAATTGAACATGATACTGGTAACTTATTCGGATTAAATTCAGTTACTGGGCGGGATTTAATCAGCTCTATGTCAAAACATTAGCGTTCTGAATAGCCACAACTTCCTCTGGGACATGCAGGCTCCGATCTATGAATAGGCATGTTTGTTTTGTCTGTGTTGACATATATTCAATGCTTGTGTATATGTAAAAACACTTAAAGTTCAGTATCAATTGCTAACTTTGTCAACTGGATAGCATCATAGCTGCTAGCTAGCTAGCTAGTTTGGCACGTCAACCCAAAATTAGCTAGCTATCTAGAGGCTATAATGAACTTTATCCAAGTGCTAACGCATACCGCTTCACTACTTTTACTTCAATACTTCCAATACTTTTTTTGCAGTTAGCTAGCTAGAGGCGTTCTAGCTAACTGCAAAAGTATTGAAGCTGTGCACTTGGATAAGGTTCAAAGGTTATTGGACGTCTGTTGTAATAAAAGAAACTGAAGTCCAGTTGTATATTTCATGCTTGTGCACATTTAGTAAAATGTTAAAAATATTGTTGACTTTGTAGCTGGCTTGCCAGCGTGAGCTGGCTAGTATATTCAGGGGCAGTTTTAGTGATTTGGAGCCCCCAGGCAAAGACCAATATGAGGCCCTTCTCCATTTTGCTTAACGCAACCATAGCTAGTGAACAAAAACTATTTGGAGGCAGCTAGTGGTGTACTGGCCATCAGGCATACTGGGACAAATCCCGGTGGGCCGCCGCATCGGTAGGCTGGTGGACCGTCAAAAAATCCATAAAGTTTTTACCGGCCCTGTTTGTCTCTTTACCGGCCCTCTCTGTGTGCCTGTCATCTGATGCAAATGGTTCAGTTGGGAGGACTGAGAAATGAACGTTTATTTCAATAACAAGATACCATAATTTCATGAATGCTTTCACTGTTGCATGGTCCACAGCAGTTTTCAATGATACACTTTCGTATGTAATCCTTTACACTGACAAAGTCACATCACGATTAGTTCAAACAGAGCTTAATTGCGTGAGCTTACCAACAACGCGCCCATCTAACCCAAATAAAATATTGCATTGCCACCGTTGTTTTTTTTAATTAATGTTGAATAAAACAAGACAAGTTTTCAATGTTACCTGTGTGCTGTTATCAAGGCAAGCAAGCTAGCTAGCTGGCTACCTAGCGGGTTAAAGGGACCTTCAGGACCGCTGATGTCCAAGTTGTACCTAGCTAGTTAGCTAGCTGCATTAAATGCGATGATATAAAACTTGCTATGTGACGTAAATAATTTACACTTGATGTTGCCTGCATGTCCCAGAGGAAGTTGTGGCTATTCAGAAGGTTAATGTTTTGGCATAGAGCTGATTAGATCCGCCCCCAGTAACTGAATTTAATTCCAATAAGTAACCATGTTTCATGTTCAATTTCTCACATTTATAACAAACCCAATTTCATGAAAATAGGTTCAGAATTAAACGAGTTACAGTCGAGTTTGTAGAGAAGTCTGCATCTCTCAATACACATTGTATCTGTTTACTAGCAGATCTTGACTGCTCCAATATGGTGACCACGCAGACGCATAGCGGTGACATACAGCTATGTTTCTATCTATGGGAGCACACCTCCAATTTTCCAAGGCCATGTGAAATGCTTCTGGGGAAGAAACGCCACTCGTGATGTATGTATATGTTGGTTAACTTACCTATTAGCTTTGTAAAACACATAGCATATGTTTTCACTCTTTATCTTTGTAGCCATGTGTTTCTGTCTACCACATGGAAGCAGCATAGTGCTGTTGCTGTGATATCAACATTGAATAGATACGAGTGGCGTGTTTCCCTTGGAAGCATTTCACATGGCCTTGGAAAACTGGAGGTGTGCTCCCGCATCAGGTATGACTAAAGGGAAAACAATACAGGAAGAAACCTAATGCCACATACCATGGATAGCTGTTATTGCGCTAAAAATAGCTATTCAATATATCGCGACAGCTATATCGCCCAGCTCTATTTCACCATTGCAATTGGTGGCAGTTTTGCAATTGTCAGCAACTGTGTCACCTCCAGCTTGGATTCAGCTGCAAATTCCTATTAACTACTTAATCCTTACAAGTGCTATGTAAATCATTTAGGTTTATTTCAAAAGACAAAAAAAAAATCATCTGTGCAGACCTTTTGCATGCAGCTGTTATTAGTTTCTTCTTGCAAGCGTGGGCTCTTCTGCTGATAGATGACGCTTTTCATTGTCCACTTTATCCAAATTTATTGCATATTCATATGTGCCTACTAAGCTTTTTACTCAGTGCAGCTTGACTGTTAGTGTTGTTCAAGTCAAAGCATAAATGGATTAAGCATGTTGTTTTCCCATTGAGTGGTTGTCTCAGATTTGAAGATGTGCTGAAAGGGATACTTGATGTGACCTCCTCAGCTGTTTTTCAGGTTGGGGACTTAAAGACATGGGCCCTCAGGCCATCCAGTGGAAGAGCTCTGTGCCTCATTTTGCTGTATCTCAATGACCTGAAATAAAGGCAGAAGTATTGGTGTCAGGTATCAGCCTATATCTGCCATCATAGGGTAGAAGCATTAATAAGGAAGCCATCAAAAACTGACAATCAAGTAGTACAGCTCCATTAGGACTAGCAAGGAGAGGGATCATTTTCACAGATCACAGTTTATTCTGTGTAGATGAGGAGTAGTGAACTGGAAACATGAACTGGGTAGTTTTTGTTTCTGTTCCGCTTACATTCTGTGCTCAGTTGTCAGTGCTGGCTCAGATGCTGGCTGAACAGAATAAAACACAGCTAGCATAGCAATTTTTAACATTGCCTCTTTAGATGGAATGAGTGTGATTTTTGTATTGTAGTGGTCTGCTTTAAGGGACTTGTCTCATTGGCTAGGGGACAGGGAGTGGCCAACCCACATGCTGGTCATGTATATACAACATGCCATTCAGAAGGATAGTAAGGCACTCAGAATGTATGTGTGGTTTTACACCCATTTGTGTGTCATGACAGGGATGTTAGTGCCCCGGGGAGGATGTGTGCTAACTATTAATCTCTGAGCTTTATGATGTCTTGTTAATAACAAAGTATGGGAATTAGCTATAATGACTAATATATGACTAGTGTAATGACCAAACTACCATTTCTTTCCTGTTCTAAATGCAATTAGCCAAAAGCCAATATTATTAAGAGCAAACTAAATGACCTTAAATTAGTCTTGTTCATAGACCTTACTGTAGTCATTTTTAAAAGGCTTTGGTGTGCATAGCCTTTTTGTGTTAAGGTATGGTAATTATTAATTATTAGTAATTATTAAAACTGTAGATCTCAGTGTGCCATTTTCAGATGTTAGAAAACACACAAGTTTACACACACATTGTAAACAACATGCACAAATCCCAATTCCCTATCATGTCCAACAGTGACACAGAACCTACAGAAATCCCATTCATGCCCAGCCTAATAAATTTTCTCTTTTCTTTAAACCATTGAAGCAAACCACCTGGAGCATTTGCAGTGTGTATTTCCTCCGGGTGGATTCCTGTCTCTCCTGGAGGAGGAAGGTCTGGCAGTGAAACCGAAGTACCAGGGCTTTTTCCTCCCAGTGCGGGATATAAGAGCAGGAGGGGTGGCTTTTGACAACACTCCACAGACGAGATGGCAGCAAGAGAAGCTAATGGCCGTGATTAATGATGGAGGACCAGAGGAGAGCTGGGATGAAGCCACCACATATATCATCCAATTCCATCAGCCCCCTCTGCAAACAGTTTGCCACTGTAAAAGACGGCTTATCTTTTCCCAGTCCTTATGCGCCACAATTATGGCCCACCTCACGTGTTTTCTCTCCCCTCTCAAAAACAAGCGACAAAGGGATGATAAGGTGAACACGAAACTGCCGTGTTTAAAAGAGCAGAAGATATTCAGAGAAGGGGCAGTGGAATAAATGGTCTGTAATCATTCAGGTTTTCAGCAACTTGAATCTTGCCATACTGCAGCCACATCAAGGTCTTATCAGCCATATGGTCTCCCCATCCCCACTGTACTGGTGATTTATTGGGTGAGGAAAGTGCACTGATAAATTTTAACTGTGTTTTCTGCGCATAGGCAGCCCACGGTGTCAATAAGGTGGCCCGGGCCTTTCTAATGAAAACTGTAAGTGCTAAAGGGGGAAGCATTTATTTATGAGTTGCCATGGTATCGCCTGTGGAGGAGTGGGGTGGAGCAGGATTTATCCCGGCTTCTCACGCACTCGAAGAGAAGTGGGTCTGATCTGAGAAACAGAGATCATATCCATGTGTCAGCAACTCGGTTGGCGACCTTTTGTAGCATCGGGAGCTAGCAGATTTCTGGGTAATTGAAGCGTTCGGCTGTTTACAGCTCGCTTGAAAACAGCAAGCAGTTTATTTACGATCAATTAAAGTGACAGCTTTGAGTGGGCAGCCCATTACAGAGTTTCTGAACCTTTGGCACTGATTAGTTGGTGTGTTTGGTTTTTGGGTTTATGTGCTTGATTTTGGTGGGAGGACTGGTAATTAAGGTCCTATTAAACAGCAGATGCAGATGGTTACCACACTGAGTTAAAAAACGCCATAAAAATTAGGGGGAAGTGCAATTTTGCAGAGTTTTCAAGTTTTGCTGTTCAGCATTCTTTCCCCTCTGCTTTTATTGGTGTTGTTTGTGCTCATAAAAAAAGAAACTGGCAAAATTAAAAGCATTCAGTCCTGTTTTTCATGTTGTGTCGTTTACATGGGAGCCCGCAACTTTATAAGCACAACTAACTATGTGAGGCCATTTCCCTCTCCACTTTCTGTGCTGAATGGATGTAACGTTGATTCTGCAGCACTGCAGCATTCTGTTTCACTTTAACTTTAAATATCACTTGTTTCGATCAGGACTTTCCAAGGGTGGGAGGGAAATTCTCCCACTCACATTACACAGTAGTTCTCACAACTGCAGCACTGGATCAACATTTTGGCAGGCACCAGACTCATTAAATCATCTGTGCAGTGTAACTTACAAAACCCCCTACGTTAGGGGAAAATGACTACATTGCCCTTCACAACAGGACATCCTGTTATGTTTTTGTCAGAGGGTGAAAATACAGCACAAATACTCACGTTCTACACATGTTATTGAAAAAATGTTTAACCTTAAGCCACTATGCCAGAAACAACCATGCGTGTGCTTTTGGGTTTCCAAGTAAGCAGGCTGTAGGCTTTTAATGTTAATCATCTGTGTAGGTGTAAAAGCTGCATCCCGAAGGCACTGCTTTAACTGATGTTTCGGTGGCTTCTCTGCTGGGAGATGAGGCTGTAATTTAACACCTCGCACCTCTGCTGGTCCAGGGGCACAGGGGAGTCAGGAGGGCAAGGGCCCTGCTTTATGCAGGCAGCAAGCAGAGTGGATAGCCCCAGGCTTGACCTCTGAACCCTGCCCTCCTGCTCTCCTTGTACTTTTACAGTGGAAATTTACCAGGAATTGACATGCCTTTCATCCCAGCTCAGCAGATCAATGTTGTGGGTCAGTGCATGAGAGCGCTTTTCAGCAGCCCTTCCTGATAGGCCTCCCACCTGGACCTCACACACAGCCAACAGGGAGAGAGAGCAGGATGTCTTTACTGACTGGTTAACAGATACTCACAGTCCACCCCCTAGACACTGTTATTCCAGTTTAGGAACTTGCTGGTACATCAAGCTACAGTCAATATTTAGCCTGGCAAAACCATGAACTAAATGAGCACCAGCTGTATTCTGATGTCTTTAAGTAATTGCTTTTGCAATTCAAACTGTCAAATCTCGTATTTTAAAATTTGGTTAGGCTTTATGAGCAATCACAGGACTGTAATGTAAATTACTGAAGGAATATTCAAAAAAAAATATTTATGTCTGATATTTGTCAGTTACCATCGGTATTAATCAGATGGGTTAGGAGAGATGTTAGCACTCTAAGGCTTGGGACTTTTTAATTTTTTTTTTTTTTTAATTTCCACAGATGTGCATATAAGCTCAGTGAAGTGCATTTCCCAAGTAAAATTAGATTTAAGGGTTGGAGAGGAACCTTTTGCTCCCTGATTTATTTATATAAGCAATTATGAAGACTAAACAACAAAATGACAACAAACCAGCTCCATTGGATAAGTCAGTTCAGTTGTGAGACACGTTATTTTGGGCCACATGTAGGTTTGTGTGTGTGTTGTTAGTGTACACTATGTGTGCGCTTGTGTGTTTGTACATATATATGCCTGTGTGCAGTTCCTTCAGTAGATGATTGACTGTGCAAGCATGCTCTCTGTCACAACAAATTTGGTATGGCAAGTTGTGATGCAGTTTAACTTTGTGGTGGCAGATGTGCGTGGGAGCCCCACGCAGAAACGTTTTTAGCTGAAACCCACGCATGCGTGGAATGCGTTGTGACGGCAAACATCCCGAGTCATGTGAAAACACACAAGCCACCCGAGTGAAAGAACAACCCCAAAGAATGCACTTCAAGACATATCTCAGTCAAATTGATTAGCCTCATCCTCCTTATGCTATGTTTAGACTCAGGCCCTCGTGTTTTGCTGCTCTGTCATGACCCCAGATCATTAATGAAGCTCTGAAGGAGCTTTTGCACGCCGGGAGTTTGAGGGATACCGTTTTTCATCTGCACCTAGGGTTGTTCTAGGACCCGTGATCCCCTCTCTTTGAAAAATTGTATGCTGTAGTCTCTGAATGGCTTTCTGCCTTGTGCAGGTTACCGTTGTCACTACTAATGAGAGTAAGCAGCTGGCCACCACGGTGACCATCAGAAGCAATAAAGATGAATAGGCAGATAGTGGCTTTTGCGGTGCTGTTTGTTTTGTAATTATTAGAGCGTGCTTCAGTTTGGAATGCAAGTTGAGCAAAATGCACTTTGTAACTGATCAGAGAAATGCCTGCGACGAAGCAGTCTTGTTGCCTTTGTCGTGTCAGGGTGGAGAGGTAGCCCATGATAGGATTTTGTCATCAGAGGAATGAAAAACAGCATAGCTCTCCTTTAGGTATGAATGGGATTCTTGGGATTTTGAAGGTTTTTTGTTTTTGTTATTTTGTTTTTCAGCTTGAATAAACCTAAAAATGTATAAAGCTGATCATATTTATTAGTATCTTCACTTTCAATCAGTTTGATTTTTCACATAAACCATCAATCACTGGCTTTCATTTAAAATTATTTTACATGTTACCAGACCTGAGGAGATACCTAGAAAAGGCCTTAACTCTCGGTGCTGCGCTATTAGCCTGGTACCTCTGTAAATGCTCCCCCAGAAGCAATGTCTGTAGCCTTAACATTGCTCCAATGGCACAAAACCATCATCTGTGTAGATGTGTAATTCAGCCAGACATGCATAGTGTGTTTGTAGAAAGGACAGAGGGCTGAATAAAGAAATTTTGCAACAAGGTCAATATTTACTTCTGTTAGTCGGATGGTTCTCGTTAGCACAAGCCACTACCTGGATAGTTTTGACGATCTATATGTATGACATATATATATATACATTTATAGCCTTGCAAACGACCTCTGACAGTCAGGCAAATTTACATTGGATTAAACTGTGTGTTTTTTTTTCCTCCACCACCACCTTCAGATCTCACTCTCAATCTCAGCCATTGAGGGGGGAATTGATCCATGGATGTGGCGGAGCGAGGTCACTCTGCCAACTTCATGGAACCAAAAATTACTGAATCATCCCAGTGGGTCCATAAATGTAATGAAAGCACAAGACGTGTAGAAGGGGGGGGGTGGCTGAATTTATGACCGCATTAGCAGGAAATGGCTAACAGTTTCGCAGCATTACCGTATTCCCATTGTTTTGCGCACGCTGAAAGGCATGGATCAATTAGCGCCTGCAGTTTGCAGTAGCCCCAACAGCGCAACAGCAGTGGCATGAGAAATGTGCCTTTGAGAGGAATACTTTGAGCCATTAAGCATCTATAAGTGAAAATGAGGGGGCAGTTTCACCCGTTAATTAGGTTCATGCTAATGTTGCTGTCACAGTGGGGTGTCGGTCAGGACACAGGAGTCAGGTTCAGAATTTTATTTAGGACTTTGTGGAGGATGTGTGGATTGTGAATCCACCTTACAGAGGGTTTCTTGGTATTTGGTTGTTTGTTTGGTTGTCTGGTTGTGTGTTGTGGGTGTGTGTGTGGTTTCCTGCAAGGGAATGAGCAGGAAAACAGAATTAGGCCAGTACAGTCATGAATGTGAATTCCCACTGCATTAAGCACCACAACTGAATAGCTATGACAGTGGAATAGGAGCCCTCTACCTGGACACAAACGTGACCTAACTAAACCTACATGGTGCAGCAATGCTTTCATGAATTTTCTCTACATGCAATTGATACTTCAGCTCAGCATTCAACACAATCATCCCCATGCAGTTAATTCAGAAACTGGATCACCTGGGCCTTAACACTTCCCTATGCAAATGGTTACTGGACTTCCTCACTGGAAGACCACAGGCAGTTCGGGTCGGCAACCACACATCCAGCAACATCATACTGAACACTGGAGCCCCTCAGGGATGTGTGCTTAGCCCCCTTCTCTTCACGCTGCTGACCCATGACTGCACACCAATGTACAGCTCCAACATCTTCATCAAATTTGCGGATGACACAACTGTGGTGGGCCTCATCACCAACAAAGACGAGGCTAACTACAGGACAGAGGTGAGCCAACTTGCCAAGTGGTGCGGCGACAACAATCTCTCCCTGAATGTGATGAAAACAAAGGAGATGGTCGTCGATTTCAGGAGAGAGCACACCCAGCATCATCCTCTGACTATCAATGGTGCAGCTGTGGAGAGGGTGAGCAGCACCAAGTTTCTGGGTGTGCACATAACAGAAGACCTCTCCTGGTCAAACAACACCACATCACTGGCCAAGAAAGCTCAGCAACGCCTCTACTTCCTCCGCAAACTGAGGAGAGCCAGAGCCCCAGTTCCCATCATGTGCTCCTTCTACCGAGGCACCATTGAGAGCATCCTTACCAGCTGCATCACTGTGTGGTTTGGGAGCTGCACCACCGCCAACAAGAGAACCCTGCAGCGCATAGTGGATGCAGCAGAAAAGATGTCTGGTGCCTCACTCCCCTCCCCCCTGGACATCTACAACACACGCCTAGCCTGTAAAGCACAGAGCATTGCTGCCGACCCCACTCATCCTTCGCACACGCTCTTCAGTCCCCTCCCATCGGGGAGGAGATTCAGAAGCCTCCAGGCCCGTACCTCAAGGTTGAGGGACAGCTTCATCCACCAGGCTGTTAGGAAGTTGAACTCTCTTCGATCCCTCAGCCATCTGCTCCAACACAGAACTGAACTTTGAACCCCCCCCCCCCCCCCCATACTGAAGCCTGGACTATTCTCCACCCATCCCTACTCCCAACATTAATCACACACAAACTCACACAGATCTGCACAGTCACTTTACTTATAAAAATCAGTCTACATCGTATTCCTGTGGAATATGTAGTTATATTTATATTTTTTATATTTATTCTTCATATTTATAAACCTACAATGTGCCTGGATGCCCGTGCTGTAAATATGTGTAATTTGTAGCTTGTTTTCTGTGAATAATTCTTGTTCTTGTCTCTCAGTGTCGTCATTGTGTTATGTCGAACTGTTGTATTGTCACCGTGGGCCTGAGAGAAACGCAATTTCAATCCTCTGTATGTCCTGTGCATATTGGAGAATTGACAGTCAAGTTGACTTTGACTTTGACTTTGATACACTTCTCGTGGTTAAGCGGTGCAGCTCTTCTCTCACAGCTGCGGTACACACAATTCAGCTGTGAGCTAATAGCGGCTAGGTTGCCTACTGCTTAGGAAGCTGCCCCCTTACACTACTGCGCATGTGCGACAAGGCTAACAATAGGACGCGGTTCTGTTCACGACTGCAGGAGGTCCTATGTGGGTAGTGTTCTGATTTCACTCTACCGCATGCATGTAGAGGAATTGATGACGCTAGCTAACTGGACTTACGGAGGAATAATCGTTTCATCTGCTATCAATGCTAACGCATTTTCTTATGCAAGCAAACACTCAGTTTCGGTACAAATAACAGACAAACACGATCATAACTATAGTGCACACACAAGTTACATTGAATAACAATGCACATCACCCTTCTCTCTCTACAGACAATTGTGATGCAACCAGTTGAACTGAGGTATGCTACTTACTTTGGCACAGACGCACACAACAACACAATACTCGGTCCCCAAGGGTTTGGTCTCCCCAGTTCCTCACTCCAGATGTACTGGTGCAGAACTGAGGTGGAGGAGGTCACCACTACTTTATATTGTCCCGTATCTTGGGCCCTATTGAGGTTCTTATTGGTGGCTCAAGGATACGGACAGGTCAGAGGGCAAATGGTGACCTGGGAGCCCTCCTTGGGGGTGTGCCTGTGCCTCGGGTTACCTGCGGGGGTCCTGCTGATAAGGGGAGCAGCAGGACCGGTTTGCGCAGGTTTCAACTGAGTTGTAAACAAAGTGTCTGTTAGAGGTGGGGGTTGTGTGCACAAACAGGGACTAAGGAATGTGGCCCTTTTCTACAATAAGCGTTGCGTGAATGTGCACATTTAGGGTGATGTGTTTCCCGCATATGTCCAGGTTCCCATTTGTGAGGAGTCTTTCTGTTGAGACACCTCGGAGGTGCTCAGCGAGGTTTTTCCTGAGGTTTACATCAGCAAAATATCATTTATCTGTCAGATGTTGCCTCTGTTATGATTTAGGGCACAAAATGGATCTCAGAATATCTCAAAATTATAATATTGTCTTTAAAATTAAACACTGACTAGTGCTTTAAACCCCTATTATCATATTTTTGTCCACATTTCTTTGGACTTACACAACTCATAAATCTCATTTGAATGCATGTGGTTGATGTAAGCCAAGAACAATAAGGAAACAAAGGAAAAGGAAACGGCTATTAAGGACGACTTCTAATAAAAAAAAATCCCAGACCTCGTTTTTCATAGCAGTCCTTCAATCATGATTACTGTATAATCCGCTGTATGTTCCACAATATTCCTGACCTTGCACCTTTCCCAGCATTCTTAGTGTATGGTGAACATTACATGCTCTGTGCTGTACTCAGCTGCCAGGTAAGTGGGTGATGGATAATGACACTTTAATGAAAGTTAATAACAAACACAGAGTCACTACTTCATAGCCAGAGAGGTTTATTGAGTTCTCCCTCATCTGTCTTTCTCAACAGACTGGAAGGATCATGTGAAAAGAATGGCCGAATATAAAATATAGGAACATTTCTAATTGTTTTGTCCTGTCACTCACAGCTGACATAAATGGGATGAAAAATCTTCATCCTGGAACCTGGAACTGACGCACTTGTTCTTGTACTGCTAAACCAGGGAAGCCTTATAGCCACAATGCTGTGGATGACAGTGTGATGTAGTGGTAAGGGGCAGGGATTGTAACAGAAAGGTTGCTGGTTCAATTCTCCTCTGTGGTATTGCTGCTGTATCACTGAGCAAACCCAAAATTTCCTCAGTAAATATTGCCTGTTGGTTAACTGAGACCAAACCTGAAGTAGGGACTACATGGAGTAATGTCTCCAGGAATATGGCTACAGCTGCAGGAGGTGAATAGTTATATGTCAGTTCAGAGGTGTAATGGTGCAATGGGGGTATAGCTCTGAATCTTATGCCAGGAAATAATCAATAATAATCAATCACATTTGTCTCACCACTAACAACTCAAGAGCTGCTAGAGGTAACACAGGGCTGCTGCTGTTTTGTTTTAAATATCCTGTACTGAACATGTACATTTACATTTATTCATTTGGCAGATGCTTTTATCCAAAGCAACTTACAAGTGAGGTAGAGTACAACACAAGCAAAAAACCATAAGAAGTCAACAATATTAGAAGCGCTGCATTTCAATGGTTGGCCAGACAAGGTACAAGGTAGCTAGTAGAGATAATGAGTGTGTTAAACCATTAGATTACATTTATTCATTCATTTATTTATTTATTGTTTATAATTTAGTAGGAAACAGTTTTGAGAGAGAAATTCATTTAGGTGGTAGTGTTAGATGGTCAGGTGAGAACTGTGCCTTCAAATGTTTCTTGAAGACAGAGAGGGCCTCAGCAGAACGGATGAAGTGTGTGGCACAACGGCGGAGAAAGTTCTGGATAGTGATTTAGCGCTGTGATGCAACCGGACCACTAGACGCCATTCACTGTGTAGCGGTCAGGAGGGAACATAGGCTTGCTGTAGTGAGTTCGGGTAGGTAGGTGCAGTTTTGTTGATCATCATGTATGCAAGCATCAAGGCCTTGAACATGATGTGGGCAGCTACAGGAAACCAGTGGAGCGAGACCAAGAGAAGTGTCACGTGAGCCCTCTTTGGTTGGTTGAAAAGGTGTAAAGATGTGCTTATGCATGTTTCTGAATGTCATGTTATTGTAATTAACATATAGTTAAACACACGTCATCATATATAGTTAAACAAACTGTAATTTCCTTTTCATTATATCTCAGGTCATGATTGTAAATGAGAAGGTATTCTCAAAGTGACCCTACTGTTAAATAAAAGTTTAATAATAATGTTTCTGGTTCCTTATTGCGTGTATAGTGCTGTCTTATTCTGAAGTGTACTTCTTTAGCAGTTGTGAGGAGAATTTATCACAACAATATTCTGTCGACACTAATTTAAAGACTGAATTAATGTTCTCATTGTCTCCCCATTTTGTAGACCTCTGTGGCCACTGTGACCCACTTACTAATCGACTGTCTCTGGTTTTATTTCTTAAGCATGTGTAATATCTGTGTAATTAAATAAGCAAGAAGTCTCTTCCTCCTTGCTTTGATTATATAAAAGCCTGAGAGCTCTGACATTACAGCACAGAATGTGCTGAATGCCTGTTTATGTATCCCCACAGACCGCAGCGTTTCATCTGTAGAACTAGTTAAAACAACATTTAAGCAGTGCATCGATTCAAGTTCCATCTTGGAATCTGGTTAATTAATATCCCACGGTTCAAATCCTGCTAAATAGCGATACTATGTTGGCCTTTTATTACCTGGGCTGGGTTGGTGGTGGTGTCTGTATTATCTTTTTGGAAAGAAACTGGCATTATGATGACGTGGGGCTGGCAGCAGTGAAGATCAATGGGGATAAGCCTGGCTCTGGTGGCATGCCATTGGAGGATGATGGTGGTGTCACTCAGTAGAGGAAATAGGATCAGGGCCATTTCTTTAATATTTAATTGCATTATATTATTTAAAATAAAATAAAGAAATTAATGTAGGGCTGGACCTGAATATGGACCCTTGCTCTGAGGGGGTATCAGGCCTGGAATACCGATGTAAAGCTGCTTTGTGACAACTCATGTTGTAAAAAGCGTTATATAAATAAACTGAATTAAATTGAATTGAATATTCGAATATTCGGATATTTGTTCGTTGGGTAGGTATTAGGTTTTCAATTTTGGTATTCGGATATTCGTTTTTTTTTCTTTTTTGCTAAATGTAGGCTATCAATAAAAGTGAACTACAAAATACACTTCGTCAGGATATTCTTGTACTATACTTATACGTTTCAATTGCAATATGGAAATATATATCATCTTAGCTTGGGCGCCTGACATCCCTCTCACTCACAGCAGTGAACGTCACGGTGATGGGAAAGTAGCTGGCGATCGCCGAGCTCGGGCTTTGGGACTCAAACGGGGGGTCTAATTGTTTCGACCGACCCTAGCTAAGTTTGTCACCCTGGGAGGATGATATCTGCAGTGATGCTATGCTTCTCTCTGGTTCCGGAGGGCCGTGAGACCATTTTTAAATACCGTGGTTCTGTAAGCAGTGACGGCGATGAGTGTATAGGATGAGTTAAATGGAGAGGACAAATTTCGTTTCAATGTATGCGAGTACTGAGAAATGACAATAAAGAAATTATAAATAAATATAAATCTTATAAATATAAGTCTCAAATCTTATATTTGTTGGAGCTAGTATGCTGTTTCTTCACTTCTGTTTCACAGCGTTTTGTCAGCCGTTGTCTTTGTTTCGGAGCGTATTATTATGAGAATTTATGTAGGTCTGTAATTTATCCATGATAAGAAAATTTGTCACAAGCTGTTATTATGTCACATAAAGTGCATAGATAGGACCTCGTTCAACCAAACCCCTCGGGATTACAAACATACATAAAACATACCAAAGCTTTTGGAAAATATTTTTCATTAACAAATAACAATACAGCCATGCGTCGCTTAACGTCCACAATACGTTCTGTGAAATAGGACGTTATGTGATTTGGACGTTGTGCGAACACCATACTATATAGCTTACAGTAGCCTATATGGTAGGCCTATGCTATGTACTGTACCATTATACGCCTGGCAGCGAAATCGCTTTATTTTCATTAGACATGAGATACACGTGGTGCGTGCGGGAAGCGTTGCCTTCACTACGTCCGATTACGTCCGCTATGTCCCGTTCTGCGATCGGGTTTTTGAACTTTATAATAACCTTATGGGACTACGGACGTATATGTCCAAATGGACGTTAAGCGGCGCATGACTGTACAAACAACAATACTGTAGAATCACAGAATCCTTATTGCCTTTAATTAAACCGAATTTGCGGCGCTATGCCGTCCATCTCAGCCGAGAACGGAGAAATGTCTGGCTGAGTCCTTCCCGAATCATGCTCAGCACCCTCCCCCGCCCGAAGCTTCCAATATTCCCTGTTGATTACTACCGAAGGTCCGGAGTGGAAAAAATGGTTTTCGGCACAGCCCCAAATTAATGTAATGTAATGTTGTAATGTTCTGTGGCGTAAACAGATGTGACCCTGAGTTAAATCACTTCTCTGCTTGGAAGTGTAGCTGTATTTTATTTGCTGAGGTTTACACTAATCACTGTCTTACTTCAGTGCATTGGTGGAGGTCCACAGTCAATGGGAAGGGTAGGTAGTGGATGTGGTATATGTTTTACACATTGGTTTGCATGGAGAAAAGGATATACATGCATGTGTGTGTTGTTTTATCCAGACATTTGAGGACACCTTGTAAACTAGATCTTGTGTTAAAGTAAGTAAAAGTGCATGAACATGTAAAAAGATTTTCATATTCCATTATTTTGAATGTGCCTGCGCCCACTTCAGTCAAGTGGGCTGTTTTGGAACAATCCACATCCCTTGTGACTTGCCACACCCACACCTTTAAGTCTGCCTTGCATACCCACATTCCAGATGAATTTGCATAAGTGAGACTCTCTACATTAAAACTGCACATAAAATTAAATTTACCATAGGGCACCACTTCTCCCAGCCTGGCTGTTTCATCTATGTATTCTTTAAAGGGGGCTGGACTCTATGACTTGTGAGTGGGAGTGGGCCCATTGTCTGGTTAACAGGAGTCTGTTTGGGTGACCATGAGATCACAGAGGGAGTGTTTGAAATGGAAGCGTTGTAATGTTGTTGAATGCGCCAGTGTTTCTGGAGCCAAGGCTCATGTCTCGAAATCAAAGTTGCAGACACCACATGGACAGTGGAGTCAGTAGACTGCACAACTTCGAGTGATTAGTTCCACAGAAATGGCAAATCTGTATCCAGGTGTGCATGGCCATCCAGTCTGTGTGTGATATTGCCTGAGTGATAAGTTTGATAAGTTTGTCCTGTCATGAGTGGGAGGGAAATGTGTAACTGTATAATATCATAACATAATAAAATCTATCATAATCTCTTGTGAACAGATAGCTTTGGCATGAATACTCTGGCATGCACACTCATTTGAGTGATTTTAGTGCTGCAGATTCCTTGTATATGCACACAAGCATGTGTGTCTATATCTGTCATTTTCAAAATTATTTGAAATCTGGGTTGTTTTCATTTTTTTAACGTGGCTTCTAATGCAATAGAAAAAGTGTTCATTGATTATGGCACAATTACATTGCACAATACACCATCTAAACAATATTAAAATATAATAAAAATTATCCTCTGCTTGTTTGAAATATGTGTGGAGTAAAATAAATAAATAAAAGCAATAAACAAAAACTGCTTAATATCACAACAAATGTTGTCTTGCTCTCTGTGCTGCTGGAAGCCAGATTTACAAAGAAGAAAAGGGTGAAATTATAAGACAAGAATTATTTTACTACTTGTTTAGAACATTTCCAGCCATAAGCTTTCAGTGGTACAATTTCAAGAAGAATTTCAATACATTTTGCCTTAAATTGATTTCCGTAAATCACTGTACTCTACACTATGCTGTGTATTGCCTGTATAGCTCATGTGGGAGTGTTGTAGAAAATGGACATTGCCTTTATGTAATAAGGCTGTCTTCATTAATTTATGGAAGCAATATGTATGAACATGATTACCGTATCCATAAATAGATAAACATATCACAGGGTGTTATTAAAAAACTGCAGCCCTGAAGAGCAGAAATAGTTATGGTTAGCAGAATTGCTCTGTTTTACTATGACATTTAACCTTTTACATCTACACTGTAATAAATTATTTATCAACTGTAGTTGTCACACATAATCAATTTGCTGTATGCTCAAATTATTTTATGCATTGATATTAAAATGTTCTCTCAATATACTCTAAGCTTATTTTACAAGCTGTAGTGTGAAAATGTGAAGTAAGCAATTAGTATTCTATGATGTAACCCAAACGTTTTGTCCTTCCAACAGCTTTTGTATCTAATTGAATGTGTAAGGAAGGACACTTGTCTAAATGAGCCCCGTGTCATTATCTTAAGTTCTACCCTCCTTTCAAGGTGCAAGGCAATACTGGGCAAATATCTCTTTAAGCAGTGAAAAGCTGGCCCAGGAGAAAGCTGACTCTCCGGCCAGCACTCGATACCACTGCCCTCCCCCCTCTCCTCCTTTCCCCTCCTCTACCCTCCCCTCAGCAGTACAAAGCTGTGCATAATGTTCAGCCTGATAAGTGCTCTCTTGCACAGTGGGGCCGTCCCATACATCATGCTGCGGTTCGAGGGGGGGAAGCGAACTCTGGGATTGGTCCAGCTGAAGTTGATTAATAGGCCTGAGAGGGTGAAAGACTCCAGGGCCAGGCGGCGGGGTCCATCCCCGAGGCATCTGACGTTGATTGGCTTTGTCCTGCGCGGCCTGCGCCAAGGGAGCGGGCATTAAGATTAAGCAGCGCTGTCGCGTCGGGGAGTGGCGCACTGCATCATTTGCGAAGGAGACAGCTGTGCTGGTTAATCCTTCATCACCAGAGGGAGCATTGCCAGAGTGGAGATGTATGGCCAAAGATAACCCTCCATAACTTCTGCTAAAGATCATGAAACTTTGCCTTCGCATCCATCTGCTTGGGCTGCACTTAAAAAAATGAGCAATAGGTAGAATAAAAAATGAAAAACGAAGGAGGGGGGAAAAAAGGATACTGGTGGAATTAATCTAAGATTACAAACAAAAACGTGTGTGGAATAAACCTTTAGCACGGACTGTATTCACCCCTTCTCTCTAAAGAGAATGAAGCATTGATAATATTAAGGCATGCGTTTCCAAGAGAGCAGTACTATATTATGTATTTTACTATATGATGTACTAATATGCATATTCTCTGATTATAATATCAACATGACATGTACAAAACATATATTAGCAACTTCTTCTAAATGTTTTTAGAGCATGTTTTTCATTTGCTCAGCTCACATCTGGAATCACTTGCATAACTTACATGTATTTTACAATTTACAATTTACAATTTGGTGTTTCACAGATGCTTTTAAACCAAAGCGACTTATAATTAGTGCATCAATCAGGTTAGCTTACTACCTCATAGGCAAAAGATTGGGCTGCTACCGGAAGCCAGTGAAGTGCAGTGAGTAGTGGAGTGACGTGAGAGTGTTTTGTAGGGCTGAACGATTTAAATTACTTTCAGTGCTCAAAATAACAAGGATGGCAATTTGAATAATTAAGTGGCAAGTAATCCCAAAGCTTTCTCTTAAATGTTTCAAGTTATAGCTTTCTTGTGTTAAAAAATTCAAATTACAAAACGGAGCTAAATTTAGTTAAATCGATTTAAATTACTGAGATTAAACTTTCAGGTTAGGTTGAGTGCAGTGAACAATAATGTTTAGAACACAGACCTCACAAAAGCTGTGATGTGTCATGAGCATTTAACGTAATTTACATTTACATTGATAAATGCCATCCTTGTTAATTAAACAATCTCACGTTGTAGCTTTTGCAAGCACACAAACTGTTCGCTGTTTCGCGAGCGAGTTGTAGAGGGAGAATCTGCAGGACCAGGTGACCGCCACAGTGTGGCTTGAGAAATTAAGCTGTTCATCCAGAGTCATGCCCAGGTTTTTGGCTGACCTGGAGGGGGTCACCACAGAACCCTCAATGGTGATTGGAGCGTCAATTGTTGGGGAGCTCAGAGAAGAGAAGCTCAGTCTTCTCCAGATTGAGCTTAAGATGGTTAGATGGGGGGGGGGGGGGGGGGGGGGGCAACTGTGTGTCACCTGCATAGCAGTGGTAGGAAAGACCGTGGGCAGAGATAACCTGTCCAAATGATTTAGTGTAAAGGGAGAAAAGGAGTGGGCCAAGTACAGAACCTTGTGGGACCCCGGTCTGGAAAGGGCGGGGGCAGGAGACCGATTCCCTCTAAGATACCTGATAGGAACGGTCAGACAGGTAGGATTCAAACCATGTGAGCGCAGATCCTGAGAAGCCCATCCCAGCAAAGGACGAGAGAAGAATCTGGCGGTTCGCAATGTTGAACGCTGCGGAGAGGTCAAATAGTATGAAGACAGAGCTGAGTGACTTCGCTCTGGCAAAGTGAAGCTGTGACAGCAAGGAGGGCAGTCTCAGTGGAGTGACCGACTTTGAATCCTGACTGGCTTGGGCCCCGGAGGTTATTCTGGAGGGGATAGGGAGAAAGTTGGTTATAGACTGCGCGTTCGAGGATTTTGGAGAGAAATGGTAGATGAGATACTGGACAGTAGCTTCTGACATCAGCTGGATTTAAAGTGGGTTTCTTTAGCAGTGGCATGACCCGTGCCCTCTTCAGAGCAGAGGGAACTACACCAGTAGACAGGGAGCTGTTGATTAAGTAAGAAAGAAAGGGAAGAATGTCCTCAGAGATGGACTGAAAGAGAGGAGAAGGGATTGGATCAAGAGGACAGGTAGTGGGACGGTGGGATTTTATTAGTTGTAGAACATCAGAATCAGTTAGGGGGGAGAAGGAGGAGAAGGTAGTGGGAGGGACAGCGGATGCGGAAATGGGAGGAGACAAGGGGAAAGAGTTGAAGATGTCTTTTACCTTCTTCTCGAAGAAGGACACAAAGTCACAGCAGAAAGGGATGAGGGAGGAGGAGGAGAGAGGAGGGAGGAGAATGTAGAGAAGAGTTTGCGAGGGTTAGAGAAGGCGGAGTGGTTTATGGAGTGGAAGAAGGCAGACTTAGCAGAGGATAGGGTAGATGAGAAGGAAATGAGAAGAGAGTGGAAATGGGATAGGTCATTTGGAGATTTTGATTTCCGCCATCTCCTTTCAGCCGCACGAAGTTTGGCTCCGTCTGCACGAATGCAGTCTATCAGCCAGGGACGGGGGGGAGCAGGTCTGGTAACAGGGGGACAGAGGGTGTCCAGGGAGGACAGCGCAGAGAGGACAGTGGAGGATTTCTCCTCAACAGAGAGAAGTGAGAAGGATTCAACAGAAGGGAGAGAAGAGCACACAGCAGAAGAGAAGGCACTTGGGGAGAGGGTGCGAAGGTTGCGTCGAACTGACACTAGCTGGGTGGGAGCAGAGGATTTAGGGGAGGATATGAGTGGGAGGAAGAAGGGTAGGATAATATGTACTGTGCTAAATAACTAATTTAGATTAGTTGTCCAGTCAGAATTTTATGTAACTTTCTAGGTTATGGGCTTTCTCCTCCAAATTTGAGGGGGTGCGTGGTTGCCAGTGGCCAGTTTTAGAGTTTCTGTTCATTTTTTGTGAGAAGTGTTGGGCAACTTCTCCACAGACCGCTCTGCCCCATGGGTAGAATACTGCTTTCCCATTCAGACTGGAGACTGTTTTATTCCCTTCCTCTTTGTTGTCATATTCTTCACCAGTTATTGCACAATTGATACATTCCTGGCAACAAAGTAAGAAAACATGCAGTTGGAATTTGCTCTGGAATAACTCTTTGCACAGGGGGAATCCCTCAGTGGTCTGAACAAGGCATTAACAGTTTTTTAAATATTATAGATAATGATGGTCTAAGGTCTTTTCAAGATCTAAGAAATTCTTATAATTTACCTGGTTCGTCTTTTTTATCTCCAACTCTCCAGTTTTTATCTCGGGCCATGTGAAAATATGGTGTCCCATTGGGTCAAGCACTGATCATTCATCCACTTGTTAAGATAATTACAGAACAAAATCATAAAGGTTCATAAAAATCATAACATTGACTGAAAAAGAGTTGCGGACAGTATTCCTCAGTCCACATGGAACCTGAATCATCAGCTTATGTTACAAAGTCATTCATAGATTTTTACCTCACTCGTAGGACACACTGTCAGCTCCAGATGACCCCTGCCTTTAATTGATTTTGTTCTACATAATGTACAATCTGAGTTTATATGCACGTGATGTGGGAATATCACAGTATGAATTTTTATTTTGGATTAAAGTTGCTGCCTCCGTCAGAAGTAGTGGGAGTCCATATAGCCTTTTATGCCCAATAATTTATTGCTACATCTCACTGTATTAGACAAGAATTTTTCTAGCAGGGATGATGAAGAAAATGTTAGTTGTGAGATGTTAGCCACCCCACAGTCTCTACAGCAGCCAGTGGTTCATGGATTTTCTAGATGTACTTTCGCTGGAGCTGCCTATTGCCAGAATGAATACCATCAAAAAAAAAAAAAAAAAAAAAAAAACATCATTGAAGGTCTAAAAATGGCAATGGAAAAGGTGAAATCAGGTTATGATGCCATACATTTTTGAATGCTTTGAATAAGCGATTGGGTATGTTATTTGTACTTGTATCTTTGACTGTGTGAGATTCATTTTCACGTATATTGCAAGTATCTCAATTTTTGAATGTTTGTTTGCATATGAGCATATGAGTTTTGTTGCATTCATCAGATTGTGCATGGGTGCTCATTCAATTCCCAATGCATATTTCATTGAGGAGGGGTGTGTGTGACAATTTTGTATAATCTGAAATTCCCACGCTAATGGAAGTCTGTTGAACTGTGCCTGTGTATGTGCAACTTTCCCTTTTCTTTCTTTTTGCAAAGCCACATCATCTTTAATTTTTTTCAACAATCTGTTTCTCACCAGCATATGGTCCTCTAATCCCTTTACTTACCAATTACCAATTTATTCATAGATAAATATATTTAAGGACTTACCTAGGTTAAGTCTCTCTCTCTCTTTCTCTCTCTCAAACAATGCAGAAGGGCAGAAACTTGGGGATAGATAGGGTCTACCCATAAGCCAACAACGGGGGAAGGGGAGGGAAGGGGGGAAGGGGGGGTTGGAGGGATCTTAGGATATTCAGCTAGTGAATGGCAAGGGAGCATTGTGAGGAGACTGGGTAGATGGGTGGTGGGGGGTTGGGGGTAAGGATGGGATCTCAGGGTGATCTGAGGATAGATAAAGATAGAATGGGATAGATGGGTTTATTTTTGTGTATGGTTGGTTTATTCTGTTTTGTCATTATTAATATCTAACTCTAAAGCAGAGGACACTGCGCATTCTTTATATTGTCATTATTACGTATCCGCAATCCTTGAAAATCAATAACAGTTTGGTCACAAAAAACAAAACAACAGTAAAGTCATTGTAGCAAGAGGATTTCTGTCTTGTTCTCACAATGATCGGTTGTCTGACACCATTTTGTATCTGAGGAAGAAAAAAAGGAAAATTTTAAAGATATGAAATTGTACCAATAAATTCTATAAACACTTAATGTGCTCTAAAGTTACTGACATTTAATATATGTGGATGTCAACCCTTTTCATGTTGTTGCTTGAAATGGCAAAATGTTGCAGAAAAATGTCTGCCATATAAGAAGGGGGAGAAGAAGCCTACTGTACGTGTAGCCTTCCTGAGCAGTGTATTCTTTTATTCCTCAGCAAGTGGTGTCAGCATGTTTCAGAGTGCTGGGCTTTGCATGTTTGCAGCTGGTTTGATTCAGCTGTCAGGTGTTGATTGATGAGTATCATCATTTAAAGTGTTAGAGAAAACATCTTTGCCAAGGGAGACTTGATGAACTGCTGCCTGCCGGACCCGGCAGACGTGGTCAACGTCCCCATCCCCCTCGTCCCCCTGTTGCCTTCCTTTCCCTTTCCTGTGTCCTTGCTGGAGTTGGAAGGAGTCCTATATGATGTCTTGCCCATCATCTTGCCCATTTTTTGACGGTTTGTCAGATCTTGCAAAATATCAAAATTCCATGCAGGCGATCCAAGGGAGGTGGATATATTTAGCGCCGCATCCGCATACCTACATAATTGGCCCCAGACAGTGACATATTAGTTATGCTGTCTTTCACAATCTGATATCTTTAAATTTTCCCTCTTGTTGTTAAGTTTTGATTAATGTGATTCCATTTGCCGGGAGTAATCGGCTTAGCCCGTTCTAGAAAATAATCAGCCTTTCCGTGGAACAAACGCTGGAACATGCAAGAAGGGAATGAATTGTTAAAATGTGTTAAATTGATGACAAAGAATGATGGTTAGTAATGAATATTATGATAAACAGACAAGCCCGGATCGGGGGGATGAGTCGGGCCGAAAGTGACAGTTTAAAAATAACATTATATTGGAGAATACCAGAGAAATAATATACTTCTAGGGAGACAAACATGCAAGTTGTCAATGAAAGAAGTGTAATTACACGGCTACAGAAGCTGCAGTGATGGACCGGCACTGGGTCGAGGAACACACTGTGACAAAGATCTCTTACATAAATTACCTGGAGCTTTGAAGAGACATAACAGACGACTGCGCTGCTTGTGAGAGACATGTTATGTTGAGATGCCCAAGTTAGAGGAGGTTCCTGTTGTTGTGTTTGTGTGTATATTTGGGGTCTCACCAAAACCTGTGAATGTTTGGTCTGCATAAAGTAATATTTCATGATTTAATAATAATAATAATAATAGTAATGTTGTTGTTGTTGATAGTAATCATAGTAATACTAACGCTTTAGTTACATTTGTATAGAACAATGTAACTTCAGTTGAACACATTTGAAACTGACAAAGGTGAAAGTGTCTATTCTGTATGTAACCCAACACTTCACCTCACCGTCATTGAGCAGAGCCAAAATAAAGAGGAGGCCTCTTTAGAGGTAGATAGATTTACTGTGGCTGAATTTATTGTGGTGTCTGGACTGTAAATGCCTTTTAGCCTGCTTCAGTGCGTAGCTTCTGTGCAGCGATCAGGTCACTTCCCTGACCTTTGAATGAACTTTGTCTGGTGTTGATTTAAGAGCCACAAAGCTCAGTGGCTTTTTTATAAATCTCCTGGTCTTGTCAGTGGATTGTTGCATCCAAGTAGAGTAACTTAGTTCTCCAGTCTGCATGTGTATCCCTCATGCAGATTCAGGATATAGAGTTTATTATTTTAAATAGAAATACATAAGTATACTCCATATTGCCATAACAATTAAATTATTATTATTATTCTTAAAATCAAGTTCAGGTAGTGAAACAGTGTTCTGTAACCCAATTTCCTTTTTCTCCTCAGGTTCCTCTGGCTGACTTTCAACATCTTATGTGGCAATAAACATTCAGTTATCATTGCTGATATGACTTAACACACACGTGATTTATTTAATAACTTTTGCAATGCTGTTTCCTGAACGGTTTACTCTGTTACACTTTTACAGTTGATTACTCAAAGAAACTGCATTGGAGTGACAATAAAAGTCACATAATTTCATCTGTCTTTCTCCGGTAATTATGGATGGTGAAACCTCCATGGATTTTGGACTTTGAGACCCTGAAAGTATTTTTAAACATCCCATAATATATTGACACAAATTGCTTCCTCTAACATGCCATTCCCCATATTCCATCTAAGCGTCCTTTTAAAACATAGTTAAGCAAGTTGTGCGTTTTTTCATTACAATACACATCGGTTTTCTCCAGTCTCATCAATCTTACAGGGGTTTTTAGAAGCAATGCATAAATGCCATGGTTCCCACTGTATTGATCAATTGTTCATCTTGAAACATTTCTAAATGCCTGTCCTCTGCTGGGTCAAACTCACCAAAGGTGACTTTCCATGGAGAAATTCTATCCTTGAAGACTTCCTTGTAGGTTCTGAAGTCATATATCCACTCCCTGACAAGGTGTATTAGTCAAACACATAGCTGCTCACATTATAGAATGTGCTTTTGTGTGTTGTACTTGGTTGATGAGATTGGCCTGTTGAAATTTCAGGAACTACAATCTTCATTATGCAGAATTTATATGTTGTAAGAGAAGGTTTTCCAGTGCCACTCTGCTGTTGACAGATGGCTTATAATTTCAGCATTACTGCAAAGTTGAAACTGCTGCCATTTAATGTGCTTGGACAGGAAAAAAGGAGAGACAGCCTTTCAAACATAAAGGAATTGTCCAGAATTGGTGTTAGCTTCGTCTGTGGAAGTTAGCAAGTCCTGTTTTCTATCAAACCTCATAACGCAGGTGCGACCAAGCTTGCGCTGAGCTCGGCTCTGTTTATAATAAATGGAGCACATCTCAATACAGCCCCTCAAAACACGTGTTCTGTATAAGAATGGCCAGTTCCTTGCCCCAAACATAGAGCAGCTGCTTTTCTAGTGTGTTAATACACTTTGTCCAGTGCTCAGGGCCAGTGCACTTGTAAACTACAAAATACATCAAAATACATTTGATTGGTTCATTTAGGGTTACTTGCATTTTGAAAGTTTAGAGCATTCCACAGTGAGATCTGGGTATCTAATTCTCCTTTCTAACTCTCAGATGTTGCCTATATCCAAAATTTTAGCCCAATTCTAGTTGGCAGAACACATGTGTTAGTAGCCTTACTACATAAAGTAATTTTTAATGTGATATCCAGTAGCTTATGAGGTTGCTAAGAACATAGAATTCTTTTTTTTCCTAATGCTAGATTATTTATGTAAAAATAATATTGATGCTTCAATACAGTAATGCTTCATCTAACAGTGTGCATATGCTTATCAGAGACTCTTATTCAGGGAGAATTACTTATGATATATTTTATATCCATTTTGTACAGCTGGATATTCACTGCGTCTTTCTCAGGTAATGCAAGGAGTCTTCCTCTCTGTAGTGCGGTCCTCTGCTCTCTTTGCAGGGTTTGACTCTGCCAGCTCTCTTTATTGTTAGTCCAGTTCCCCTGTCGTTACACCACATCACCTTTTTACTTGTTCAGCAATGTGGCAAACTTCAAAACTCCAGTGATTTCATTGCACTCTGGACAAATGTGGTATATTGGATGTGGAGTTTGCAGAAGAGCAACAGAACTGGTTAGCATTGGTTAGGTTCGCTTGCTGTGTGGCTTAGACATCCATCTCCCAGTTCCCTCTCTGGACTCTGGAGCTGTTCCCTCTGTACCAATATTCTCAAGGTAGGCCCAGACCACCAGAAACATGGACGAGCCATGGGTGTAACATTGTCAGGCTGAACTATCATCTCAATCCAGCTTTAAAACAGTGACAGTGGGAACAAGGGCTTCTCACAGAAGCAGTATTGCTAGTTGACAGGACAGTAACACTACATCATGAGTGTAGAGGAAACAAGCCCAGTGTTGGCCACAAAGGGCCACAGTAATGATGCTTTCAAAATTTTGAAAAGTGTTTCATGTGTTCCACTGAGAACTGTCTAGGGTTTTTATTATCCGTCCATGTATTCATTTGTAAGTTGGGGGCGGTTGGAGCAGGACCCGTTGCCAGTTTGATCCCTGCTGGGACACTGCTGCTGTAAATATCAGTTAATCACGTATGGCTTACATAGGACCAGGGCTGTGGGAAGTAGGGTTGCTGTGGGTGCTGCAGCACCCCCTCTTGGAAAAGGCAGGCTTCACAGCACTCTCTGCCAGAAAAATAAACATATTAAAACATTTAAAATATTTTTCCTGTTGTTATTTACCGAAGAATTTAATGCTTGAGGAAGTTTTGAGAAATAATTAGCAATACTGAATAATTATTAGTTATTAAAATAACGCCAAGCATCATGGTCAATGGACATCACGTAGCCTAGTCATGTAGTAGCTAGTAATGTTGCATCATTCAAGGTAGCTAGCTATCACAATGGCACACAAACTGGCAAAGGTACACTATATGGACAGAAGTATTCAGACACCTGACCATTACACCAGCAGGGACTGTAATGACATTGTATTCAAATACATATACTTTAATGTGGAGTTGGTCCCCCTTTTGCACCTATAACAGCTTCTACTCTTCTTGGAAGGCTTTCCACAAGATTTTGGAGTGTTTCTGTGGGAATTTGTGCCCATTCATTCTGTAGAGCATTTATGAGGTCAGGCACTGATGTCGGGCGAGAAGGCCTGGCTTGCAATCTCCTTTCCAGTTCATCCCAAAGGAGCTCAATGGGGTTGAGGTCAGGGCTCTGTGCGGGCCAGTCAAGTTCTTCCACACCGAACCCATCAAACCTAGTCCTTGCTTTGTGCACTGGGGCACAGTCATGTTGGAATAGAAAAGGGCCTTCCCCAAACTGTTGCCACAAAGTTGGAAGCATAGCATTGTCCAAAATGTCTTGGTATGCTGAAGCATTAAGATTGCCCTTCACTGGAGATAAGGGGCCTAGCCCAAACTCTGAAAAACAGGTGTGGCCGAATACTTTTGTCCATATAGTGTACTTTTGCTGCCAAAATGTATTTGGCTATGTTGTTGTGTGCAAATTGGGCTTTTGGACTTGTTAAAATATTGTGCGTATTTGGATACGTTCTTGTCCGCTGTGGGCAATGGGTTTATGGACCTGTTTAACTGTGCTTAGGCTATTTGTATGTTCTTGCCTGCTGTGTGTGTGCGCGCGCGCCCAATGTCTGCACACTGTCACAGAGCCAGAGGTTTAGATAATGTAATGTAATGTATTTGTGCTGTTAATTTTACATTTATTCATTTGGCAGACGCTTTTATCCAAAGTGACTTACATAGGGTACAGTTCTTTACAATGTTATCCATTTATACAGCTGGATATTTACTGAGGCAACTGTGGGTTAAGTACCTTGCCCAAGGGTACAGCAACAGTGTCCCAGCGGGGATCGAATTAGCAACCTTTCGGTAGTGTAGCATCCTTAACCACTATGCTACACTGCCGCCCCAGTGTTAAAATATTGTGCGTGCGTATGTGTGGATATGTTCTTGTCCGCTGTGCGTGACAGCCTTTTGGACCTGTTTAACTATGTCTTGGCTATTTGTATGTTCTTGTCTGCTGTGTGCAACGGGGTCTGGTAGTTGCAAGACTAGCATACATTTGATTCATATTATAGTAGCATATGTTATATTAGAATATGACATTATGAATGTAATTTTCACAAAAAAAAGCTTTCATTCAAACTCGTTAAATAAAAATTAATTTATGTGTATGAAGTAGCCTATAGCCTATTCATCCCAAATGCTAATCTTAACACTAGCCCCCTCCCCCCCAGATTAGACACGCAAAAAAATGTACCTACCACTACAGCACCCCCAGTTTAAAGCCTCTTCCTATGTCCCAGAGCACAGCACAGCTAACTGTCAGGACTTCAGCTTGAGATGTCTTGCTTGTGTTGTGTTTCCCAGTCTTCCTCTCCTTGTTCTTGTTTTTGCACGCATGTGCATTTGTTTTTGTTACAGCCCCATGTGCTCTGTCGTCCCACCTCCTGCCCTTCTTCCACACCCACCACCTGAAGCCCGTCCTGCTCACCTGTTCCCTGTTAATTCAGTATTAGTCTGTGTTTAAATACCCCTCTGTTTTCTTTGTTCTCTGCCAGTTCATCTCATTCTGTTTCATTTCTGCCTGTTGTAGTATATCTGTGCGCTCTCATGTTTGACTTTTGCTTTCCTCTTTGGATTACTCTTTCTGCCTGCTGGATTAGAATAATTCTTTGCCTGGTTAATTTGACTGCTCTGCCTGTTTGGACCCTGATTTCTGCCTGTGCCCTTTGTTACTGTTTACCTGTTTGATCTCCTGTGTATGACCTCCATCTGTATTTTTGGATTTGTCTTTGCCTCGTGTTTGGATATTCTGCCTGTTTTTGTGGATCTTCTGGTTTTGACTTGGGACTGTTTTTGACTACTGTTTTGCGGCTTGTGTCATCGAATAAATACCTAAGTTTGGCATTCTGGCCTGTGCCTGGGTCCTTCCACCTTAAAGCCTGACAGCTGACTAATTAAAGTGGAACTAAAGTGCATGTTTGTTTAAGCTAAGGATTTAACTTAAGTAAACTGTTTTTACAGATAACCTACAGTGGGTTTTTTTAAAACATTTACACAAAGAGGGGAATAAGTAAAGGGAGGAGTTTAATTTTAATAGCAAATTTTGGTCATCTGTGAAAGACGGGACATCCTGCCGGCCTAATTTATGCATACAGATGCAGCAATGAGACGGAGGGCTGTCCTTTCGTTCTGAGTTTGGGGGGTGGGCCTAAAAAAGGGGGGTCGGAGTGAGCTGAGGAATGTAAATTTGTTATGTGGTTTTGGGAAGACAAGATTCATTCACGGAAAGAGAAACACACACACATACATACATGCAAACCTGCCTTTCATGCGAACCATCTGGTCTCATCTTGTTTAGTGCATGGAGTTCCAGCCTAGGCTTATGAATCATTCTTACACGAGTGTCTTAATTACTCCGTGTGTAGCTGCTTTGCCTTGAGCCCCAGGGCTGACCTTTCCTTCTCCGCTCCTTTAAACCATTAATCATACGTAATCAACGCCAACAGGGCAGTGCCACAGACACGACTACCCAGAATCCCCGGTGCAGGCATGCACCACAGTGCCGCTACAGTGCTAGCACTCAGGCGCATCTTAATGACTTGCATATGCTGGAGTCATGCGCATGTGTGCAAAAAAAGCTGCTTTATAACATATGTTATGCATGCTATTTTTAAAAACAAAATATATAAACAAAATATATATTTATATATGTACAATTATGTGTGTGTGTGTGTACACACGTGAAACTGACAGTCAGTTATCTTTGCTGTGGATGATTTACACACACAGCTTAGGGGGCCAGGCAAGCTCCACACTCAGCCCAATAGAGGAGAGGAGAGGAGAGGAAGCTGTGGTGTGGAGGGACTGGGAGATTACACATCTTGTTTAAGGTGGTGGATAGTGGATTGATGAGCAGGTGGGGGTGTTCTAGTACAGCAGGTAACTGCCATGTCTAGTAACCCAGGAGGAACAAAGGCTCAATATATCATTTGGCAGTCAAGGAGAGGCCTTCAGTCAATCACTGTCTGGAATTTGAGAGAGCTGTGTCATTGTGTCTGACATGTAGGAAGAGAAACAGTAGCTATATATATATAAGCTTATATTTGTGTTATCTTCATTTTTTGAATGTTACTTGTGACCTACTAAAATGTTGCTGTTAATCTTTAAAAACTGAATTACACACCAATACCCTCTTAATATTTTTTTCATCTGTTGTTTGATTTGCTGCACACTTTTGAAATCCAGAACAGTTGAATTTTGAACTCAACAGAGATAAATTGCAGTGTTTGTGTTGCATTACGTGTTCTTACATTATTCAAAAATGGGATGAGATGTGACTTCAAGGTTATATAATAGTGCTCTGATTACTCACAAATTGCTGCCATAAATTTTTCATTCATTTTAATTTAGGAACATAAATTACTCTGGTTGTCTGCTGGAACAGCTTTAATGGGCTTTCCTTATAGGTCTGGCACATATGTATCTCTGGATCTTAAAAAAACATAGAGTGCACAGAAGGAACTGCATTAATTGAATGTCATAAATAATACAACTTACTCCTGTTGTGGTGAGTCGTAAATCATTCTGATGCACTGGAAAAGCTAGAATGTTCAGCCACCCTGACATTATGTGCTGGATAGAAAAAATACCCCTCTGTTTGGTACTTCTGATTGGCTCAAAGTGGCATAAAGGATGGATGGAGACCAAGTGTCTTGCAACAGAACAGCATACCATACTTGTGCATTAAGCTGCTTCTAGCAACAGAAACAAAGAAAAACACTATGAATCACTTAGATTTGGGCACACTGTACTTGTGATCAAGCAGTACTTCTAGTCAGCTTATTGCAACACTATAAAGACAGCTAATTTGCAAAAGAACAATCTGTTTTGTTCTGTGCTCACCCTTTTCTGCTGTGCTCTCATACAGCCCATGATTACTCATAATTTCATTGTCACATTTATTTGCCACACAGCAGTTAAGCTGTATAAACAAGCACAGTCTTTTAATGGGCATGTACCTATCTTCATCTCCACATATGAGGAATTAAACTGTTGCTGGTGCAGATGAATTAATGTAGTGTTTGGTGTGTAGGAAGCGGTGTCTTTGGTGTGTCAGAGTGAAGTCAGCATCTTTATGAATGAATAACTAAAGCCCTAAATATATTTGTGCTTGTGCATGTATATTTGTACATGTTCAGTGCTTAAGTATTATGTTATTCTCTACTATTAATGGGTGTTATTACCAGAAATACTTAAAGTAGGTTCTGTTCAAAATAATTCAAGTTGCTCAAGTGCTGTGGTTCAGTGAGAACCATTAAATTTGAATGAGTCCTTGCAGTGAGGCCAGGGAACTCTGCCATAAAGATAAAGATGCAACACGATTTATTTAAATATATATGAATCCCCTGATTTTTCTTTTCTTTTTTATTCATTTCTGGATGGTTTTTGAGTCACTGAACTTTCATTTTAAGTCAAAGGTAAACAACATTAGTACCTGAGAGCCAGTAATTCATACAGTACCTGTATCATTGCAGTAGTTGTGTCCAAACATTGCCACTTGCCAGCTGCTACCTAACCTGGAGGTGAAGAAGAGCCTTCACCTGCCCCCCAATCCTGCTGACTTTAAAAATTGTGTTGGTAACATGTTGGTTGTATCAGACTCTTTTCAGTGTATTAATGGAGGATCCCTTGTATTACTTATTCAAATTCACTAACAACACATCTGTAGTCAATCAATTTCATTAGAAACAGGATAATTGTATGATTGTGTCAGGTACTGAGCCATTAGCACGATTCCCACCTGCCTGATCATAATCTCATTAACTACAGGTGTGTGACTGAAGAGCAGGAGGCACTTTATTCAGCAGCACCCTTGGTTTTGTGTGTCTGCTGAGGTGGCTGTGTTTTGTTACACTTTTAAAATAAACAATTTTATTTTTGTACTCTTAAGCCTTTGGTTTACAGTAAGCTGGCACCATAACATTTCAGGTGAGCCATTAAGCAAGAGCCAACCCACACAAAACAACTTAACTCATTTACTTTACTTCCCCAGTGAAGTAACGGCTAAACAAATGATACCAGACAGAAAACAAAGCATCTTTCCCTTTTGCTTGAAAGAAGAAGGTGAGATGGCATGGTCCTCAAAGGTCATTGGCATCCTATTAACACCTTGGTGACCTCTCTCACAGGTCACCCTTGAGCTGGTCTCTTTGTCATAAGTTCAGTTACGCTGAAAGTAGCCGAGGAGAGGTAGCTTTGAAGTGCCATGTCTGACAGCACTTAGCTCTGTGCCCACAGTCCGCTCTTACAGAGGCTTCCTTGTCTGTGTGCATCAAGCTGTCATTTTCCCACATTTGATTAGGTGCAGCTCAAGCCACATGACTCCCAGAATGTTTTGAGGTAATTTGGCAAATTAACCCCAACCCCCATCTCTCCCTCCCTGCCTTCCAAATGTAATGTAATTGATTTACTATTATTGTATTACATAAATGACAACTGCGTGAGTGTCAGATAAGCCGAGCCACAGCCTCCTTGGCAAGCTCACGATGTTCTGGCATGTACCCGTTCCAGCCCGCCGGTCAAATTTGGGGAAGGTGAACGGGCGTGGGTCACTCCCCCCACTCCTGCCAGCATGTCTTGGTCCTAGAATGTTTTACTAGTACAGGGACAGGTGTGCATCGCAGGCAGCAAAAACTTTGACTGTGTGCATTGCAGTTATTTATTATGCCAGAACAGCTTAAACATTTATTTATGTATGTATTATATTTATTTGTCTATTTAATGACTTCTACAAAGCACAGACAAGTTAGGAATCAAAGATTGCCTAAATGTGCTTGAGTCCTGATGCCAAAGATGAGCCAATGGCAGTTGCTTTGTTCATCTGTTCTTGCAATGTTGTGTCACCCTGAGAAATACATATGTATATATATGAGCTCCATCTGTGTGGTTTTGGTCAGGCTGGTCCCACTGACCCCTGCTCACCTTGCTGAGATAACGAGGTAGGGCACTAACAGTCAATACTTCTGATCTGATTTAATAACTTTCCCTTTGCCCTCCTAAAATATACATCAGAACATAAGAACATATTATGATGAGAACAGGCCAATCGGCCCAACTAAGCTCACCATTACAAAAAAAGAATCCAAAACTGCAAGTCTGAACTTGAACACAGCAAGGGTCTCTGCGTCAACTACATGACCTGGCAACCTATTCAATGTATTGATAACTCTTTGTGTAAAATAGTACTTCCTTACATCAGTGCGGAACTTACTCTTCACTAGTTTCCATTAATGTCCCCTTGTTCTACATACTGAACTCACCCTAAAAAATCTATTATAGTTAACCTTATTGAGTCTTTTTATAAATTTAAAAACCTCTATTAGATCACCCCTAAGTCTCCTCTTGCTAAGTCTAAATAGGTTAATTAAATTAAAAATTCAAAAATTAAAATTCAAATTGAGCACATTCTAGTTTTTCCCCCCATGAAGTAGTCTTGTCTAAGGTTCTTATTTCCCACATGCAAGACTTTACATGTAGCTAAGTTGAATGTCATCTGCCAGGTATCTGCCCACTTTTGGATGCTGTTTAGGTCTTCCTGTATTAGTTGATTCTTAGTTGACCTTAGTTGATTCTATACTGTTGGCTAGACTCTTAGTTTTGTATCATCTGTAAATTTTAAATACTGTAATTCCTGCAGATTTCATTTTCACTACGAGCCTCTCATGCGGGACTTTGTCAAATGCCTTTTGAAAGTCCAAATAGATAAAATCAAAAGCTTGGTTTGAGTCTAAACACACTGTAGCTTCCTCAAAAAAGTCCAGGAGGTTTCTTAAGCATGACCTCCCTCTGCAAAAACCATGCTGGCTATCATTTAAGATATCATTTTGTTCAAGGAATAATTCCAAATTGTCCCTAATGATGGATTCCAGTAATTTACATGTGATACAAGTTAAGCTGACGGGCCTATAATTTCCTGGATCAGTCTGGTTACCTTTCTTGTAGATAGGTACCACACTGTCATGTTTCCAGTCATCTGGTATTTCTCCAGTTTTGAGAGATTGTTTAAAAATAACTGTCAGAGGCTTGTAATCCACTTTCACTAGTTCGCTGAGAACTCTTGGATATATTCCATCAAGGCCTGCTGCCTTACTTGTTTTACGTTTTTGGAGTTTATCTAGTACTTCTGCATCATTTAAATCAATTTCCTCCATAACACTCTGAGAATTGAATGCACTTGAAGGCATATATGAAAACACTTCACTAGTGAAACTCTCCACAAAGTAACTATTTAGGATATCAGCAACAGCTTTGTTATCATAAAGTCGGTACAGTTTTATTGGCGTTCGAGCAGTTGCAACGAGACAGTTTTACAATGATTGGCAAAGCGTCAGGAAAACAGTCTCTCTGGGTTCGCGGAGTAATTGAACCCTGATTGATACATTGAGTCACTTAATATACCTTCTCTGAGTTCTTTGTCCTCAGAGGCGGGAAACAGAAATGTGTATTCTAGCTACATTCTTGTGTCTGGCATTCTTATCTCTGACCATCACCTCTGTTACCTGCCTCCTGCTGGTCTGCAGGGGGTCTGACCCTCTGCCCTCACCCGAGGCCTACCCAGGTAACAGTCTATGGCAGTCTTTGTGTGTGAGTGTGTGTGTGTTTGTCTGTCTGTGTGCGTGTGCGTGGGTGTGTGTGTTTGTGTGATTGTGTTGACACCTATGGTGTCGGCTCCTCTGTGTCTGTGGGACAATGGAGGAGACTCTGCATGGGGTCTTTCATGGCAGTGTGTGTGTGTGTGCACCTAGGGTGTTGGCACCTTTGTGTCTGTGAGATAGAAGAAGAGACCCTGTATGGGGTCTCTCAAATCTTACACCACTTAGTCTAGATACAGTAAACTACACCTGCAGTTCAGCAAAAGCAGACGCGCTAACACAACCAGAATCAGGATATCCTAAAAGCAAACGCAGAACTAGCTGGCTAGCTAAACTACCCGACAAGCTAGCTAAAGTATGCTACCTAGAGATTAAAAGATTCACTCCTGAGAGGGCGAAAAACCACAAAAAAACCTCTTGTCGGCTAGATTATGTGCCGAATTAGCTGTGTTTGCTAACAAGCTAACTCGTTGGCCAACGCTTCAATGGAGGAAAAAAGTGGAAAATTCTCTCTCTGTCCCCTAATGGCAACAAAACATTCAACTTTAGGAGCAGATCAGACCTACCCTTGTTTAATAGCCCCAATTTTTATTTTTATCCATTTGGATGTAGGAACAGACAGACAGACCACTCCACATACACAGCACAAACTCGTCAGGCAAGAGCAGTCGACCAGGGGAATCATTTGCTGAGGCTGATCTGACAGGTAAGTCGGCTGTGTGGAGTCTGGCTGTTGGAGAGAGGCTGCTCAGAGTCAGATAGGAGCTTGGGGGAAAGAATAGCCTTGCCAAGAGAGTGGATATGTCACCTGAATTCTGACCCCAGCTTAGGCCAAACCTATGTCCCCACCCCCACTTCCTTAGAGGGCTGCTAAAAATGCAAACTGTAAATGCTGGATGCTTGTCAGCGAGGGCAATGGGTTAAGCAAAACACCAAATACTACAAAAAAGAGCTATAATTACTCAGAGAGCGGTGTGCTTTGGAATTAATTGCTAGTGTGTGTGGACCAACCATTTATGTCTTCGGCTCATAGCTCTGTGGTTTCTCTGAAGTTTTTCAGCGTCAAGGCGACGCTTGATGTTCCAGCAGCTGATGCTGAGACAGACACGCGCAAAACACGTTATTAATATGAAAAGTTGCTGTTCTGTGCTGCTCTGCTCAAAATAAGGTTCTAGATAAGGTTCTTTTGTTTCTGGAATGACTTAAAAGCTACCAACTGCAGTGTGCTGTGCTACCAAATATATTGCCTTTCACTTCCTGTCCAAAACTATGAAATGCCACTAGCTGAGACAAGCCCGTGGTTACTCCATAGCACACTGATTCAGGTCTTTAAACTGCCCGCATTTCAGACCACCTGGTGAAGGATGGCTAAACGCTAAATGTTAGGGCTACCCAGCAAGATTAAAAGTGCCTTGGAAAACCTGTTGAACAACCATATGAAAAACACACTGCCAAATGACAAGATGAAAAACAATGGCTCTCTCTGAAAAAAGAAACATTCCTTTCGCCAAACCTGGACGCGGGGGCGAGATCTTGCAGGTGTTTCAGGTTACTCTCTGATCAATCATCCAATTAGCATGATTAATGACGTAGAGTGCTGGAGAGCGCAGCTACAAAGGCCAGGGCAGCCCCCCCTCGCAGCAGATGCTATCTGTGCTGTAAGAGCTCTCTGCTCCTCCAGCCTGCTGTCTGAACATAATCATAAATTTGGCTGCCACTCACTGAAGGGCTGCACCCACCCAGCAGGAGGTCAGGAGTTCAAATGCTAGAGTTGGGACGCAGGGGTGGGGGAGTGGGGTGGCTGAACTTCCGACCCCCGAATGCAAAGGGGCAAACATGAGATATGTGCTTATTGGCGTGCCCGATCTGTGACGGGGCACACTTGCTCAGTGATTTTGACAGGATCACATTTCCAAATTGGCAGGTGCTGGTAACTCAGACAGCTTCCACTGATGTCTCCTTTAAGTTCACAGTTTTTACTTTTTTATTCATATTTTATTCATATTTTACCAAACACATAGAGACACACCCATAATTTTTTTTTTGTACAATTATTATTTTGTACAATTATTTCCTGTGGAGCCCTCCATGTACCAAGAACTGGACCCTCAAGGACTACATGCCATGCATATTCTGCTGTATAAGTTTTAAGATTTAAGATTCACAAGACTCATTATATTTTATGCATTGTATATTGCTGTGTCTTACTACCTACATATTTCAGCATTCTTAAGTACTGTTAAGAACTTCTTAGGAAATTCTTTCCTACTCTATTTGTCCACCCAGTGCCAGCCAGAAGCAGATGGGCTCCACCTCTGACCCGGGTTCTGCTCAAGTTTTCTTCCTATTAGTCAGGGAGTTTTTCCTTGCCACTGCTGCCTTTGGCTTGCTCTGAGGGGGTATCAGGCCTGGAATACCGATGTAAAGCTGCTTTGTGACAACTCATGTTGTAAAAGGCGCTATATAAATAAATTGAATTTATTAATAGACATAATGGCCGACCACTGAAACTGGAAATAGAATCTTATGCTAAGGTTATTTACATTTATTCATTTGGCAGACGCTTTTATCCAAAGCGACGTACATGGGTTACAGTTCTTTACAATGTTATCCATTTATACAGCTGGATATTTACTGAGGCAACTATGGGTTAAGTACCTTGCCCAAGGGTACAGCAGCAGTGTCCCAGCGGGGATCGAACCGGCAACCTTTCGGGTACGAGTCCTGCTCCTTAACCACTATGCTACACTCCAATAATGCTATTAATGGAGTGAGTCATAGTACATCAAAAGTGTTGCCACCTGAATATGTGAAACTTTTACAGTTTCTCGGAGCATTGCAGATGGATACTGGATCTCCACTCAGCTCTGGGGCTTGCCTCCAAGCGTGTGATCACACATAGCCCCAATAACCTGGCCACACCCTGCCGTGATTAAAACCTGATCCTGGTATGGTCATCAGCCAACAGGCTACAAACTGCCATCATTAAACCCTGATCCTGGTACAGCCGGCAGGTAAAATGCTTCAGGTTTCATCCTGTTAAACAGAGCACTGTGCTTGTGTAGTTCTGCTTGCACTGTGGATCACAGGCGAAAAGAGTTTCTGTGGGGTTTGTGTTCCCTGTTTACACCCTCTCTTTCTGTGCAGTTTGTCCTCTGTAGGGTGTATGATCTGAGGAACAGCCTGATTGTTCAAAGTATTCAGTTGGAGCTCTGTTGTCCTCTGCCTACATGGGCTTTCCTTTTCCACTTTGCTGCAGAACAGAGATAGGCTCCATAAAGAAGTGCTATAGAGGGCTAATGCCCTACAGATCACATTTAAACCAGACTGAAGTCAGCTAGCCACAACTAGAAGTAACAGCTGGTGCAGGTGTCATTAAACCCTGACTGAAGTCTGCTAGGCACAGCTAGAAGTTCTGACAGTGTAGTGTTTTTCATTTTACTACAGGATGTGAACACATTCTTTTAGTCAGCAGAATAAGCCTCTACTGCTTGTGTGGAATGTGGGTCTTGCTTGCAATCATGGCACTGTATAGAGAGAATGTTTGTTGATGAGTGATTTACGGTTTGGTGGAACAATGTTAATTGCACTTTCAGTCCATACAATTCTGTAAATGCATTTTTTTGTATCACAGGCAGATTTAGACCACAATGTAAATGGATTTTCTAAGTATTAGAAATTTTGGGTGATTTGAGTGCTTTGATTTGAATATTTTATTTGCCTGTGAAGTTGTTAGATTGCTAAATATGCAGGAGACCATGACCAGTCAAATGACCCAGAGGATATTGCATACAAAAGAGACACCAACTAACAAACAAATGCACGCAAACAAGTTTTTTTTTTAATGATTTACTAACTGTTGTAATTAAGAATGGTCTAGAACCTTAGGAATCTGATCATGAAGACATGGTGAAAACGTAGCGATGACTTGCTTTTTGTCCTGCACGCATGCTGCTGCAGTCAGCTGTTTTGCGTTACGCGTTCACTGATGTTGTTCCCAGGACAGCTGAGCTCTGAGGAACTTTAGAAATGTACCAGGACCTTCACATCACTGCATGCCTCCAAACCATCAGCCCAGCCATGGCATTCAGTGCATATTTTCAGAGACATGATAAACAGTGCTTGGGCTTTGCAGGAGCTTAGACTGGAGGCCCTCAGAGTGTGGTTCACTTGCATTACATTTCCATCTAAGAAAATATTTACTTTAGCTTCCAAAGGTTTCTGGCCCTCTTCAGGACTTCATGTACAGTTCTTCCCCCTTTTCCTGTAGCATCTGTTCATTTCTTTTAAAAAAAAAAGAAGAAACGCATGAAGATTTGTATTTTGCTTGCCCACTTGCTTTTGTCTGTCTTCTTTGAAGAGAAAATTATGGGGATAAAGAATGGGTGGTTATGCAAAAAGCAAACACATGGAGCTATGGTTGTGTAGGACAGTTGGGACTTTAGTAGGATGGTTTTGGCAGAATACTTGGAATTCTGTGATTCTTCTTCGGTTGCAGGTCATCACCACGATGCCTCTTATATAAGTGCACTTCTTTCATAAATACCCAGTTCATTCCTATATTTCCACACTGAATACTTTCATGTGTGTATGAATGCACAATTCTTGTATGTCTTAGTGTGAATTTGAATGACAGGTAATCCTTTGATATTGATTCCGACTAATTTGGTGATGCCATTGTGTGGCAAACCCTTCCTTAAAAGAGCACGTGAGGATCACACAATCACCATTGCTACTTATAGGACAGCCAATCACAACCAATGAGGGAAGTGCTGGCTGTTGAAGGCAGATGCGTGCGTTTGCGTCTTTGGAAGTAGTGATGTTAAAATCTGCCTATCAAATATCTCAAATCTGACTCCATTTTATGCCAACCTACGTTTTAGTTCCCCAATTCCCAATTCTACTTAGCATCCCAGGAATTCTTAGTTCGCTTTGGCTTGTAGGTTGACAGGCTACATAGTCCATGACGTAGGATACCGTACCAGCACATTTAATATAACTCGCTGCCGTGTTATACTCTAAATCATAGAATATATGTTAGGCGGGCCACCTAGGGACTGCAGACTCGTCAGAATAGTGCAATACTTAAGACTGACTATGAGCGTAAGTATCAGTGGGTTTCGAGCGGTATGGCAAGAACATACGGAAAAACCTGCTACGTGCGTCGTTAGAAATGGCCAAATGAGAAATCACAAACAAAGGTTAAGGCTAATATTTTTATCAATCCAAATTGTCCCAATTAAAAGTATTCCAATCAGGTAGAAGTTCCAGCATTACAGTAAACAGTATGAGTGCAAATGATACAAATATACACAGCTTACCTATGCAGAGTCATGTGGCTATATGCTTGGTGCGCAGGAGTCCGTGCTGACAGTGCTGCCTATACAGAGTCACATGGCTATACGCTTAATGCGCAGGAGGCCGTTCTGACGGGCTCTCTATACGGAGTCACATGGCTATACGCTTAATGCGCAGGAGGCCGTTCTGACGGGCTCCCTGAGTGCAGAAATCTTTCCCTTTATATACCCAAACCATAAGGAGTTGGTCAGCACATGAGGTGGGGTCATGGACCGAGCCCCAATAGGTTTTGTCCTTATCTGGCTATTGATTGGTGCCAGTGTTTATTCTTGTCCCTTTATTTGGGGCATGTGCATTGGTGTTCATTCTTTCAGCTTGCTGAGCGGATTTTCAGACTAAGGGTTAGGAGACCCTCTACTGTTATAGAACTATCACGCCTTTGCTACTCGCATTGTATGGATCAAAATGAGACCAAACAAGACATGTGTACCTTGAACAAAACAGGATATACAGAACCTTATTTTAGTGCGCCACAGTCCGTATGTTGTCAGGTGTCTCCCATTCCCACCTTACATACTCAAACCCTGTGATCATGAGAAACTTTAAAATGCACTTTCAGATAGATTCAGATTTTTTGCATTAACATTGTTGAATGACCTCCAGGAAGACAGATTACAGCCACATGCCATTGAAAAGCAATCATATTAAAGTGACATAACGACATAACATACAGTGCTGGCCAAAAGTATTGGCACCCCTGCAATTCTGTCAGATAGTGCTCAATTTCTCCCAGAAAATGATTGCAATTACAAATGTTTTGGTAGTAATATCTTCATTTATTTTGCTTGCAATAAAAAAACACAAAAGAGAAAGAAAAAAAAGTCAAATCAAGTATCAATTTACACAAAACTCCAAAAATGGGCCGGACAAAAGTATTGGCACCCTTTGAAAAATCATGTGATGCTTCTCTAATTTGTGTAATTAACAGCACCTGTTACTTACCTGTGACACATAACAGGTGGTGGCAATCACTAAATCACACTTGCAGCCAGTTAAAATGGATTAAAGTTGACTCAACCTCTGTCCTGTGTCCTTGTGTGTACCACATTGAGTATGGAGAAAAGAAAGAAGACCAAAGAACTGTCTGAGGACTTGAGAAGCAAAATTGTGAGGAAGCATGGGCAATCTCAAGGTTACAAGTCCATCTCCAAAGACCTGAATGTTCCTGTGTCTACCGTGCGCAGTGTCATCAATAGGTTTAAAGCCCATGGCACTGTGGCTAACCTCCCTAGATGTGGACGGAAAAGAAAAATTGACGAGAGATTTCAACGAAAGATTGTGCGGATGGTGGATAAAGAACCTCGACTAACATCCAGACAAGTTCAAGCTGTCCTGCAGTCCGAGGGTACAACAGTGTCAACCCGTACTATCCGTCGGTGTCTGAATGAAAAGGGACTCTATGGTAGGATACCCAGGAAGACTCCACTTCTGACCCAGAGACATAAAAAAGCCAGGCTGGAGTTTGCTAAAACTTACCTGAGAAAGCCAAAAACATTTTGGAAGAATGTTCTCTGGTCAGATGAGACAAAAGTAGAGCTTTTTGGGAAAAGGCATCAACATAGAGTTTACAGGAAAAAAAACGAGGCCTTCAAAGAAAAGAACACGGTCCCCACAGTCAAACATGGCGGAGGTTCCCTGATGTTTTGGGGTTGCTTTGCTGCCTCTGGCACTGGACTGCTTGACCGTGTGCATGGCATTATGAAGTCTGAAGACTACCAACAAATTTTGCAGCGTAATGTAGGGCCCAGTGTGAGAAAGCTGGGTCTCCCTCAGAGGTCATGGGTCTTCCAGCAGGACAATGACCCAAAGCACACTTCAAAAAGCACTAGAAAATGGTTTGAGGGAAAGCACTGGAGACTTCTAAAGTGGCCAGCAATGAGTCCAGACCTGAATCCCATAGAACACTTGTGGAGAGATCTGAAAATGGCAGTTTGGAGAAGGCACCCTTCAAATCTCAGGGAGCTGGAGCAGTTTGCCAAAGAAGAATGGTCTAAAATTCCAGGAGAGCATTGTAAGAAACTCATTGATGGATACCGGAAGCGGTTGTTCGCAGTTATTTTGTCCAAAGGTTGTGCTACCAAGTATTAGGCTGAGGGTGCCAATACTTTTGTCCGGTCCATTTTTGGAGTTTTGTGTAAAATGATAATTGATTTAATTTTTTTTTCATTGTCTTTTGTGTTTTTTCATTGCAAGCAAAATAAATGAAGATATTACTACCAAAACATTTGTAATTGCAATCATTTTCTGGGAGAAATTGAGCATTATCTGACAGAATTGCAGGGGTGCCAATACTTTTGGCCAGCACTGTAATTCATCATGAGAACAGGCCCTCCCCTTGCTCAGGCCCTGACCCTCTGAGGGTTTGTCTGCAATGCATGGCCAGTCAGAATACACCATGCCCTCTGTTCTTGCGGTAAACATGCACCACTTTTCCAAGGATTAAGCAGGAACAGAATGTAAGGGGGCACGCTGAGTTCAAAGATTATGGAAAGTGTAATATTTTAGTTACACCTAATAAACAGCTAAATCCTCACCACCTACAGGTATGAAAAAACCCAAACAAAAAACAAAAACAATCCCTATGAGAATAAAATGTACTGGATAGTATAAAAAACATGACACATGCTCTAAAGGAAAATTTAAGATCCAACCTCTGGATTGCCAGGAGTGAACATTTAGTGACTTAATATTGGGCCCTTTGCAATTCTTTCATAACTGCTGCTTATCACAACCAAAGGGGGGGAAAATCCCTGGATTCCATGTGCATTCCCTCCTAAGTCTTACTGTATTTTCACCTTCCTCCCTTTTCCTGGTGAACGCTGCCTGCACCTTGACCTTTGAACTTGCTTTTCACGCGCTTGGCATTTCTCTGCTCAGAGGCCCTGAATCTTGTAACGTTTCCTGGCAGACTAGTCACCACAGCTTGAAGTCTGTGTAGTTCACTCCCTTAATCCCTTGAAGTCTGTGTGGTTCACAATCACAATTTTATATCATATAATTGCCAATGAAATAAATTGTGCAAGTTCCTCATATGTATAGATCTAATAGGTCTACTACATCATCTAGGTTTAACTAGTTCTCAGGTTGTCAAGCTGCAAATGGTTGTTTATTGATTTGGCTAAGTCAAGATGTGTTTGTCAGGTTTGTAGTGAAGCTAACCCAGTTTTGCCTTGCTGTAGTTTCTCATTATGAGTAAAGTGGGGTATTTCTGACATAAGACTACTGGACGCATGAACACTAGTGCTAGAATGGGGGAGGAACTGTAGCCACATTATGCTGCTGGTAGTGGTCCATTTGCAAATTATCAGTTGATTCAGTATGTCACAAGCTATGGAAAACTGCAAAACACCATCTGTCTCAGACTTTTGAGGATATGAATTCTGGCTTATCCAGCCATAAATATAAGGACATGGTATTGTTTTGGAAGCTGGACTCTTTAAGCCCATTCTGCAGTTCTTTGTGTGCATGCCTGTGTGTAATCAGCAATACTTGTATAACAATAGAGTTAATCAATGGACTCACAGGATGCCTTTGGCTGCTTGTGTTATGCGTTCTATCAGCCTGAACATGCAGCAAACTGTCCGGGTAACAAAAATAGCCATAATGACTTAATACCCCCGTTCCCACAGAGGTACATCAATTCAGGGAACTTCTGAGGCAAAAAAATGCCTGGAACATATTAGGAGTCATTTATCAACCTGTTCTCATTAGCATATTGCAGGGGAGAAGCAGGAATATGAATAAAGAAGCAAAAGGGTACTTAAATTTCTGATTGAACTTTTTTTTGTTGGCAAAGAAAGACTTGTGAAAGCAAAAAGTATCTTACACCCATTAGTGAATGACTTTGGATCCTTGGGTACGGGGTTGTGTATTGGGTCCCTGACACTGGTCTTATAGGGGAGGGAGAGAACAGCACAAAATGTATTCATGTGGATCTTGGTGTTTAATCCAGCCTTCTTAAAACTTTGGAAGGGCTGGCTGTGCTTTCATACCATGTGTATCATCTTGTAATATTAATTATCAGATTATTCATTACGTAATCCTCTCCTACCAGGGCAGGAATGCCATCACCGGGGGTGTGGTAGGATCGGACACTGGCATGTCTAATCACATGAAGTGCCCCATCATACAAAGTGGACAATCATACAAAGCGGCCCATCATATGAAGAGCCCCATAATATGAAACGCCCAATCATACGAAGTGCCCCATCATATGAAGCGGCTGTAAAGAGTTTCTGCAGTTACGCGCGGCTCAGAGATCGGCTGACGAGTGTTTGTGCAATCCCTGAAGGGGCGGCCTCAGAGCCTGGCCACATTCCTCACCCTGTTTATGGCTCTCCGCCCTCTAAGGGGTGTTTACAACTTGGTTCTCTTTACGACTTTGGGCTCTCAGCATGTTTATTCCCTTTGTAATACTTCTGGCCATGAACAAACGCTGGGATGGGAACGAGCCCATGAAACTGCAGGGTTGGGAATGAACCCATGAAGTTTTTTTGGTATTGTTCTATTTTGGTATTCTAGGCCAAAGAATATACTTTTTGTGTGTGTTGATGTTACCAGTTAACAAGCTTTCACATTGGTCTTGTAGAGAATAGCATAATAGCCTTTCAAGTTCTTTCAAATAGACATTTTAGATTTTTTGTTGTCACCCACTTGGTTGGAAATGTAAATAGGCCAGGTTGTCCTACATTATTGTTGTATTGATAAATGCAATCTATGCATAGAATATCCTGCTTCAAAATGGCAATCTTCACACAGCCACTGGTCAATGGCGTCCTTCAATGTGACCTAACTCATCAGAAATCCATGTCTGTCCTCAACTGCTGTGGCTCACCTATGTCATGTGCAAGTTAACTTCCACAATGAAGGTCTTCACTAATCAGTCAAGTGCTGTACATATAACATACTGCATTTTTCAGAGGGAATAAAAAACCCAAAAAACCCAGACATCTTTACTTAAGTGAAAGGGACATTAAACTTCAAAACAACCATATTTTGTTGATGATTATGATGATTATGTTGTTGCCTACCTTACACCTTATAATTCCTGCAAATGAAGCATATGAATTTCTTTCAGGAGCTGAGAGACCTCTCCCACTGGTTTCTCACTCTCTATTTTCAAAGTGTCAGCACATTACATTTTCTCGTATCAGTGAGAATTGATTGATTTGAGTTCTTGAGTTCTGACTTCCTGCAACAATTTGGTATTATTTATGATCTCAATATGAAACCTTAATGATTGTTGAGACGACTGTCTTGAGCAAATTAATCCATTTATATTTCTATTGGAATTTTATTATTTGATAAAATTTCATTCTGAAAGACTGATGATCCCTTCAACATGGATTCTCTTTGCCTCCATTTCTCACAAGGCATAGTGACAAAGTTGAGCCTCCTCAATGAAATAGATGGAACAGCAGTGTGGTTCGATTGAATCCAGGTGTGAATTTTCCACCCTGTGGGGGCAAACTGAGTCAAACCCTCAGTGACTTGTGTGTGTGTGTGAGACTCGAGTGAGTGATCAGTGTTAGGAGTTATGCATGTGTATGAATTCAGGGCATAGGTTACACATTAATACAACACAGTTTTGTGCTACTGATGTTTTTCTGCTGTTCCACCCTAACCTGCAACTACTCTTTGCAAGCTGTCTGTATTCACTAGTGGGCGATTCTTCCGTTAACACAGACCTTCACAGTGTAATTTCACTCACCCACACACACACACACACACACACATCATTCCATCAGATATTCAGATATCTTCTAAATTTGCACAGAGACACACAGACACACACACACACACACACACACACACACACACACACTGTGATGAAGCTAGTTGGCCCCTCCTTCATCACCTACTCACCTACTCATTTTTTTTTTTTTGGTTTTCATCACGTATGTTAATAAATTTCGGCACTTTTTAAAAAAAAATATCTTTTGTCTTTTGTGGCTGGTTTACTGCCCCCCTACGACCGCAACACCACATTACCTTCACACACACACACACGCACACACACAAAATTCCCACATACACTAAATTCCAGCACACACAGAATTCTTGCCCTCCCCACACTGAATTCCCCCCATGCACATTGAATTCCCACACACATGGAATTCTCTCTCACACAAATTCCTCCTCACACACTAAATTCTCACATACATACTAAATTCCCACACACACTGAATTTTCACACACAGACCAGTGCAGAATAGCCCAGATTTACTCTCCTGTCTGTGAGAAGGTTGCTGTAGCATCATCATTTTCTCCACCCAGAATTTCTCTTTCTGGCTCCCCCTTTTTTCCCCCAAGTTTCATGAGCTCAGTAAACCTTGGCCTCCAATTCCCTCACTCTAGTGTTTTCACTTAAAATCAGGAGTGATGAGCAAAAGGTTTGGGGCATGATCCTTGAGCAGAGGGCCCACTGTCAAAGAGATTATTATTTATTTGTCATCCTGAATGTAATAAGCTGTAGGTACATGGTGGAGGGCACATGATTTATTGCTTTGTCAACCACTGCTAGTGGAGCTGGCGCCATGGTGCGCAGGGATGAATACCACACTCTCAGCTCTGTCCATCTGTCTCCCTTGCTGCGCCCCCATAACACTTTCGCATTTTATGCCACAATACATACACAATCTTTCATTATTTTGATGCCTTTTTCATATTTGCTCTTCACAGAACATGAAGCTTGAATTTATGGGCTCCTCCCCGTGTTACTTCAGCTGGGCTCCCCACACTTCTTTCCAGGTCCACATTTTTTGCTATTTCTGCACTCCACATTTTTAGCACTGCATTCACTATGACTGTCAGAGAGCAACAGCAACCGTTTTATTTATCCCACCCCATCTCCAAATGTAAGAGTTACAGCACATAACGCAGTACACAGTGTCTACGTTTTTCAATCCTATGTAGAAAATGGTTGTTTTTTTCCAGTGTATCATTTTGTGGTCAAACATGTTCCTCTGTTGTGTGGAAATGAAAGTCTAACTCGCTCTGATGGAAATGGCTTTTGCGGTTCAACTGCAACTGTTCTCAACTGTCCTCGCTCCACTCTCCCACATTAATGTCAATTTGGGTTTAATGAGACTCGCACTGCCAATGTCAGATCTAATATTGTGCCTTCTGCATTTAGATATCAAAACGTATGTTGTTCTTAATGTCTTATATTTGGCTTTTGGCTCATTGTAATCCAGTATAATCTCATTCTGGCCTCTGTGATGCTCGTATAGGGATGATAATCTTATTAAAGTCTACTTCCTGCATGTCTGAAATGGTTGCACTGAAACATGACTTAATTGGTTGCCCATGTTTAAGGAACGCGATAGCCCTCCTTTCGAGTCTGACATGACTGCACACTCAGGAGGGATCTGCTTATGTGGCCTGCCTTTCAAACGTGATAAGGGTATTGTGGTTAATGCCCAGCCCGTGTAGGAGAGGTGGGGTCCAATGCAGGGTGCTGGGAGAGCGGGAGCCTAGGCGACAGGAGCTAATTAATATGAGGGATTTGTTTTGTGTCCTAGGCGAAGACCAAACGGAACGGCACGGAATGCCATAATTAATATCTGAGGAGTGCTGATAATTATATATCACAGTAAAAAGAAAAATATAAAAAGCTCAGAGAGAAAGGGACCTCTCTCAGCGGGGCCCAAAATGTCATTTATTCTCTCTCAGATGGGCTTCTGGCATGCGTATAGGGTTGTACTTTCCTACAGATTGTTATGTATAGGTGTTTGTTGGTGTTTGGCCATCATTACTAACTGTATGGCTAACAGCAGTCGACAGGCCCCATTCATACATAATGTCCAGACCTATTAATAAAAACACTGTCACTGTCTAATTGGAGAAGTCTGATGTAAATGGCCACATGGCAAAAGAACTTTTTTTGCAGTTCTTAAAAATACCTCCTGGCATTATTGTTGACCTAGTAATGCTAAATGGCAAAATCTGGAGTTTGTCAGACTCATAAAGCAAGTCTACACTGAACTGTGATGAGTTACAGTATATTCTATTTAAATGCTCTTCATAACATTTGATAATTACTTTGATTGACCTATCCCATTCTGCAGGATGTAATCTGTGAAAGCAAGACGGCTGTTGATCCCTTCTCAGTTTTGACACATTTCAGGTTGTGTGGCTGTGATGTCACTTTAATCTGTGTGAAAATTAATCTGTTCTGTACAGGTGACATGATTACTGTATATATACATATATGTGAAATTGAAGAGTATATGTTTTTTACAGCAGCTAATAAAAACTTTGTGGAGAGTGTGGTGGAGACTGGCGGCTGGCATGGCCCTGTATCCCACTTTGGGGTTGTCATGCTGTAAAACCACCATTCATCCTTTCCATCTCAGTGGGGGCATGTGTGGACCAAAGATAGAAATGTGAGGCCCAGCTGGGCCTTGGGCTTTTCTGGGTTTAGCTGTTCCAGACTAACAGTGTGTGGTACACAGGATGCGCAAGTGCCAGTACTTGTTGGTAATAGCCTTTAGCACAAAGAATTTTTTTAGAGTACTCTATTTTTCTCTCCAAACCGCAGGCGACATGAAGCTGATCAACCCTTAATTAGTGATACATTTTCTCACTGTGATTCTTATTGATGTGTGGGCCCAGAGAAGACGAATTGAGCTGCCTGCCTGACCGGAATGCGTATCGTTCCAGAAAAGCTAGCAAACAGCTCTCTCCCCTGCTCACCTGCCGCTCTCCCCTCTCCTCGCATCTCCCTGTCTCCACACGGAAGGACAAATGAGGCGGTAGCATTCGTGTTTTCGCTTGCCTGTGCAATAGGAGGCGACAAGCGCCGGGGCCTCTGTCAGCAGAGCAGCTGCGGAGATTGCGATTGTTGGAGCCAGGATGAAGTCGGTGCTGTCAAAGTACATGGAATGATGGATGGACAAAGCCGGGAACTGGATGTGAGAAAGGATGAGAGCTGGGGGTGAGGGCTGGGAGGGTTTAGAATTTAACACAGACATACCGAATGAAAAATGGAGAGGAATTACCTGCTAACCAGGCATAGAAATCCCATGGTAATTTACTCACTGCTAACCACACAGAGGAGAGTTGTTTGCATCAGCAGAGGATCGACTGATTTGCTCAAAAAGTTGTCACAGCAAGGAGGAGAGAGCCGATTTTAGATGTTGCCGTTTCCTGGCTGTCCATGTACAACTAAAGACAGTGGCATCATAAGAGTATGCATTTTGTGTTTTTTAAAGGCTTGTCTAAGATGGTCTGTTTAAATTGAAATTCATCAGTTCACTTTGTGGACAGTTTTGAAAATTAGATACTTGTATTTGGGCAGAGGATGCTTTTACTCATTCTGTGTACAATAATTAATTAAAAATTGTTTATTGAAATAAAATTAGTCTGAAGAAACTATTTAAATCTAAGGAGCAGTTAAGACAAATGAGAAGTGGCCTAAGCAGGAATTTTGTTTTAAAGGTTGATTTAAAAAGAAACAGCAATAACAATGACAGCAAAAATATCACATTAGCACTAGAGTTCCAACAGTACATAAGTGAGAAATGGCTGAAACCATCAAAGCTGGGCTAAGACAAAAAGACTGCACTCTGAAATGTAACTGGGTAATGTAAAACTGAAATGCTCTACCAAATTATAGAATACAGAAGGAGCTAGAGTCAGAAACTTTGAATGGAGATTAGTTACACTACTGAAAAGTAACAAAAATTAGGATGGTAAAGTTTAAGTGCAAACTTTTTACATGCGTGAAATCGCTGGCCACTTTTTAAAGATAAGGAGAATTTGTAGTTTGCCGTTTCCTAGGGTGACAATAATGCATACATTAATTCTCAGTATTAGATCACATTAATAGGCCTCTCTAGAGATACAAAACAGCTGTCAGAATGTCTACTACACATTTCATCAGCAAAGGAATTTCCTGTGCAGTCGGACTCAGTCATTTCAGAAATGTAGAAGGAACATGCTGAAAATATTCTGTAAGCATTGTTACAGTTAATTTCCTACTGCTGACCTCTGCCACAGGTCAGTCTGTTAGTTGGTCAGTAAGGCCCCTGTGCAAAACCTTGCCATTTCATATTGATCTTGAAGATTGTGTGAGCATGCAGAGAAAGAGCAGGGTTTGCAACCCCAGCTGTCGTGCCACATAGAGATGATTCATTCGCAGCACTGCCGATTTACAGCCAAGCAACATCTTTATCTCTGTTTGATATGCTGTGTAGAGATGTGAAACAGCAATTTTCTTTTTGACTGAACATCTTATACTGAAATGTCAATTTTTTGTCTTCACACCTTGCTGTGTGGCCATTGCTTTGCTGGATCTAGAAGTCACACCTTACTCTTAACAGAATGAGATTGTCTCATAGGCAAAAATCCAGAGCATTTTTATACAAAATCATGCACCCCTGCATGTTCTAAATAATGTAAAATGTGCCTGTTTAGTGTGTTTAGAGTGTTTAGAATATGATCTGAATATGTGGTTGTTTTTTGTAGGCATTTGTAGGAATTTTGTGTGTTCAAATCAATTTTGAAATAAATGTACACACAGCTTCATAAATGAGGCCCCTGGTGTGATTACTCATTTAGAATGCGTGACCAAGAGAAGCAGGTTTATCCTTAATGAACACTCGTTATGTGCTCAGCGCACACCTATTAATTATGATTATTCCATTGTGAGAGCAAAAGTGCTTGTGTATTGTAAAACAAGGATTTCTTTTTCTCTCTGTGCACTTATGAAAATTATCCTGAATAATTGTGGATGTCCCATCAGTGCATCTTATGCCGGGTTCAGACTACACGTTTTTTTGTCTGTCCTTCAAAGACAATTTGAAGTAAGAACATTACATAAATGTAGCTAGCTACCACGTTTGCTTTATGTCCACAGAAGGTCTCGCGGAGGAAAAATGATTGGGTTTTGGCAATTGTATACTCTCTCTGGTAAATGAAGATACAAAGATATGTTTTAATATCACATGGTTTCACAATCACTATAACTGAAATCAAGAAAATGGTAAATACAGCTCCAGTTCTTTTCATTGACCACCGCCTGAAGTGCCGCATATGCATTCAGTTTACATTCAAAAGTCACGTAGCCCTAGGGCAGGGCTTCTCAAAGTCTGGACCTCAATCCACATCCGGACTGACCCAGCCCATACCTTGTGCTATTAATACAATAATATGTTATGAGGTGTAACGTTTTCTATTTTGAAATAAATTTTCAAATGTGATATCATTCACAGCGATCCTGTCTCCAGATGAATGTGGTTTTAATTTGGCTTATTTCCCTATCATTGACATCGTTGTCCTGGCGACGTTAACTGCTGGAGAGTGTCGTGTGTTGTTGCTGCCGAGTTCACACATTAACGTAACACAAATCACAGATACAGAATGTGTCTCGTTGTCTCTAGTACATGATTTCTACAACTAGTGTAAATGTAGTTGTAAGTTTAACAAAGATGATAATAATAATACTGATTACTGTTATTATGTATGTATATATATATATATATATATATATATATATATATATATATATATATATATATATATAATATATTTTATGTATATATACAGTATAACTCCATGCAACTGTCAATTACTGTAACACTTTATGTGTAACCACAATTAAATTAATATTACCGACGTTTTACAATAATATACTGTTACTATTCCTAATTTCCATGTTTGCAGAAAGCACTCTGTCATCTGTCACTATTGGTCAACTTTGGAATACGTTGTGGGAGATTCTCAAAAAATTCTGACATGCTAGAATTCGGCGGGATGTCATGGGGCATCCCAGACGCCACATCGCTGTTCGTCAATTATGTCACATTATATGACCCAGTTGTCGTTCGGCGTTGTTCTCGATGTTCACATTCGGACCCAACGCTGGAAATTTGTCGGCTACGACAAAATCGTGTCAAAATCGGGCTGAAATCGTGTAGTCTGAACCCGGCATTAAACTGCCAGGTTTAATTAAGAGTTTAAAGCAGGACCTGTACCTGTACCTGTTCTACATAAGATGTCACATGAAGATGGAGGGGCCTGCGTGATTAAGACTGATGTTGCTGGCCTAAGGAGCTCTGATTAGAGCACTTACATTACATTTAGATTTATTCATTTGGCAGATGCTTTTATCCAAAGCCACTTACAAGTGAGGTAGAGTCAAACACAAGCCAAAAAAGCCATGAGTCAACAATGATAGAAGTACTGCATGACTAGGTTTCAATGGTTGACAAGGTAAAAGCTAGCTGGTAGAGCTAACAAGTGCGTTAAACTATTATATTACTTTTTTATACAGTTTAGTAAGAACCAGTTTTGAGACATGAGAAATTCTTTTAGGAGATAGTGTTTCAGGTGCTCAGGTGAGAGCAGAAGAGCTGTGTCTTCAGATATTTCTTGAAGATGGAGAGGGACTCCGCAGAACGGATGAACTGTAGAGGGTCATTCCACCATCTGGGGACAATGGCAGAGAAAGTTCTGGACAGTGATTTTGCGCAGCAATGGGACCACCAGATGCCGTTCGGTAGCAGAGTGTAGCGGTCAGAAGGGAACATAGGCTTGCAGTAGTAAGTTCAGGCAGGTAGGTGCAGTTTTGTTGTTCGCCCTGTAGACAAGCATCAAAGGCAGCTACAGGGAGCCAGTGGAGCGAGACCAAGAGAGGTGTAATGTGAGCCCTTTTTGGTTGATTGAAGACCAGACGTGCAGCTGCATTCTGTATCAATTGCAGAGGCTTAATGGTGCATGCAGGTAGGCCAGCCAAGAGAGCATTGCAGTAATCCAGTCTTGAAATGACCAGAGCTGTATGTTGAATGTTATACAGTACAAATCTGCATGATCTGGCAGTCGTCACAGTGTGGTCAGTAAATTTTAGCTGGTCATTAATCACTACCCCCAAGTTCCTTGCAGACCTGGACGGAGTTAGTGTCATTGAGCTGACCTGTACAGTGATGTTCTGGATCGACGGGCTGGCTGGGATGACTAACAGCTCAGTCTTAGTATGTTGAACTGAAGGTGGTCCTCTTTCATCCAGGCTGAGATATCTGAGAGACAGGCAGAGATCCATGCTGAGACCATGGGGCATCAGGTTGGAATGAGAGGTAGAGCTGGGTGTCATCGGCATAGCAGTGGTAGGAGAAGCCATGCGCCTGAATGATCAGGCCCAGTGTGGTTGTGTGTAGTGAGAAGAGGAGGGGGCCAAGCACCGATCGCTGAGTTACCCCGGTGGTTAGCTAGTTGGACTTAGACTCCCCCCCCTCCAGGATACCTTGAAGGATCTGTCTGTGAGGTAGGACTCAAACCAGCGAAGTGCATTGCCAGTGATGCCCAGTTCAGTGAAAGTGGAGAGGAGGATCTGGTGCTTCACTGTGTCAAAGGCGGCGGACAGGTCTAGAAGGATGAGGGTCAACAACCTGGAGGCAGCTCTCGCCATCCGCAGGGTGTCAACAACAGACAGGAGGGCCATCTCAGTGGAGTGGCTGGTTTTGAATCCAGATTGGTTGGTATCCAACAGGTCATTCTGGAAGAGGAAAGCAGAAACCTAGGTGAAAAATTGTTCAACGGTTTTAGAATGGGAGGAGTGAGACAAGTCTGTAGTTTTCTACTTGGGAGCAGCTAAGTGTAGACTTTTTGAGCAGTGGGGTTACCCCAGCCTGCTTAAACATGGTAGGGAAGGTACCAGTGGTGAGTGATGTGTTGATGATGTGTGTGAGTGCAGGTAAGAGTGTGGGAAAGCTAGCCTGTAGGAGATGGGAGGGGATTGGGTCCAGGGGACAGCTGGTGGGTTGATTAGAGAGTAGAAGCTTGGAGAAGTAAGCCTCAGAGAGGGGAGAAGAATGTGGACATTAGTGTGTTGCCTGTGGGTGGAGACTAGCTGTGAATGTGTGGAGTGGAGAACTGACTGCTAATGGCTTCCACCTTTCCAGAGAAAAAAGTGGCAAACTCATCAGCAGTCAGAGGGGTGGAGGGTGGAGGCAGTGTAGGGCAGAAGAGAGTGGTGAATGTCGTGAACAGTTTGTGGGTGTCTGAAGTGCTGTTGATCTTGTCCTGGTAGTAAAGTGGCTTTAGCAGTAGAGATGTTGGAGGAGAAAGCGGAGAGGAGAGATTGATACTTAGTCAGATCAGCAGGGGCTCTGCATTTGTGCCATTTCGTCTTGGCTGCAGAGAAAGCCAGGGATTGGAGGAGAGAGGGCTGTTGAGACAGGTGGTTAGGGTGGAGTAGAGAGTGTCAGTCATCTACATCAAGTGAGGAGAAGTGGTTGCGAGAGGGGAGAGAGGCAGAGATCAGAGAGAAAAAAGTAAGTGGGTGAGAGGGAACAGAAGTTGTGGTGAAAGGAAACAGGAGGAGTAGAACATGGCAGACATGGAAGGAGACACAATGTGAACTAGTGATCAGATATGTGCAGTGGAGTGACAAGGAGATTGTCAGTGATACAGTTACTTGTCAGGATGAGGTCCAGCTGGTCACCTGCTTTGTGAGGCACTGGAGTGCAGACATGTTTCAGGTCAAAGGAGGCCAAAAGAGTGAGAAGGTCTGCAGCTTGAGGTTTGTCGAGGTGGATGTTCACATATTATTAGTGACAATGGCAATAATATTTCATTTCTACTTTTTTGATCAAAAACTTCTACTTTTTTAATCATTGTTGAAATAATGTTGGGAAGAAATACCCCAACATTTCCAATACATTACAGTCCTTCCAACAAGCAGTCTAAAATGCATTGCAGGTTGTGAGACATTAATTATGTGAATCTAACATGATCATGAAGTCAAACTCCATTTTTAGGACCTTTTGTCACAATTGGCAATTCAATGTGTCACACTGACTGTTCAGCTGGCATGTTTCTGCAGTGATAGCTGGCCCACGGGCTGACAATTGGGCTAAGCTCCAGTAGGCTGCCAGTCAATAACAAGGGATGGTCCCATCCATCAGTATCCGTCACTGTGAGAAATCTGCTATCATATGGACTCTTGGTTACGTGTGCAGGTCCAAACATCTTGAATGTTTTTTTTTTTTTTGCTTGAGACAGCATGCTAACGCTAAGACAATTACAGTGAAATCTGCATGCAATTTTCAGAGGGAACAGAGTTGGCCCACTTTTTCATCATTTCCTTCAGCAGACCTTCAGCTGAGGCAGGTGGAAAGGTCAATAGTAACACCCGAAAGATGAGTGACTGGCACAGGGTGGCTGGGGAATCAGTCTAGAGCACGATTAGCTGTGAAATCTTCCCAACATGAGTCTGAGTCAGTTTTCCCATATTCGTTTTATTTAACTCCCCCACCCACCATTTTATTTGAGGGGATTACTGAGCTACACATAATTTGGCTGCTGAAAAATCCAGCTCCATACTGCCCAACAGCATTTATAGTACTTATGTGTTTTCTGGTCTCAGGCCAAGGGGGGTTTTATCATACAGCACATGCCTGGGTGAAAGTAACCAAAGAAAGAAAGCCAAGGAACCAAGAAAACCAAGATGATACCTCAAAATACCTCAATACCTCACTTGAATCCTCCTTGATCCAATGGATAGGTATCTAAAGAAGTGGAATCCTTTTTTTGCAATGTATCATTTCTAAACAATAGTGGTGAAATCTAAATATTCAAAATTTAAGTCGAGTCTCACCAACCAACTTTCCTGTAAGGATCTTTGGAGAAATGAGTGTCAGGTAACAATGGCCAATCATTCATTTTTAATGCTGACAAGTCTCTGATTACTTGAGGAATTAAAGGCTCGGTAAGAGGGCCATGAGTCTCTTTGGTGTCTGGTGGTGTGGCGAACGTGCAGCTGTAAGCCATGAAAAATCCCTCCTGTAAAGTGGGCCATCTTCCCTCTTATTTTCCCCTCTTCTCCTCTGTGTGCGTGTTTTTTTTTTTTTTTTTTTTACAAATGGGCATCAACAGTCCATGGAGTAATCAATGCTAATAATCCATCTTGGAGGCCTGTCGATATGTTAATGACTCTGCCTCATGATTATTGCTTGATGGCCATAAATCACACTGTTTACTAGAATGCACAACAGCTGGCGTGCCAAACCCCTTGCCAGGAATAAAAAGCTGTCTTCTAACGATTAATGTCCAAACACTCCACCGTTCTGCGCCCTGATTGTTTTCAGATGCCAAAAAAGTAGGACGGATTGTAAATCAATAAAACAATAAGACAAAGTGTTTTAATAAAAGGAAAGGTTGCAAGTAAATCACAGCAGTTCTCCGTTCAGCACTGCATTCTGGGCAGCGGATAATTGGATGCCCGGTCCCCAGAAGTCATTTTTAAGGTTATAAACACTGGATGTCTGCTAGCAGTGAGGGCCTGGCTGGCTGCTCTCACATTTTTCAAGTGATTTTCCTAAAGTTGTGTGAGGAGACAACAGGGTAGACTCAAAAATGTCCCCCACCACCCCACACATACAAACACACACACAAATACACACACACACACGCGCATACACACACACACACACACACACACACACATATATTGTGGCCAGTCTTTCTTTAGCCAGTCCATTTGTATTAGAACTCTAAAAGGTATATGCTAACTCATTTATCTTAAGCTGAGTAAAAATATGTAGCTGAAATAGTCGATTATAGCCACAGATACAAGGAAACCTGTCTTTTTTACTCCTTGCATTGCATTATGGGCTTTTGTTGGTGATATATGGGAGCATTGTATCTAAATGAGAAGATGCATTACTGTGGTCTGGAAAGGAATTGGTTTGAACCAGATTTTGTTTACAGGATCTGAGAGCAAGAATGAATCGTAGCTTACTGAAGAAACACAGGTAGTTAAATCCGGTGTGACTCTCAGTTCTCTGAACACTATAAACCCAGGGAATGTGTCCGGCTGGATGAACTGAGCATTTATCTCACACAGTAAGAGCCACCTGCATGGTGTCACCGACTTTATTGTCCCCGCTTATTGGCTCTAAGAGTATGTAAGCATTTTGAATGTTATCATTTAGACTTAGGAAGGTGTTCAGATGTTTTTTTTTTATCCTTGCCCTCCCAGAACAAAATTAATGTTCGAACACAAAGTGTGCATTTGTTCCTTATTGCTATGGAAGAATGGAAAATGTGGTTGCAGTGTCCTCTCTGAATTGCCCAAGTGTGAGACTTGACCGAGGAAGAGCGGAATGTTTAGGGTCCCAATACCCATTTTAATGTTGCTATGGTTATTGCAGCCTAATGCATTTATAAAGATGGGGTGTGACACACCAGTGATTTCTTGCCCTTGAATATTGGATCGCATATCCCATCTTGCCTCTATGATTCACTTCAGTGTGTGTCATTTTTAAAAGCTAAATTTCTCAACAAATATGCTATTTCTCACAAAAGCATATATTCATAAACATGCATGTGTGTCTGTATGTATGTATGAGTGGGGGAACATGAGAGAGTGGATTTATGGATGGACAAGAAGAAGAACTGGGCGCATAACAAAGCATTTTTATGACACTGCACTATCTGGAAAATCTCCATAAGACAATACTTGCGATGCTTTACCTGGTACAAGAGCATAATCTCGCTATGTTCCACCACTGAGAGGGAAAATTGCCTTTAATTACATTAGGCTGACAGCCTAAAGTGCATCTTACCAGCAATTTGTGGGTGTGCTCCCAATTGCTTGTAAATATAGGTCATCAGTTTATTCTGGGCTGCAGGATCTCTAACTATGAAATATACATTATATCTCTTTGCATCCAGATAACCCCCCATCATGCTTATTGTTATAGAACCAGGTCCTTAGCCTTGTGGTTGGAGTGTGTGTGCTGGCACTGGAAGATTTTGGCTGTGCACATCAATCGAATCGTCAGTACCTGTCATACCAGCTACTGTATCACATACATGAAGAATGGCATTCTTGACCTTAATTGTCAGTACGGCAGCTTCTTAGCCGGTTTGTTTTTGTTTTCATTGTCCATGTGCTCTTGTTTACTGTTTTTCCCTGTGTTCCAGCCCTGCCCTGCTCTCCGCCCTGTCTCCGCCCACCTGATCGTCTCCACCTGCCTGCCTGCGCACCTGCATCCCATCTCCTCATCAGCCTTGCCCTATATCTTCCCTGCTTGTTTCTTGTATAGTTGCTAGTTCATCTCAGTTATCTGTTTCGCTACAAGCCGTTTTTCCTGTTCTGTCTGCCAGCCTGTTTTGCCGATCTTGCCTGTTTCTCTCGACCGTGTTTTTGGATCTGTTTTTTGGTATTGTTTGCCGCGCTTTCCTGGTTTCCTGTTTTCAACTTCGTTTTTTGGATACCGTTTTGGATTTAATAAATGTCCTTTGTGCATCCTGCCACCCTGTCTGCGCCTGAGTCCCTGCCTGAGCCATGACATTAATAACCCAATGATGATGCAGACAGATTGGGTTTAAAAGTGTATGGCACAGCTATGTTTGAAACCATGTGTGAGATTCAGTCCTACCCCTTAATGGTTCACCCTTATCCTTGTGTATTAGTCAAACTAGCTAATCGACCCTACCTTCCTTTTTTCATCCATGACAACACGTGGTGTTTACAAAATTAACATTTGCGCTCGAGTGTTGTTCATAGTTTGGGATGTGTGTTAATTCCTTTAATTTCCTTTTAGATTTAATAGAGGCCACCGAGCTGTTTTGAGTTCACTCTTACACACTCTGTCCACCCTGTATTGTTTTACATAAGGGGACAGAAAACAGGGGACCCTTTCTGATATAAATAAAAGCACAGAATTTCTCCTAGGAAATTTACAGTGTTTAATAGCATTAAGCCTCTGGCATATTAACAAGAACACAATATACTTCAGGCTAGATGTCTAGAATTCCTGTGGCTTCTCTTGTCTCTCCTAAATCATATTTGTTATAATATGGCTAAGATTTTTTTTATTTCCCCCAACAGTGTTTAGTATTATAATGATAAACCTGCTCCTTTGAGTTCGGCCAGCATAGCAGCAGTTGTTTAATTTATCCAAAATAAATGGAGCTCTTTACAATTGAGACAGATAGCAGGGATGAGTCTGTGAGCTGCAGAGTTTGACTTGTGGAAGTTGCCTTTCTAAATTGTTTTTGTTACTTAGACAGGGAACATTAACTCCAGATGACAGAAAGTAAATAATGGATTTGCACACTGCAAATGGATGCCACGTGTTCAATGAGCAAAATGACGTTTTTTATCCAAGCTTGTTATATGTAAGAAAAGATTACAGCTAACTTGCTGATGCTCTTGCCTCTTACTGGAATGTGTGCTTGTATGTTGGTAACCTGATGATATTTTAGAGTAAAATATTTTTAGACTTTAGACCCCCTTGGCTCCCCTCTGATTCTGAAATACACACATAATGGCTCTGATTCAGAGGTGTAAGTTCTCCACTCATTAAAAAAAAAATTCTGGTAGCTTCACACACATATATTGCAAAATATTTATGTTTAATATTTATACATTTAAGCATGTTGTCTAATATCTCTTTTTCAAGAGCATGATCACCTACCACAGTTGGTAATCCAATCTGTAAACCAAGATGCAGTCTTTACAAACTGTTTCATGTGCAGTAATTGAATGTCAAATGCAAGGAAATGATCACACTTTTGCATTTCATGGTAAATTTGCAGCAAAGCTACAATCAAATTGTCATGAATATGAACATTCAGCAGACATGATGTCACATATATGGCATGATATCATTTAACTAGCTCTTGCTCACAAGTGATTGGGTGGCTCTCATTGGAAAGCCTGTGGGGCGTGGTTCGGTTGTGAAGTAGGTTTGTTGGCAATGTCGGATGCCAGCAATACTCTGATCACCCCCAAACAGCTCTGCAGGCATGAAAAAATAGTGTTGGAGCTTCTGGATCCCCTAAGCAAGAATTTTTGTTTAGTTTAAATTTTGCCTTACCTTCAAGGTTGCTTCCTGCAGAGCTGCTGCTTCCAGAGGAGGCTGCAGTGTGTTTGAAGTCATGGTTTTCTAACCTCCTCCTGTTCCATATACTGACATTGCTTAAGAAATCTTTTGAAGGCATTTCTGGCGTTATTTCCAGGTAGATTGGACAAGAAGACATTCTTCTGTGCAGTGGTGTTTTTTTTCACCTACAGAGACTTCTTAGTACTTCAGGCAAGCATGACATCTTTGGTTTTGACTCTGTAAACAAATATTATGTAAACTTTTAATAATTTTGAACAAAGTGTGAGGTTTTTGAAATGTTACACACAAAAACCTTATTGACAGTTCTAGAGTTGCATAGTTGCAGTAGTTGTAATAATGACCTTTGCAATGCACAGCCAAACCAATATGGTTTACAAAAGAGAAACAACCATACGATTACATTACATTATCCTGATAAAGTGATTTACAAGTATATTTTACATGTGAACCAGTGCAGACACACTCAGTGGCCATGATAGACAAATGCAAGGATCGAACAAACTGTTTCTACTAGCAAAGCTAGGCTCTGCTGTAAATACTATGCATTCAATAAAATTTTTCTGACCAAATCCATTCTTTTGAGTTCTTTTCTGGCTATGATTCAAGGACAGAAGAAGTGAAACACAATGATTGTTTGTATTGCTTTCTGCATAATTATAGCATTAGATGGGAAACCATTTAAGATTCTTGGAACCACCTGCAGATATCGGTCTGATCGGTTTGTCCAAATCGCCCATTTACCCCGTCCTTCAAGGGGCTATTTACTCACGTCCTTGGGGGTTGGTGACCTGGTAATTCTAATAAGCAAATTTTACAGCAGCAGATAATTTTGGGCTGTGTAATATTAATGAGGAGAGGTGCTGGCTTGGATTCCCAGGAATCGCGACTGATTGGAACAATTGGGAAGGAGTGAAAAATGATGAAAATGCACTCAGTGGTACCGAGAGGATTTAATTCCCGTTGCATCAGAAAGTGGCACGATCGCACACCATGAACAATGTTTATTGGAAAATTAGAGGTGTTCTGCTGTAGCTGTTGTGGAATTAGACTAAATGGTAATTAGGCTCTCCGGCAATAATAAGAGGCTTGGGTTACACAGAACAATCCAACTAGTTCCACTTTATGAACATTAAAAAGATGAAAAAGCACACAAACCAGGCTCTGGTCTGCTGTATTAAACCCACTCCAAAGGAATCCAATAGAAAACAGCTACACTGGAGAAAAAAAAAGCTTTTAAAAGGAGAAGCATTTTGAAGGAATACAGTCCCCTCCACAATTATTGGCACCCCTGGTAAAGATGAGTAAAAAGGGTTATAAGAAATTTACCTTTTGGTGAATTCGCTTAGTCTCACACTGAAAAAATTAGAAAATTCCAACCTTTAACGGAAGTAAATTTATTCAGAAAAAAAAAATACCTCATCAACAAATAATTTTTTTTTTTCATTTTCTCCCCAATTTTAAATGGCCAATTCCCCGAATTTTGTAATGCCCAGTTTGTCATTGATGTTCGGTCCCATTGCACAACCCCCACTGCCAATCCGGGAGAGCGTGGACAAGCATGTGCCCTCCTCCGAGACACGTGATGTCAGTCACGGCTTCTTTTCGCACTGCAGTCCACAAGCTAAGCTAGCACAGTGATGAGTTGGAGGAAGACATTTCATATGCAGCTTTGGCATGTGGACCACAGGCGCCTGATTGACCAGTAGGGGTCGCTGTTGCTTATGGGACCGAAGCCCCTGCCGACGTACCCACCCCTATCCCCGGCAGAACGAATCCACCTGTGAGCTCCCGGTTGCTGTTGGCTAGTGACACGGCTGGGATCGAACCCAGGCCGTAGTGTTCAGTCTACACTTGGAATGAGTGCTTTTACCGACTGAGCCACTCGGGAGCCCTACAAATAATTATTTTTAACAAAACCACATGTGCCACAATTATTTGCACCCCTGCATTTACTACTTCGTACAACCTCCCTTTGACAATAAAAGAGCACTGAGCCTTCTCCTATAACATCTTATAAGGTTGCAGAATACAGAGCAGGGAATTTGAGACCATTCCTCTTTACAGAATCTCTCCAGATCGTCCAGGGTCCTAGATCCTCTCTTGTGCACTCTTCTCTTTATCTCACCCTAGTAGAAGAGCCCTGCTAGGAGATATGATAGGAATGGCCTCTGATGTAGGAGGAGAACCATTCCAAGGCCGCTCCAGTGATTCCCAGTGCCAGCAGCTCAGACAGGAGGATCTGGTGGTTGATAGTGTCGAAGGCAGCTGATAGATCTAGGAAGATAAGGACAAAAGAGAGAGGCAGCTTTTGCAGCTTTCAGTGCGTTAGTTACAGCAATGAGGGCAGTTTCCATGGAGTGATTGGCTTTGAAACCAGATTGGTTCGGGTCCAGCAAGTTGTTACCAGTAAGGAAATGGGAGATTTGTTTGGACACAGCACGTTCTATAGCTTTAGAGAGGTATGGGAGGAGGGAGACTGGCCTATAGTTGTTGACTAGAGAGGGGTCATAGTGGGTTTTTTAATTAGTGGGTGGACTCTTGCCTGTATAAGGGATTCGGGGACAATATCAGAGGTTAGTGTAGAGTTAACCACATGAGAAAGGTATGGAAGGACGGTGGGTGCAATTTCTTGGAGGAGAGGTGTTGGTATTGGATCTAGAGCACTTGTGTTTGGTTTATGAGTCATAATTAGATTGAGGATGTCAGATTCAGGGAGAGGTGCGAATTGAAAAAATAGGTTAGAGCTCGGGGGTGATGTTGGGGGAGACTGTTGCTTTGGATTGTGGTTGAAAGATGAACGGATCTTGTCTCTTTTCCCCTCAAAGAAATTGGCAAAATTAAGCAGCGCGGGTGGTGGCAGGTGGGGGTTGAGGAGGGGAGAGGAGAGATGAGAAGGTTTGGACGAGCTTACCTTGGTCATTAGTTGAATTGTGAAACTTTTTTTGGAAGTATTTGAGCTTGGCTGAGGCTGTTGCAGCAGTGAAGTCCACTAGGAGAGATCTATATGCTGAGAGGTCGCTCTCTTGTCAGCTTTTCTTCCATTACACAGCATGTCAGTCAGCCACAGAGCAGGAGCAGATCTGCGTGGGGGTGGGAGTGTTGTAGGGACACAGGGCACAGGGCATCAAGCGTATCTTTGAGATGAGAGGATAGGGTGTTCGTAGCTGAGGTAGTTGTTATGTTAGTTGGGAAGACTGTGTGAGATCAGGGAGAGATAGATAGATAGAGATAGAGAGTACTTTATTTATCCCCAAAGGGAAGTTCCGGTGTTACAGCAGCAATTCACATAAATGAAAAAAACACATAATTATATATTAACTAATTAATATATATATATATATATATATATATATATATATATATAAATTATATATATATATCATCTTAACAATTTGAGTGAAAAGTTGAATCTTTGAAAAATGTACATGAATTTCAGAATATCTTAATATTTGGTATGTCCCCCTTTTGCTTTAATGACAGCATGCACTCGAGCTGGAATGGACTTCACAAGTTTGTGCAAAACCTGATGACCCATGTTATCCCAGCATGATTTGACAATGTTCCAAAGAGCTTCTGGTGATGTCACAGAATGCTTGGCTTTCTCAGTCTTCAAGTGCCCCCATAAATGTTCAATGGGGGTGAAGTCAGGTGACTGTGGAGGAAAGTCCATGACAGTCAGGACTCCTTGGTCTTCTTTGGTCTTCAAGTAGTTCTTACAAAGCTTTGAGGTGTGTTTGGGGTCATTATCCTGCTGCAGTATGAATCCTTTTCCACAAAGATGCAAACCAGAGGGTATAGCATATCTCTGAAGGATGGAGCGGTACTTCTCCTTGATCAGGGTGTAGTCAATTCGGTGCAGGTGTCCAACTCCAGAGTAGGCAAAACACCCTCAGACTTGAATATTCCCACCACCATGTTTCACTGTCAGTTCGATACACTGCGGTATCATTCTCTCTCCTGTTCATACACCCTTCTGTTACTGCCATAAATCTCAAATTTGGACTCATCAGTAAATAGGACTTTTTCCAGTCATCCACTGTGAAATGCTGGTATTTCTTAGCCCACCACAGGAAGTGATTTAGAAACTGCTACTCGTCCTCTGAGACCACTACAAGACAGCTTTCTTTAACAGTACTTTTGCTGATTGGAGTCTTGCGTTCTTTATTTAGCAAATTCTGTATCTGTGATGAAGTTGCTTTTCTATCTGTCAGGGAGCTTGATGCTTGATGTATTGATCTTCTGATGGTGTGGTCACTTTTGGCCTGCCTAATCATGCTTTGGATACAACTGATCCAGTTTCTGCAAAGCCTTTCAGAGTTCCATGCACTGCCCCCTTAGAAACCTCTAGTCTAGCCATGATTTGATGCTGAGAAAGCCCCTCTGCTTAGAATAACAATTTGAATTCTGACACTTTCACTTAGTTCTGATGCCATTTTTCACACTATCACAATGCTGCTTAGTAAGCAATGATCTGCTGGAAACATGAGGCACAGCCATATTTATAACAGGTGAACACTGGCTGCAAGTTGACTTGAACGAGCCTCTTATGAGTACATCAAATCCACTTGAGTGTCATCTGAACGCATGCTTCAATGGAAAGGATACAACTCAAGGAAATCCGACCTTTTGTACAAAGGAGTTAAGTTAGTCAATGCCCCAAATTTGCTTAAATTTGATTGCTGACCTAGAAACCATGCAGAATCTTAAATATTTCTTCTTCATTTTACATGACATCACTTCTTGTGTTTTTAAATGTTTCTCAAACCTTTTGATTATTTCTAGGTTTATGTGAAAATATTAGAGATTTTCAATGTGGTCTCAGACTTTTGGACCCCACTGTATATACAAAAACTACTATACTAAATAAACATACAGTAAATAGAATAAAAAATAGAATGTGCAAATTAAATGTAAAAATGAATGCACAGGCTTTGTCAGAGATCATAGAAGGAAGAAGCTTATGGAGGTTACGGCATGGGGGACTTTGATTAAGGGGCGGCTAGGTTGCGATTGGGGTTGCAGGAGAGCAGTAAAAGATAGGAAAAAGTGGTCAGAGACATGCAGGGGAGAGACATTCACACTATGTACTGGAGTATTTCTAGTAAGTCTGGTAAGTAATTTCTGGTAATTTCTATGTAAGTCACTCTGGATAACAGCATTTGATAAGCAACTGAGAGTAATGGTCAAAAACTCTCAGTTCATCACCGGTGTCCACCACTGGCATACTGCACTTGCATTTTGCCATTGTCACACAGTGTATTGCAGTAATAAATTACAGGGACACCAGGTATGCACCTGTGTGTTTGTGTAGATGTAACCCAGTCACAAATGTGATCCAATTACACCCTATGGCTGTTTACAATTTTACAGCCCATTTTCACATTTACATTTCAGACACAGATTTCTCGGCCAGCTCTTATACACCGAGAAGCTGCTGCACTATAGCGACCTCAAATGGTGACGTAAGCTATGTCTTACGTAGATCACTTTTCAGTTAGCTGCAGAGAGAGAAATTGTGCTGTATGTCCTCCGCACATAATTGAATATAATTCACCAATCGTTATTGAGCTCTGTTGCAATTGTGTCTGAAAATTACTATTTTTTTATACCAGTGTTTTTCCGGCATGAAGACTGCGCTCTTTTTTTTTCCTGTCTGAATGGATTTTTTTTTCCCTTCAAGCTACAGAACACGGGGGACATAGCAATGTGCATTCTCTGCTGGACAGACTGGCAAGCTACCTATCTGCTAACATATTTTTTTTCAACGATCTCAGTGCACGCATCGGGACTGAGCATCTGATTCAGCATACAGTAAGCTAGATCTAGCTGAGCACAAAGGTGGTGCACCACATAGGCATACAGTATTTTAAACGCTGCAGTATACATATATATATATTTTCCTTTTTCATGAATGTTTTTTTTTGTAAATGGCCATTCTTATCAGTGGGTTATATTGTGATGGTTGAACATATTATTGGGTGATTTATACAGTCATACAGATTTACTGTATCTTTATTTCAATTAATTTTCTTTATGGTATGAATGTTAACACAGTTTGGGTAAATGTTGTCTGTATAAAAGTGACTTTGTGACCATCTACGCAGAGAAAGAGAGGGAAAACAGTCAAAAGTGTAACATTAAATTCTCTCTTTATTTGAACATACTTATGAGAGCAGTTCTGGTTTATATTCATTTAACTAAAAATTTCATCCACAGAATCCTGAACCTGGGACACAGCTTAGTATAGTAGTTGTGATCCTAGACCTCGTAGGTTAAATTTCCAGCAGTCAATGACTAGCCTTCATCTTGTACTGGGTTACATAAGGTGCAGGTTTTATGGGAAAGGATCCCAAGATGGCTGCCACACAGTGAGTTTCCTCCTTTCAGCGCCCTAACGGGGCTGCGTAGATTAGTCTAACTGCCACCCACTGACCCCTTCTCCACCCAGGTTGTGGCAAGAGATATTGGCACTGCACTAGGACTCATGTAAATACTGTACATATATTATTTATTAAGGGATTACTGGCTGGTATTTTTGCCGCGGCACCATGAGGCCCAGAATCTGGCCTTGGGGCCATTGGCAGCCCCACTCCATCATGCAGTTTTTTTTGCCCTCATGAATAACAACTTATGTACAAAATTCATATGCTGGGGGGAGGGGAAAGGGAGTAGCTACATGAAAATTAATTTTCTTCACTGAGAGACTGACAGGAAATCAATTAATCTTGATGTATTATTTCATGCAGGACAGGATGTGTTGAGAGGGAGTACAGCTGTTCTCATTGGAAGGGCCATACATTATAGCTAGTGTGTTTGACAGTCTGAAAGAAATGGGTGAAGGGTATCAGCCAGGTGATTCAACTGTAAAAATTTATAGGGGGATACAAACTGTTTCCAGGGACTGATTAAAAAATAAAGCTGCAGCGGAAGAGAGAGATATTGGATTTTTTTTTTGGAAACTGGAGACCTTTGTTGTCAGTATTTACGACATTCCCTTTTGTACTTCATCTTGTTTGTTTGATTAACTAGTCTCACACTTTTGTATGTCTGTAATTTATTCATTGTACTATCTGTGGCTTTTTTTCGGAGTGAATAAGGTTTTACCACCATTGGAATGAAGGCTTTCATGCAATATAACACTCCAAATGGAATGAGTTATTTACTGCATGGTAAAAGTTTTATAACTTTTACTGTTTATAACTGTTTGAAGCTTGCGGTTTTGGAGCTTCCCTCTGTCCCTGCCTTGGCTGTAAGTTGGATGTGTGCCCCAAGATCATTATCGTAAGTGTGTGGTTTAACACCTGAACCACCAAGTTGTCATTTATTTTTCGCTTCCTTCAATACTGTGGTGCAACAGTTATTTGTAGCTTTATGAATATATGTAATTTTAAAGCCAAGGTCAAACCCAAAATATAAACTGCTAGATGGTTCTAGAGCACCATCTGTACATTTGCATGCATGTTAGTGTTAGGTAAGTGTCCAGGTCACTGAGCCCCCACCCACCAGGTTCTTGGACCTTCCATGATTGTGCAGAGTCATAGACTTAATGAGCTTACTTTTCCTAGGTTTTCAGTCATGTCTGCCTGTCAAAATGTACAATCCAGCATTTTACTCATGTCAGTTGTAGATTCTGACACCAGAATGTTAAAAAGAAATACTAAAAAATACTGTTTTGTCTGCAAACAGTTTGTGTCCGAGGAGGAAAATGTTAGGAGTTTCCCCCACTACGCTGAACATAATGGAAATTGATAAGAAGTGCTAGTTTTTGCTCTGATTAGTTAACTAATTCTTATGTTGGCCTTCCACCCATTTGGGAAGCCACTCCAGGTGATTCAGTGAAAGCATAAATAAAGCTGTGTCAGCTAAGTAAATGTTTGGAGACAAAGCATTGGAAAATATCACATGAGTGAACTCTAAATGTCCTTCCTTTGCCCAAAGAAGGATCACGTAGCGATCCAGAGTGATTGCTGATGATGGTCGCCAGCGTGGCCTATGGTGCAAACATTTGTCAGTCCGCCACTCCCAGATGTTAAATATTTGTTGATGCGACTTCAGGCTGACTGAACCACATTAAACTGGCATTAATGTGGATTAAACTGCCACATCTGTCAGTTGGGTGCTATCACTGAAACACGCAGAGACTGCAACAAGCAATGCTGTTTTCTTCCTCCTCCGGCTTATTTCTCAAGCGTTAATATTTAGGAATTACTCCAAATTAATTTTTTGTAACGCTTGGCTATTAAATTGCTGTCTTTTGTTTTCCTGTAGTGTTAGCAAAAGAGGATAACACAGCAGTTCTAACACAGATTGCACATTATATTGATCAGCATGGAGGAAATCCTTGCTTTGTTTTAGTGCTGTTGTGCAGTAGTCTTTGCTATTCATTTAATATATTGTTGATCACTAAACTCCATAGTGATATTTCACAAGTTTTGGCTTTGTTATTCCAGCCAATGAACTATTGACTCCTCTTCATTGTATCATGTGGCTCACTTAATTACAGCACAAACATTTTGGTGGTCCGTTAGCATGTGATCTGTGTCACACGCCGTGTTTACCTTAGATGAAAAGTGGATAGGCCATGTTTGTTTTCACCACAGAAAGCTTGTTGGCAGCGTTTCTGTCCTGCCAGGGAGTGGAATCTATTTCGCTGCATGGCAAATTCCACTCCATTTATGAACAGATTTCAGTGGTCAACAGGACTGCTAATCAGCAATCAGTAAACATCTGCTACTATCTATTAATAACGTGGTGCAGGTAATTTATGATCAAGGGCTGCTGGCGTATTCATTTAAAAATATATTTATGCAGGTGATGGGGTACAGCTTGGAGCCACAGTCAGCACCATTTGTAATTGTGCAACAAATTAGAGAGCAGAAGACAACTAAATTAAAAAGGCAGATGACCCTGCCAGATGGGGTAAAATGTAACAAATGTGAAAAGCTGTGGAACTGCTAGTCGTGCAGATGCTGATGGTTAATTGATTTCAAGGAGCAATTGTGAACCAGATACAAGGTTGTTCATTGACTGTGTCTCCCTGCAGTTCCCAGGCTCCTGGGGTTGTAAATTGCTCCATGTCCGCAAAGACGAAGAGACAGGTCCTGGTTTCTGTGATAACTCAGTGCAGATTCCAGTGTGGGTTTTTCCCCTGGATTTCGAACACAGAAATAGGACTAATGCTGAAAAATACCGTTGGTGCCACATTGCAATTTGTCATACCTGCTACACAGTGCCATATGTGCTGTGCAGGACTGGGAGGTGGCGGTGTAGATTCAGTGACTTTTCTCTACAACAGGAAGCGTTTTTCAGTTGCTGCTGTCGATTTCTGGTGTCCAAACATGCAAGCTGAAGGATGAACAGATTGAAAAAAAAAATGCATCACACAGGAACTGTTTACAGGAGTACTACTGTCTAATAAATGTAACTCTGTTCAAAGATGTTTACATTACACACTTTGGTAGTGGTTGCAAATTCGTAAAAGAACTGAGTGCTATTTGTTTGTATAGTTATTTACATTCTGAGACCTGTATGTACCTGTTTATTTTTTATTCCTACCTTGGCTCTCAGGTTTAGAAAACTGGCAATTCTGTCAATTCTATTCTTTAATATATATTTTGTAGTTTTTAAAATTTTGTTTTGTATTATTTATATTTTTATTGACATTTTCTTTTCATTTTCAAACATTTAATGTAATGTATTTGCAAGACTGTGTATGCAGTTAGTAGTCAGAGTTTTGTGAAAAAATGACATTTATGGGTGTTTACAGATGTAAATCCTGACAAGCCTCAATATCTGCTTAAACAAAGTTAGCAGTCAGTACTCTATTTCATGGCTAGCTAATGAGCCTAAATGCTAACAAGTGGCATTTTTTGCACAAACTGAGAGCAGCTTGCACATAACACTGTATTCCATAATAATCACCTTTTGCATAGTGTTTTTGACTTATGATTATTATATACAGAGTATTAAGGTTGCTTATAGTCAAGGTTAGTACAACGTATGGCTGACTGAAACCCACAGACACTTAAACACGACTTTAACAGCATCAATAATGGGCAATTTATTGAACAGGAATTAATAGTGTGTCCTATAAGTATGACAAATTCCTATTCTTATCCTTAAATCCAGGCAGATTCACTCATCTTTGGTGCCTATTATGTAAAGATAGCTTGAGATGCTGGGTATTGTTATTACTTTTCTTTCTGGTATTTTTTCTTGACAATCCTACAAACTCCATTTGGATCCACTGCAGGTGAAACCAAAATGGGGCATCTGAAGCAATAACAATGGTAGATTGAGGAATATGAGCATTTTCTCTTGTGAATGGATTTACCCTGGTACACCTCAGAACATTTATTTGGGTTCAAGACTGCACCCTAATGATGAAGATCAATAACAGCATCATTATGGTAATGAATTGTAGCTCTCACTTTGTAATGTAATATTTTATTTATGTTCTTTTATATCATTCTGATAAAGATGGCTGTTCTTGTGACTTTACTTTGTGCCACACGTTCATAAATATAGTAAGTACTTTTAAAAAGCATCATTTATTTTTGTTGCTTTAAATCAGCCAAATACAAAGAGAAGATTAGCTCTGGGTGAATGAAGTCTAACATGAAAGGGAAATGATAATACTGGGGAATACTAGGGCTTTTAATGCCACTATAGTAATTCTTTGATGCAGTTCATCATGTGGTGTTTATTATGTGGCCTGTGCCATTGATCTTATTTATTCAAGTAACTGCAAGTCAAATAGTTGAGGGAATTTACAGTTTATCAGTTTTGATGCCACTTTCTTGTACTATTTCAGTGGATGGGAAAAATTAAGGAAAGACAAACAGTATGAATAATCCGTTTTGCAGCAGCAATGGAACCATGTTGCTGAGAGAGCTTTTCCATCATCACCGGGTGTATTCCTTCCTTACGGTGTAGACAAACATTTACATACAGTGCGTTTGCAGGTTTTGATGTGAAAATACATTCTTTATTTGTTTTGAAGACCCCCCTCGGGTCAGTGGTGCAATGGTGCCCCACGCTGTACTCAAACCTGAAAGCTCCATGTACCTCCACAGCTGCTGCTCCATACTTCTGTCTCTAATGCTACTGACTGTATAAATGGTCACATCACATTGAATAATCATATTATCAAATGCACCCGTAATTTTGGTTTAGGATCATTTTCTGATAAATGATGCAGTAAATCGCTGTTTTGTATTATCTTTATGTGGATCCTACCCACTGTCTACATTCTGTCCCCCTTCCCCCCAAAGAAATTCTCTTGTACTGACAAGCGCAATCTGTTGTACAGGTGACACACAGTGAAAACCCATGCAAGACTGTAAAATGCAGACACGTGCAGAGGTCAGATAAACAATATGCCAATATGCCAATACCAAGTTATCCATTATGCTCAGAGACTATCTGCCCAGTACCCGGGGCAGGAGAGTGAAAGGATTGCAAAGGTCTCCAGGAAAAGCCGACAGCTGGTCAAGTTAGCATTTTCTCCCCTCCTCTAGGTTAATTCACTTGATGAACAGCCACAGTTTGGTGTGTCATATATCAAAAAGGGGGCTTCAGTAATCTTTGCTCGAGGGCACAGATAACAGACAGATAGACACGTGAATGAGATTGGGGGGGGAGCAACTCATCCTTTTCTGCTAACAGTGCGGTGGAGATAAAGGAAGATTCATGAGTCATCTTGCACCACATACCAGTGGGCACCCCATTTTTCCTCTCCCTCCAAAAAAAAAGGGCGCAGGAAGGCAATCTGCTTGTCAGAGTGTCCATCAGGCACTTTTGCGGGAAATGGGGTCCTTCAGGCTTCTTCACCCTGGAGTCAGCTATTTTCTTTATGGCAGTTTTTTTAATGGTATCCATAAATATGTGTAGGGTTATAAGTACCTTTATCACCCCAGGATGGTTTTCATGGGAGGAGCAATCCTGAGTGCTCTTGAACTGTGCGGCTCCCTGTGGAGCCTGTGGAGGAATGTGAACTAACGGTATGTCGGGAGGGGACGGGGGGCTTTGATTTACTCAGACGCTGAGATGAAGGCTTTTTACAGTTAAGGATAGGACAGCGTGATCTTTTGTGAGAGTGCCTCAATCTTTTTAAAGACATTGTCAGCCTGCCTTGTTTACATGCCCAAATGGAGCTGATGAAAGCAGACAGCTACCACTTTTTAAAGCTAATCTATGTAACAAAGATTCAAGATTCAAAAAACTTTATTGTCTATCACATAATGATAGAAAATTGTCTTGGGTTAGGGGCTAACAAACAACATAAAAACATACACCAATGAAAAACTCACATAAAATTACATTAAAAACACATTCACTTCCATAAATAAGTAAATAAGAGCATGTGTGCAAAGCTAGATTAAGAGATAGTGACGGTCTGTTTGGCCTTGTTTAAAATGGATATTGCATTGGGAATGAAAGAGTTTTTGTAAGTTCTCTTTTTGGCCAGAGGTGCTCTGAAGCGTCTGTCTGATGGGAGTAACTGAAAGAAATGGTAAAGGGGGTGTGAAGAGTCCTTAGTGATTTTCTTTTCACTGTGTGACTGTAAAGGTCTGAGAGTTGGGTCTGAGTGGTGCACACTTTGGTTGCACACTTGATGATTCTTGTGAGTTTTTTCTTGCTTTTCTCTGAGGAAGTTGTACCAGGATGCAATGTTGAATGTGAGGACTGATTTGATGAGTGAACGGTATACTGCTATTAGAATGTCCTGTCTGACATTGAAACCTTTCAGCCTCCTCAGGAGAAACATGCGTTGTTGGGCCTTTTTGTAGACCCCGTCTGCATGTGGTGTGAAGAACAGGTGGTGGTCGATCTCAGTGCCCAGGTACTTAAAGATTTCGACCGACTGTTCCACCACCTGCCCTTCCAGCCTGAGTGTTCCAGAGAGAGGGTGTGGGGTGCTACTTTCCACCTGTATTAACTGACTGAGCCAGTGCAGAGCTGGTTCTCATTGGAAGCATTTTCAAACAAGTATTTCAGGACTGTTGAATTGCAACTCTTATCTGCCTGTTTGTCTATATATTTAATTATACCAGGTGATGAAGCATCAGGCCTACATCACAAAGTCATGTCTGTGATCCTCTTAGAACATTGGAACGACTGCTTAGCATTGAGTGTCATGATTGGTCCTTGTCTATGTGCCTCCTTTGCATTTCTGTCAGCAGCAATGGCACCATAGCAAGAGAGGCTCCGCTGGTGCTGGGGTGTCCCACTTGGTGGCAGTTCTGCATGTTTGTGTGGACCTGTTTTCATACAAATGACTGCTTCTCTTCCAAGTGCTGTTTGTTCCCACTGCAACACTGGTGAATTTAAATACTGCTTCCAGGTGAGGTTAGAAAGGTATGTAGAGAACAGCAAAAATGTATTCAATGACCACTGTGAAGAATTTACATTTACATGGCATTTGCTTTTCAGGCACTGTTATCCAGAGTTACTGACCAAAGTTACACTTTTACATACAGTGATACAGTTGGATATTTACTGAGACCATTTGGGTTAAGTACCTTGCCCAAGGCTATAATAGCAGTGCCTCATCAGGGAATTGAGCTGGCAACCTTTGGGTTGGTGATCCTGCTCCTTACCACAATGCACAGGGCTGAAAGTGGGAAGGGCAGGAAACAAATGTTCTTAATGACATCTCACACTCAGAGCAGGCCCCCCCACCCCAACCCCTGAGTTACAGAATGGCAGCTGTTGCTATCAGACCATTTACTAACAGCATTAGCACCGTGAATGTGAATGTCAATATCCTTGCCTCAAGCTGAGTGATGACAAGTATTTGTCACTCAGTGACCATTATGTTAATAAAAAGGTTAGCAAGACAGAGCCTTCAATCAAGTGGTTGGGGGTACAGAGGGGAGGGGAGGGGGAGATCTGTCAGTGCACCTTTTTAAAAGTGCGGCCTCTGAGGTGAGCTCCCAGCTTGGGGGAGCTGTGATTCAAGTGATTGATCTGTGTAAATCTTTTCTCTTTTTTTTTTTAACTACTGTCAGCAGGAAGTCAATGCTGAGGGGGCCACCTTGGAATTAAATGTGATATTTCAGTCGTGATGAATATCCTGCCTAACAGCACCTGTCTGTCACCTGAAGGAGCAGGGTTTGAGTCCGGTCTAGACTTAAGGTTAAAAAAAAAGTGTGTCATTAAATGCAGCTGATCTAATGTTTGCCAAGTCAGCAATCACTGTGTTGTAGTGATGCGCGGGTCAGGGTTTTTTAATACCTGCACCCACCTGACCCATTATGAGAGCCAATCCACACCACCAAACCCGCAAAAATATGCGTTAATCAAACACCCGAACCTGACCCGACCCGCAAACCACCAACTTTAGCCTGTATAGCGATGGCATCCATACCATAGAGTAAGAGATAACGTTTTCTTATTTAGTGCTTGTTTCAAAAAGGACAGACACTCGTGTAGACAACAAGGTTTTGCATGAGCCACCATAGGCTACACCAAAATGAGCAGTGTTGCACTATTTTGTTTTTGGGCTGTTTGCCCAAACGTTAGCATAATACATTGATTGCAAGGCGTAGCCTATTGTATCTTAGCCTAATAGTGTCTGGGTCTAGGCTACTAAATAAACAGATGAATTGTTCCAAATGATGTTCTTGTTGAATAGCAGCAAAACAGGTAACCCTTCATTAAAGACATGAACATCATATTTGTACAATGCCTCACAACTCAAGCAGATAACATAGTCTGATATCACCGGACAGGACAACCTGCCTGAATCTCTCCCATACCTTACTTTTTTTGGCTCACTTTGCATGCAACCTTAGTATCATCCGTTTTTTAACTTTTCTCTGATTAAGTCGGCCATATTGTCAGTGGTAACCTCTTCTTTCTGACCAAAAAAAAAAAAGTTATGGTGGTGTATAATCTAAACAAAAGCTACAGATACCACTTAGGGAAAAAGACTCATAGGTGAAGCCTATTATCAACACTCTAAAACACATGCATTGACAAAACCACACATGCAAATTGATGATAAAGCTGCTGATAAGATATTAGGCCAGGCTATAAATTATGGCATAGCCTAATGCATTATAAATTATAGTCTGGGTGCAGAGAGATGTGTGATAGATGCAGGTTACTTTATAGTTTGGTAATGCAGATTATTGAGAGCCAGGACATAAGAGGACCTACACCCCCCGGTGCATGTGTGTGTGTTTGAGAGAGAGAGAGAGAGAGAGAGTGACAGAGAGATGGGAAGCGAAGGTGGAAGGTGGACTAGTAATCACGGCCTAGCCCAGCGCATGCCATTTGGAGAGCCTATAACGCAAAGCCTATTGCGCAAAATGTTTTTATAAGTTATTTATAACTTTCTTGGTACACTGCTTTGTCACTTTTTGACCCGACCCCCCCAGAACCCACGGGTAAACCCACAGGACCCACGGGTTATGGGTCGACCTGCGCATCACTACGGTGTTGTCATTGGGTCCTCCTTGCCCAAAGCAGTGCTCTGAGCAGTTCAAACCACTGGTGCTTATTTTTCAGTACTAGTGAAGTGTCTTTACATTTTACTGGCAATAAAATAATATAGTTAAACTGAGATGAGAATACAACTCTAAAGATTTCATGTTACACAAGTATAGGTTGTGTGTCAAGATCCTGATGTGCTCAAGATGTGCAAGTTCTGGCCTTGAAGGTTAACATTTCATACCTTTAACCTTAACCTTCAGACAGTAAGGGTATTCACTGGTGATGGTTAGTACTGGTATTGTAATAAATTTTCAATGTGCGAAAAAATAATATTTTTCTTTATCATTAAGTGCCAGGTACCTAAAGCAGTTAAATTCACGCACTTTAATGCCTGCAGCATTATTCATTTGTCAATTAATTTAATAGGTTATTTCTGCAGTTATAAATCTCATTATATAAACCTGAACATTTCTGCTTTAAATTGGCACACTCCTTTACAACAGAAATGATACATGAACTGTTTTTTGCAATGTTTCCTGAATTGGAAAGAAAGAGATTGTGGTTACTAAGTAGGCCTCATTAGACCCTCATTATTGTGTAAGTGTGTTGAATTTTTTTTTAACTCTTGGTCCAGAGTGCAGCTAACTCGAACATGACACTTGGCGTCGGTTAAGAGCATTCTGCTATTCGCTTGAGGGCGACAGTCACAGTTATTTTTAATGTCCAGAGTGGCCACTGACCTTCAGTCCCTGCTGATCAGAGCACCTACCGGCCCTGGCTTTAATTCTGTGGAGATATACACCGGCTTTTTGTGGTCAGCTCTACCCCTCCTGCCCTGGCAACATCCCGCGTCTTGTTTCAGGCGCATTTTGGCCGTAATGTTCTGTGACCTTTCCCCACAGAACAAGGCCAGTCAGGGAGTTTTTCCACGAGGGGAAAATTGAGCCGTTTTATTCTTCCCCCGAGGAGCCTTGCATTTCCACTCCACAATGTTTACTCCAAGGTTATCATTTTCTCCAACTCACGGCTGGAAAAAAGGCACCATTGATTCACGGGGATGATAGATGCAGAGAGGCTGGCTATTGACACAACCATTGACAGCTTTCAGTAAATTCTGCATCTCTTAATTACTCCCACTGCTAAATGATACACCTTACAGTCTGGAAGGGGTGGAGTTGATAGCTCCTAGCATTGTTCTGGCAGCACCGACCACCAGGGCCATGTGATTTAGGCAGATGGAGAATCTGTGTGATCCGATCCATGTGAATAGATTAGGCTGAAGAGCCTCATGCTTGCGATTCTCCTTGGTGGTTTGGCTTTCATCATTTTACAGCACAAATAAATCAACTCCACTCTACTCTGTTTTACATGAGCCACAACATTTCATTTCTGTGTTTTAGCAAGAGAGAAGGGGAGACACTTTAATAGATTATGATTAGTCACCTGATTTTAATTCACCTTAGTTAAGGAATAGCACTGTCTTTACCTTGAGCACTCTAAACCTCTCTTTGCATGTCAGCTTGTTTGTCGATATGAATCCATAATTATGTAAACATATGTAGATTTACTGAAATCTATTTCCGTTTAAATGTATTTATGTTTTCAAAAATTGGACTCAAATCCTGTTGGAAATGGTGATTGCCTCAGTATGAACAGCCTCATCCATTAAAAATATCTCCCGCAGACACTCAAAGACTGCTGTCGTCTTTAAGATTAAGAAAATATTGCAGCTAATGGGGGTTTCTGGGAGAGCTGAACCATGGTCCTCCACTCCACAGTGCAGCAACACCCCATCTGGGGTTGCTCTACCCTGGGGATGGATGTGTAGATTATGTAATATGAGCGCAAATGGGCCCTCAGCCATTCCCACAGCACCCTTGAATCGCTGCTCCAACGGGCTCGGGTCTCCCCCAATGGGCCAGCTATTGTGCGGCAGACAGAGTTGGCGATGGGAAGTGGTGTAATCCTGATGCCACCCTGGATCAGTCTGTTTGGCTTTCACACTGTCCCAGTGATCCTCCCCTGGCACTCCGAAAGGCACTCCTTCATGTGCTGTTACCAAGGAGACATCTTAGAGAGACAGCAAAGACCATGTGTGCCTCAAAAACCAAAAACCCCCCTTCCATGAACAAGTCTTTTTAAATGGAAAGGGTATCACACTGTATGGCACTTCCTGCTTGCAGTGATACCACGGCCATGTTAATGCATGTTCACTGGAGTAGCATTGGTATGTGATCAGAAAAATATTGTTAATGTATTATTTCCTTTTTCTCCTGCACATAAACACCTGGTCATGGTGTGGAGAAGATGTCAGGGCAGACCCCTGTGTTCACAGCATTCACGTCAGCTTTATTTATTCAAAGTTTACACCCAGAGCACTTCTGCTGTCATTGTTAAATGTGCCGGTGAAACAGCAGCCTGGCAAGCATATGGCATGCTTTCTTGGAATGATCCTGCATGCTTTCCCTCCTCCCTCTGGGACTGTCATCATGAGGTACATACTGCCCAAAGAAAATCCAGGAGTACACCACACTTAGCTGTGTTTGCCAGTGCCATGCCCAGAGGAGGTAACCCTGCAAGGCATGGCTTGGCAAATCACTGCGCATGCAAACAAAAGAGCGCATCCTCAATTTCATAAAATGCACATTAGCACTCCGGCTTCTGAAACCGGTAGCATGCTTCAAATCCTTTGCAGAATTTTTTTCCTCTTCATCACAGGTGGGTGGGAAAGAGGCAGTCACATCCAGTGGCAGTCATTTCACCTTTCATTGGATTAGACAAACCCAAGCCCATGCAAAGGACGTTGAAATAAATTGATATAATGGTAGGAATTTGTACCTGGGAATTGTGAGTGTTGAGTATCTAGTCTTGTGATTTCTAGCTTTTACACTTGACATGGTATGAAACATGAACCCCATCTGCCAAAAGGACAAAAAATCATTTTTTTTCCATATTACATATGACTGTGGTTTGTGAGATCATCTGGGATCATTCCAGAAGTCAATGGGATGTGGTTGCAGAGGTTGTTGATTTAGCCAGTGCTGACAACTAAAAGGTTGCTGGTTCAATTCTCTGCTAGAGTACTGCTGCTGTACACTTGGGCAAAGTACTTCACCCAGTAAATGTCTGGCTATATAAATGGATGAAATTGTAACCTATGCGAGTCACTCTGAATAAGAATGTCTACTAAATGGCAATAATGTAATGTAAGAGACAAGGAAGGAAGTGGATGACATCTGAAGCCCAGTATGTTGTTTTCCTTTCTCCTGCTCATTGCTGGTGATTATAAACATGCATATCAACAATGGAGAGAAAGATCAGTCAAGCAATATGGTTCAGTTTCTTTCCAAAACTGTTATGGTGAACAATACTCTAATAATTTGTGTAAAATGTGTCAATGTGAACATTTAAATCCTTTTTCACGAAGAAAAATTAACACCACAACTATGGCATCAAATTCAGAGGTGGGCACTCTACAGACTCTTCTACCACTTTTTAAGATAAAGCCATTGTCTGGATATGAAATCATCTCAGCTGACATTTCAAGCGTCTGTCAGCTGCTGATCGAAAGGCAGCTTATATATATGCAGAACTGTGATCCTGGAACAGCCAGTCCCTGGTCAAACTCAATAGTGCACCTCTTACCATTATGTGAATCCATGCTCCAGTTTTTCCTTCACAGTCAGTTTATTAAATAACAACAGAGAGAATCCATGCCCCCCACCCCATGATCCTGTCAGTAGGGGCTCCTTATGCACACTGAACAATATGCTTTGATTTGACATGATTATAAATCTTTAATTAAATATGGCAAGACATTGCTGTCAGTCTGGTTTACTTTCTCATGTCCCATTGTCTGATTACTGATATCTGAAAATAATCAGCCGAAGTTATTTATGCAGTAGCTGCACATTCCTTTTTGACTTGCTTTTCCCAGACAGCAGACAGTGCTTTTGGATTGGCTGAGATTCTGGTAATGCACATGTTTCAACAAAGCAAACGTAATACACAACTATAAATCTAAAAACTATACTTGAATACACCCATAATGGTGAGCCTCTGTTATTTCCAAATGCACCCTGCATAATGAGTCTCTGATTCATTCTGAACCTTTAAACCCTGGATGTTGTGGGCAAATGGTTAATGAAAGTGATTGTGCAGCAATGACTCAACAATAGTGTGGAAATAAATGCAATCCCCAGTGGATCTGGGGATTTTGCAACCCTGTTGCACTTGCTGAACCCTGTTGCATACACTCTGGGCGTACACACACACACACACACACACACACACACACACAGGCAGATATTTGTACAGTTGCAACAAGTCACTTATCACTTCTTACATATACAGTAGTTTGCTTACCCAAATGATCAAAAAGAGAACATCTGACACTCATACAAAAGGACCTGGTGGGACTGGAATGCTGCATGTTAAATTGTTGTAATTGCAAAACAGTTTCACTCTTCTCAGTGGGTGACCATTCCCTGCTCCTCTATGTTTCACTGTCTCAGCAGTGAGCTAGCTAGCTAACTGACATAGCTATGTAACACCTTGCAGGGTGCTTGTCCTTTTCCCAAATAAAAAATCCAGACATTTTCCAGACTTTTTCAAAACTGATCATTATTTTTTAAGACCTCGACTTTATGCAGTTTTGTGCTTGCATGCATACTTTTTTGTTGAGATTGTAGCTTTTATGTTTAGTAGAAAAGTTCATTTTAATAAAAGCATGAATAAATGAATGAATGAATGCAGAATTCACAGTAAATCATGTTTTACTAGCATAATAAATGTTTTTAAAACGTATGAAAATCAAAAAAGTGCATCAATTTTACACGAACATGTTTCACCAAGAGCACAGTCAGAACAATAAAAGTATGAATGAATGAATGAATGAATGAATGGATGAATGGATGGATGAATGACCACAATATGGTTGCACTGCTAAATCAGATTTAGTTATTTTCACTCAATTGCAGAAACTAGGCACACCTAAACTAATGAATTCTATTGTAATACAATAGTGCTGGAATAAAGCATCATGTTTGGTATGATTTCAGTTTTGTTGAAACAATCTGGGACAGAGAGCGATTATTATGGTGGCTAGTCTGTGCCACAGACTGTGGTACTATTAAATTGTGTTGAATTCAAAATAAAAATATTTCTTAAGCCAATCCTCACAAATTGAAATTGGCTGGCAAAAAGAGAGGCTTGTGTCACTCAGCAAGATTGCTGTATGTGTAAGGTTAACAGAATTACTAATGAACTAGCAACTGAAATGTGTGTTACCATAAAGCTAACTGCAGCTAACATCCCAGTCAGTCAGCATGTTCAGCTGGTCAGACATAATGTTACACCAGAGAGTGTAGGAGGGAGGCAATTGTTCTTATGGACCGAGACACGCCTGTAATTCGTCTAATTAGCATATTAAAGATCCCAGGTAAATCTGAGTGAAATGCAGAGATTGATGTAGAGGATCAATGGCAGGACGTAAGAAAAGAAATTATTCGGACACGGAGATAGAGGTGATGGTTGATGAGGTGGGGGGAGGGGGGAATGTCCTTTTTGGAGGCCAAATAGGCGACATTTCAAATCGATGGAAAAATGCGGAGTGGCTCAAAGTGGTGACTGCTATGAATGCAGTTTCACCAGAGCTGCATTCCGTGGAGGAGAAGACAAAGAAGTGGTCGGATTTTAAACCTGAGTGTCCTCGCACCATTTAGGGAATCTGAGCACTTGGAACGTAGGTCTACAGGACACACAATATTAAAATTTATGAACGATTCTAACCACTGAGAGATAACTGCTACAATCAACAAAATAATAGCCAACAGTGTCAGGGTCATTAAGTTAAAAAAAAAACAAAGACAATCAGATCGTTTTGTCTGTCTTTCTGCTCATGCCATGCAGCTCTCTCGCTCTCTCTCTCTCTCTCTCTCTCTCTCTCTCTCCCTCTCTCTCGTTGACCGAAACTTCCCTGTGTCGTTTCCAAGGAGTATTCCAACATCTCCAATATTTTTGTTGTCTGTGCTATTTTTCTATAGGGTACATAACACTTAAACCGGGGGGGGGCAAAGCCCCCTCTTTCCCCCTCGTGGAGCCGGGTGCGGACACACTGGTCCTGTGTGTGCTTATTGTTTTTTGGCCTCTCTCTTTTAATACTGGCTTCACCACTGCTGTGAAATAAATGTATTAATTCATTTTGAAACAGTAGTTTTGTGTTGTTGTTATATAGCCTTTCAGAGCTAATTTCATGCAGCTATTGCATGGTTAAATCAATGAATTTCATTAAACCTACTACCAGACCAATTTTAGGTGGTGACCTGGCAACCTTCCCCAAATATTCCTATTTCATATAATGGCCATGGCACACAAACACATGGAAAAGGTAAGGTAGGGAATTGTTCGCATCTAGTCAAAATGCCACTATATTGCCATCCGCAGGATGAAAAAACAATGCAGAAATAGGCAACAGCAGGATGATAATCTACTGTTTTACTGTATAAAAAGATTTGCCCCCTTGTCATTTTTAACTGCCCCCTCAGTCGCTGGGACCTGGCGCGATAACACTCATCAATGATTGACACAAGACCCATTTACTTGCATCACCGTTAGTTCCTCTTGGTGTCGCTAATCTGCAAATTAGAAATTTTATGCGTACGCCACCTCGGGACCATGCGCAGACGTACACAAGTTTTATCGGCAAGTACAGTAAATACCGTTTTATGTGCAGAAAAGTTCTCAGCACGATTTTAGTGCGTACGCACCGTTGATACATGTGGCCCCTTAACTCTTAATATGAAAAGCCATTGAAAACAAATCCTATAAAAATGGCAAACCAAGTGTGACAAGACATCGTTTAGCTGTTCTATCAAAAGAGGTTGCTAATTAGACTTAGAGCCAGCCCTGACCAATTTGTTACCCTAGACAAGATTTTAGCTGGTGCCCCTTGCATCACAGCCAATTTCACCACCACGGTTAATTGTGGTTTTAAACTATTCTTTATGGTCAGAACATGACAAACACTTGCCAAACAGCATTCACAAATCTGAGGTAGAACATTCAAAACAATTATAATGATAAAATCTTTTTTCAACATCAAAATATGATATGCATGAGTAAAACTAAATAAAATCCTTTTTCAGTCCTTTTTCCTCAACAAAATAAATATCTTAATAGAAAAATTAAGTGCTGCAGTGTGATACAGCACACATGTAAGATGGCTCGGACTACACAGTTTAAAAGTGTTTTAAAGGATAATGTCAATAAATAAAACAATAAATAGACAAAGAAATCCTAATTCTGGTCTGCATGCCAAACCCTTTGTACAGACGGTTTGAAACATTTTTAAAGTGTTTTAGCTGACAATGTAAACAAAGAGGGGCTTTGGTCTTTTTGACATGATATATATATATATATATATATATATATATATATATATATATATATATATATATATATGTATATATATATATATGAATTAGGCTACTGATGTTAATCGTATCACGTTTCACGGCCAGTGTCAGTTCAGATAACTCGCCCATCCCCCACAATCAGGTAAGTCTAACTAAGAGCGGGGGGGGGGGGGGGGGGGGGGTGATACTGCGGGCAATATATACCAGACTTATTTTAATAATTTAATAACCTTTTGTGCTCAATCCTTCAGTTGTATAAATAAAGAGGTATATATTTATCAGTTTTGTGTGGTGAGCACTAATTCTGGAGAGGCAAGATGCTGTGTACATTTGGACATAGTTCAACGAGGCTTGTCCTGTCTGTGAGAACATTTTGTCACAGGAAATCTCTCTTGATCCAGGGGATTTTGAATCAGAGCCTGTCGAGCATTGAGAAATCGAGAAAGCCGCTGTCATTAGAGGGCCATCATATGTGTGCACTTTAGCCCAGAAAGAAAGATTGCGGGCCAAGAGGGGATAAAAACTGAATTTATAACAGATGAAGACCTCGCACATTATGTGGCACAACTTGAATCATCAAATGGATGTGTGAGGATGGATGTGTTAGGAACCACATTCGGTGATTCACTGCAGGCCTTTGACATATTTGTTGAAATTCCCCAGGATAAAATTTATACTTTGTTGAATGTAATGCCTTTAAATCAGAATTACATAATCTTCAATGCCCTATCAATATCTTTCCTGCTGGTGGAAGAAAAGTCTCTTATTTCACTTACCAAAGGGAAAATAACTTCAGACAAATGATTTACAAGGGTCAAACTAAACCTCTGCGAACAAGGCTCCCCTATAAGCCTGTCTGTTTATAATGTTATTTAATGAATGGAAAAATGTTGTCCAAACTTCAACCAAAAGTTAATCAGGAAATACTTCTAAATGTCTAAATCTGTGTAGGTCACTTTTGTGCTTTGAACTGTGTAAGTGATAGATGTGCAAAGAGATATTTGCCACCTTACCACTGGTTTTAAAGTAGATAAATCATTTTGTGCAGCATACCAGCCCTAAGCATACCTAGACCAAATACTCCAGTATGGCACAAGTATGGATTTCATTGTTAAGTCAAATTGTGCAGTACAATCGCATTGTGTTCTTATACAATAATGTACTGTGCTGTAACTACTAGAACTACAGAATTGTAAACAACTTGGACTCTACACTGCTTTCCAGACTTCAGACCTGACATACTGTATAAGACCCAAATTCTGACCACTAAATCCTTAAAGGATTTCTGATGTAGTTTAGCATAGTTTCATTAGTTCATTTTTTATTACTGTAAGTGAGTTCATTGAATACAAATGAACACTCCTCTTTGAATTACACTTTGGGATCATGTATTTAGGTTTCACTGAAGGATAACTGTTTTTGTTTCCTTCTTGCTTCTGCAGTATGTATTAAATTAGCCTTGTGAGTCATTCTGCATACATAAAATATATAAATAAGTTACCATGAAATGCCAACATGTTTAAAAAAAAAACTTAATGACTTCACACAAAAAGATCCAAAGATACTTTCAGGTGCATTAGTTGTCTCCTTCCTTTAAGGCACTTCCTGTACCTTCCTTTTCCTCTCTCTGCCTGAGTGAAAATGGGATGGCCATAGGATGTTTTTGTTGTAGTACCTCAAGTTAAGGAAAATTGTCAAGGCTTACTTGCAAATCTGGCATTATGGTATACACAGCATGTGAATATAATTTTGGTTTGATATTTGTGTTGAATTATTAAAAGTGCATTTTAACAGCTCATTCATTTACTGCCAATAGCTGCTGGATTTTACCACTACTCTCCTCTGATAGCAAATGTTCAAAGTCGACCTAGATGCTGAAATTTGATCATTAACTGGAAACTAAAAATGTTGTGTACTATGGCTGCATAAATGTACAGGGTTAGATAGAAGAGGTGCCAGATATCCTAAACTACCTTTCTTGTTTTTGGATATTTACAATAGCAGCAGCAGCAGACTAAATGGTGAAAGTCCGCTAACATGCTAACAGCATCTCCGGTAAATAAATTTTGCCATTCTGGGCACCTTTCAGCTTTCCAAAGTTATGCCTTTCATTAGAATGTTGGGAGGTATAAAGGCTGACAATCTATGAGTATTCATGATACCACCTCAGTGATTAGCTGCCATGGAAAGCCAATGACCAAAACCACCAGTAGTGTGCCCCCAGGAACAGTCTAGTAATATTCATATTCAACCCATATTCTACAGTCTGATCCCACCATTTAACTGCCAATCCTAGCAGATCCAGAGACAAAGCAGGTCAGATTTTGGTCTGGTTTGTCTAATACTGAGACACTTACTGATTATGGCTGTGGCTGGGATAAATCAGTCTGCAGCTTTTGTAAGGTAAGCTTTAAGGTAAGGCTGAGCCATTTTTTTGCAGTTTTTTTTGTTTGGTTTTTGGAAGAACAGGACGGCCAGCTCCCTCGCAAACAGTGGAGTGGTACAGGGTCATATGGGATTAGGAGCATTTAGGCACATTGAGGGGGAGAGAAGCTTTCTAAAGCCTTACAAGTTAAGAGGAGCAGTCAGAAGTCAGTCCTGTGTTTCATGGGATGGCTGGGAAGTGAATTGAGGCAAGAGCAGGCTTAATATGGTCACATTTTTTTCCCGAGATTCCCAGTGCCACGCACCATTGCTCCATGCGAGAGGGTGGCGGACAAATCCCCCCTGTTTCTTACTCTTCCCCCTCCTTCTCTTCTCCTTCTCTTACTCTCCGTGGCAGCCATTTCAACCCTCATCTGTGATTGGACCTGACAGGAGGTTGATTCAAATGAGTCTGCCTTGCGGGCAAGATCGGTCTGAAAACCCAAATTGAATCACAAAGGAAAGAGGTTTTCTAATGGGAAAACAAATTAACATCCCAGTCTAGCTATCTGAAATTATTCCTATTAAGTTGTGCCCAATAAAAAAAAAAAACAAATAAGAAAAAACAAAAAGCAAGACTTCTGCAAAACCCTGATGAGTGTTTAACCATCATTTATGTTCATATTAACGAATAAAGAAAACAATAATAAAAGGTTACTATTGATCAATAAGATATACTGCCTGAAACCTGGTGAGTGAAAGATTAATTTATTGTTGTTTTATTGGAAGGGAAAACACTAACTTCTCTGCCTAGGTGATTTATTTTATTGTTACTTTTTGTGACAGCAAAAGTGTGGCAACGGGGTTAGACTGAATATTAAATGTTGGTTATGGCCTTTTTAAGCCACTGTAGTGTTTCATTAGGCCCTAATTGATGTTGGGGATGTGTCGAAGTGCATTATCAATCTTTATTTGTGCGCTTTGCTACGACATTGATCAATGAAAATTGCTTTCGTTTGTTGACAGTATTGGACATTCCGCAGTGGGCCACAAGCAGGGACCACATAATAGTCTCTATAAGATGTGAGCAGCCGGATCAATAGCGCATTGAAATAAAAAAAGATGAAATTACTTTTCAGATGACAAGGAGCTCCAACACGACCAAATTTTCTCCCCCAGACTTGAAAACTGTCTTTTTTTAAGAGAAAAACAGCTGCTTCAAAGTTTTTGCTTCAAGCCCATTAAAATTCCTCCGAAGTTTCTACATATCACCACATCAGCTCATGAATTATGAATGGCCCTGTAGCAGCCACGCACTGTTAGCCTCTGGGTTCCCTCAAAGACCTGTTTCGTGTCTTGTAAATTTCGTTGTTTCCCAGGCCAAGGTAAATTGGAGCAGTATGAGAAATGGGATTTCTATGATTTATCATTCATGTTTCATAGTGCCAAAGCAAGCTAATAACTAGCTGCTACCTCCCCCCATGCTTTGCTTTGAAATTATGTTTGTTGTTCAGTTAAAGAATTTTCTAGTTCAATATTTATGTGTGCAGATTAAAGTTGCTCTAATCAATTTCAGACCGGGATGCGATTTGCCCTGTACATGGGCACCAATTACTGTTTGCAGTGAGAGCTGCATGTTATTTCTCTTGGAGTTAGTTTGCCTCACAGACTCATTACATCTGAACTCACATCTGCATTTAGTCATTTAGCAGAACCTCTTATCCAGAGCAACTCAGAGATTAGTGCCTGCAGGAATGTTAGGCTTTTAGAAGCATAGATTCAAAGGTACAAAGTTTTAATTAGATTCTTTTTTAGCCTGCCATGACTCCTTAACAAAGCTGACCACCTGCATGGACTCAGTCATCAACATGTGAGTCTGGCAGATGGAGCACTTTCAGGAGCTGGAGTGACAAACAAACTGCACTGCTCTTCACTACAAACTCTCCTGTGGCACACAGTGACTGACGAGCCAATGAGATCGTCAGTAGGAGTTGTAGTTGATACTGAGGAGCTAATGAGATGCTTAGTAGGAGTGGTAGAGACAGCTACTGTAAGCTTTCCTCTGCCTTTGATTAAACTGATCCCCCACCCTTCTTCCCTCCTACCAAACTCTGCCAAGCCCTGTCTAGTTCACATGAACAACACAATTCACTGTGGTGCATTGGAAACATCCAATCAGAGACAGAGTGATCCAGTTAACCTCTTGTAATCTCCTAGTCTTGTCCAATAACTGAGCAGTTTAGACAATGAGAACACCCCAGAAAAACATCCTAGATGAGCCATTCTGATGCCTGAGTCATACACAGGGTTGGGGAGTAACGGAATACAGGTAACGGCGTTACGTATTTAAAATACAAAATATGAGTAATTGTATTCCGTTACAGTTACCATTTAAATTGATGGTAATCAAATTACAGTTACATTTTAAAAATATTTAGATTACTGAAGGTAATGGTAATGACTGACTTTTTTTCATTTAATTTCATTTTTTTTCTTCATGTAATGTTTATTCAGTTGAAAATCTATCCAATGATAGGCAACTCCGGGGTGTATCTCCCATATGCCCCTCACGGAAAAAAAAGAAGAAAAAATGCGTCTCACAAGACAGTAGAATGTCCAGCAAGCCTGTCTCACAAGACAGTAGAATGGAGAGTGAGATAGAAAGCAACCAGCGCAACGCGTTTATGTCATGGAAATACCGGGACAATTTCACTTTCAAATTTGGCAAAGGTCACAACATAACAGTACAATGCAAGCTGTGTTTGCCAGCAACCAAACTGCTATCCGCTTCAAAAGATCGACCTCTAACCTGAAGAAGCATCTTGAAGTAAGTTATCTTTTTCATTATTTAAGCTAATGTGGATCACTAGCTATCTATCTTACATAGTTTGGCTGCACTGGATTAGCTATTCAGCTAACTAGTAGGCTAGTAGGTATAGTATTAAAGCTAACTAGCTAACGAGTAGATACAGTGACAAAACAAGTGAAATTTCACATGGTCAAAACTGCGATTACTCCAACAATTTTACACTATGCATGTTATACATTAAATTGTTAAGCTACTACTTTCTCACTCATAATGTATTTAGGGTGGCTCGTGCTTTTTCTAACTCATGTTTTCATGTACAGTTTTTGAATTAACATTTACAGTTCTGAAGAAACTGCGATGAAATGCCCATAGACTTAACATGGGGGTGCCAAAATGTTAGCCACAACAATGCTAAGTGAACATTCTAAAAATAACCATTCAGAACCTTAGCTGGATGAACATTCTTTAAAAAACCGTTAAGAACGTTCTTTGGATTTCATCTTGCTCTTTCGAGGACCTGTCAGTGCTTGCTAACAAAGAAATAAAAATGGTAGACTACTTCAAATGGCTTCTGTATTTCGGTAACGAGAGAAATTTTATCTAAAAAGTACATTAAAATATTTTGAAAACTACTTTTAATGTACTGTTGTGATCATTTCATGCACCTCTTTGTCTAAATGTGAAAAGTTCAGTACAATAGACCTTTTAATTAGTCTTTTTCCTTCATCACAAAACATATTGGTAATGAGAATTAAACTGGTGCACGTCCTTATAAAACTTTAATAAAATGCTTTAATTTTTTTTCATGTGAAATGTTATCATAATTAAAAATATAGTTTATTGCAGTAAAAAAAATCACTCAAGTTTAGCTATTTAGATTTTGATATCACTTTGTGAGAATCACCCAACCATTATATGCCACATTCACACTTTTACTTACATACTTTTAGATTTAGATCACGTTACTTACCTTGAGTAATCTAACAGAATACGTTACAAATTACATTTTAGGGCAAGTATTCTGTAATCTGTAGTGGAATACATATTATAAGTAATCCTCCCAACCCTGGTCATACACAGCAACATGTGTAGATCTGTAGGCTTTGTTTTAGAAGATTTAGAATCAGAATTCAGAATCAGAAGATGCAGAGTCAGACTTTATTGGCCAAGTATGCTTTTACACATACAAGGATTTAGACTCCAGTTCCAATGTCTCTCATAGTGTATTCCTACAATGATTTTCAAGATGACAACAACAAATACAATCCAACAGTAGTGCTACAACAAACAAAAAGAGTAGTGTGGGACACATGCATGGAATGGCGTAAGGAATGAATAAGGTATATACAAATAAATATGAACAGATACTAAACAATAAATTAACAGCTACTGCATAATAGGTTAATTGCACAATGAGTATGAGATAAAGTGTACCTGTGAAGGAGAGCCTTCACCACCTCTTCTGTGGACTAAATGCTAATTGCACATTGTTAATTGATTGTCAATCATTGTTAGTTGACTGTGTGCACCTGTGTTTGTGTGGGGTACCAGCCTATTATATAATGATGGTGGTTGGTTGGTTTCTTTGTTTGGGTTTTAAAATAAATTATTGGTTTTTAAACTTTTGTTCTTTTGGGCTCATCTGTTGGAGAAGTATCGGCCAGCTTCTCTACAAGTGGTGTCAGAGTGGGATTTACACTCCCCGCAACAAAGGAGTGACCCACGATGAGGAACCGATGAGGAACCAACAAGGGTCAAGGAACCAACAACAAGGAGGTAGTAGCCACGAGGACCAGGAAAGAGGACCTGAGAGGGACTGTATCTCTGCTGACCTGGGGGCCCTGGAAGAGGGAATGCCTTGGAACTGGCAAGGCCAGGAGGGAGAGCTGGTGTCAGGTGGAGCAAAAGAACAGTTTGGAGGACCAGAAGGGAGATTCCCAGTGACCAGTGAGAGGCCACCAGGGGTGTTGTTGACGTTGGATGCAAGGGAACGTCGTTCCCCCACTTCTTCGAGCATGATTTTATTTTTATTTATTTCTTTTTTTACAAATTTTTAATTTATTTATTGTTTTACAGTTTTAATATTAAAACAGCATTATTGCCAATGGTAACAACAAGCGCACACATCAAGCAAACCTCACCAATAATGTCTTGTTTGTCATAGAAAAGCCCAATTTCCACAAAAAAAGATGTTACAGGATAATTGTCATCATCACACTCTACTAGCCTGCATATGAGTAAAAAAAAAAAAGCGAAAACTAACAACAATAGGCTATTGCTGCAGCTCATCTTAGCTCCTCGTTAACCCAAAAGTGTGGTTAAAATGGCAAGTGGCCAGAAAAATATAGATTTTTATAGATTGTGGTCAAAATCAAAACATGAAAAGTGAGTGACTTTTATCAAGGCAGCGCTGCCTGCTGTGCTTGGTGTGTTTTAGGGATTACAAAATAAACTTCAAACTTTGCATTATATGTAATCGAAATGACTGATAACGTTACAGTAAACCAATGTAAGTGATGTTGAATGATAAGCAGTAGCAATGATATGACGCCCCCTCCAACTTGGAGCTACTCCGGCCTGTAATTATACATACTTGACTGTATGCGTTTCGTGTGAATTAGTTTGCGGATCCTGTGTGTTTCCTGTTGTTATGAATTGGTATGATTTGTATATGGTTATGAATGAAGCAATGCCGCACACATTGTGAATGTTGTTGATAATGTTAGTTTTTGTAATACAGTAGCTAAAGTAAGCATAAGTAGTTTCTGTATCTGGCGATTATTTTAAGTCTACTTTTGTGTGTGTCACACACAAAGCAGTAGCCTAACCTCACAAAATGTAGCCTACATACAACTACATGACAAAGCCCTTCAAAACCCCTATGTCCCACTATAATGGGCACCAATTAAAAGTCTGTCTGCATGTTATTTTCTTTTAATAATAACATGTTACTCTCTTTCCATTACTCTTAAATTATGCTATGCATTGTGTGTGCTATCAGTTGATTATGTTGTATAATAAAGACGTAGAGGACGTCCTCACAGGCCACAGGGATGAGGGGAAATCAGTGTGCGCATGCAGGTGAACACGGCGTTCGGGCTCACAATTCTTAGCTGCTGGAATAAACTTTGCTTGTAGATTATTCTCTGTTGGAAGATGTGGGTGGTTGCAAAAGGATTGCTTTTTCTCGTTCGTCGGAGTGGTGAGATGGTTACTTCTTTCTGAACCGTGGCTTTTCGCTCCTTCTTCATCACAAATGTTGACTTTTATTGCAATCTTTGAACTATTTCTATTGCTTGCTGGACATTCAGACTCTCGTAATTTGTGGGTTTTGGAGTATTTGGTCATGTTTATAAATGTATATAAGCTATATAAGCTTGGAGGTGCAGTTATTTGTGTAAAAGGAAAAGAGCAGTGGGGACAGCAGACAACCCTGTGGGACATCAGTGCTGATTGTACAGGCAGTAGATGTGAGTTTCCCCAGCATCACTTGCTGCTTCCTATCTGTGAGGAAGTTGGAAATCCACTCACAGGTGGGGGCAAGCACAGTGGGTTGTGAAAGTTTGGAGTGGAGTAGTTCTGGTTTGATGGTGTTGAACGCCACATTGAAGTCCACAAACAAGATCCTTACATAGGTCCCTGGGTGGTCAAGGTGGAGAATGTGGTGTAAACCCATGTTGACTGCATCATCTCTAGACCTGTTGGCCCAGTCCACAAATTGTAGGGCATCCAGCAGAGGGTCTGTGATCCCCTTCAAGTGAGCCAACCAACCTCTCAAAGGACTTCATGTCAACAGAGTTGAGTGTAACTGGTCTGTAGTCATTAAGTCCTGTGATACAAGGTTTTTTTTGGGAACTGGTATAATTATGGAGCGTTTAATGCAGGAGGGAACTTCGCATAGCTGCAATGACCTGTTGAATATCTTTGTGAAGACAGGAACCAGTAGATCAGCACAGACTTTCAGACAGGAGAGTGAAACTCCATCAGGTCCTGGTGATTTCCTGATCTTTTATTATTGGTAGAGTCTGTGAACATCCGTTTTACAGATTCTAATTGTAGTCTGGGGGACAGACGGGGTGGGGGGTTTTGTTGTATGGGCAGGATGAGAATTAGTACAGGTGGGGGCTGGTGGAGGAATAATTGTTGGTGCCAGGTGTGAACTGGAGTGGGTGAGGGCTGTGGCCATTGTGTCTTCAAACTGGCAGTAGAACACATTTAGTTCTTTAGCCAAAGTTCTTTAGCCAATTCTCCATGGTGTGCTGAGATGACTTCCTTAGCTGGTAATGTCCTGCAGGCCTTTCCACACTGATGTTGAGTCATTGGCTGAAAACCTGCTTTCTAGCATTTCAGAATAGACCATTTTGGCTGCCCTGATTTCCTTTGTCAGTGTGTTCTTTGCCTGGTTAGTCAGGGTCCTGTCTCCACTACTGTAGGCCTCCTCCTTGGACCGACGAAGCTGTTTGAGCTTGGTGGTGAACCAAGGTTTTCATTGTTGTATCTGATGTGAGTCCTTTTGGGGATGCAGATATCCTCGCAGAAACTGATGTATAATGTCACAGTGTCAGTAAGCTTGTCCAGATCAGTGGCTGCAAGTTCAAAGATGTTCCAATCAGTACAGTCAAAGCAGGTATGTAGTGTGTTCTTGGCCTTGCTGGTCCATTTTTTTTCCCGTGTTCACTACACATTTAGCAGATTTTAGTTTCTGCCTGAAGGCTGGGATAAGATGAACCTGGCAGTGATCAGAGAGTCCCAGAGCTGCACAAGGAACGGAGCGATATGCATCCTTTCTGCATCCTATGCATCCTCCAATATCATGTAACGATGGTCCAGTGTGTTGCTGTCCCTGGTTTGACACTTAATGTGTTGTCTGTATTTTGGCAGTTCTTGAGGTTTGCTCTGTTAAAATCCCCAAAACAACAAGAACAGAGTCTGGGTGTTTTTGCTCCAAACCGATTCTCTGGTTGGCTAATCACCATTGTACATCACTCATGCAGGCTTGCGGTGGAGTGTAAACACCAACCGGTATTATGGAGGCAAACCTGCAGTGAGTATATAAACTAAATATATATATACTGATTTGCAGTTTATAAACAAAGTTTCCAGCTCTGGACAGTATGACTTATTTGGTACTGCAACCTAGATTAATGTAGAGGCAGATTCCACTACCTCTCGATTTCCCCGAGAACTCCACAACACGATCCAGACTGTATATATGAAACACAGGTAGACGTACTGCACAGTCTGGAGTAGATTCACTAAGCCAGGTTCCTGTGAAGCACAGGACAGCAGAGCGAGAGAAGTCCTTGTTGGATCCGTTGAGGAGTCACAGCTCTTCCATCCTGTTACACAAGGAGCGGAGATTCACCAGGTGGATGCTAGGTAGCAGAGTCCAGAAACCTTGCTGTTGGAGCCTGACCAGCACTCCCACTCGATTATCCCATCTCCGTCTCCTGTATCTCGCATAGAGAGCCGCTGCTCCGCTAGCTAGAATGTCCAAATAATCCATTGAATGCAAAAAGTCGGGGGTTAGCTCAGTTGGTGTGGAGGTGTGATTCAGCAGTTTGTCTTTACTGTGAATGGTCCTGAAATTTCTGCACTGAGGCGGCCGACTGTTCTTCATTCTGACACTTTTTCTTTGTGACACTAATTTTCTGACACACAGCCATCCGCCAAAACACAAAGTCCACAGAGTGTCACACTAAAAATACACATACAGCACAAGTACTCACAGATGCAGCGTGAAACAGAGATCATTATGCATCTGGTTACTCCTGTATCATTTCCTGCTTTCCCACTGAGACTTGCTTAAATAAATCACTCTGGCAACAAAGGATGGATGGCTTGAGCTTCTCTCCTTCAGATGGCCAGAGATGCAGTGGCCTTTATGTCAAAAGGACAGTACAATCAACCAGTTGCACATGCCCCATTCAGGTGATCCAGATCTGTTTTTTTTTCTCCATTCATCTTAGCATTGGAGGAATCTTTGAAACCGTACCCAAGGGTGGTCCTCATACATTGGTACTGACAAAATACCATGGTCACAGGGTTTGTCAGACTTTTAACCAAAGATAGTTTATAATACATTACATCCATTTTACATTTTTATGTATCTTGTATTGTGTATAGTGCAATACAAGGTACAGTACAGCTTTCAAAACATGTATATATCATTTTGAACAGTAAAAATATTGATTAATTTCATTATTTACCAAAACAATCACTTATTATTTATTTTATATCCATAATGGAGTGCAGCTCTCAGGTGTTTATCTGTGAAAATATACAGGTATATTAAAATACATATATTAAAAAATAAAAGGAGTACAAACATACAAAAAACAAGCAAAGTACACCAAGCACACCAAGGTTTATTAATTTTCATAGGTAACTTGGTGGCTTTGATTTCCAAAGAGTAGTTTCAGGCCAGCCACCCCGTGGTGTGTAACTCAATGTGGTTTCATGCTGGACACACTGCCTGTACCGGTGTTCTGCCATGTTAACAGCCTGGAGGCCTGGATACTGCAGGTTATGAACATGATGCAGTTTTAGGCAGCCCTGTGTGTTCAGTATATCTACTGAGAAATGCCTTTGCTAATGTAGGTAGTTCCAATTTTACATTACATTACATCACATGCATTTAGCAGTCACCAGAGCGACTTCTGGCACAATAGAACATAACTATATCCATTCAATTTAAATGAGCAACACTGTCAGACCAGGCTAACAACACTCCCAGACCAGTGAGTATGAGCATAACACTATTCGAGCCCTACCACAAATTAATTTAACAATCTGATGGAAGTCAAGTACACTATGATACAATAGTCCCTAGAATGCAGAATCAAAATACATCACAATATTACAAGTAAAATTAACATCAATTACTAGAGGTAGCAGGTGTTACGGGGTGGACTGAGATGCAGTCTGAAAAGGTGGATCTTCAGTCTGTGTTGTAAGATGGCAACTCTGCTGTCCTAACCTCTGTGGGGAGTTTATTCCACCTCTGAGGGACCGGTACAGGGACCAGATTGTGTCTGAGAAGAGGGACCCTGTCAGGACGGGACAGTCAGTTGCCCTGTAGATGCAGAGCACAGCAATCTTGAGGGAACATAGAATTTCAAGAGCGATCGTAGGTATGAGGGGCTGTCACATTCACTGTCCTGTATACCAGCACCAAGGTTTTGAACTTGATGGGAGCGATAACAGGAAGCCAATGTGAGGTGAGGAGGGGAGTAACTTGACTATGGTTAGGGAGAATTTAGGCAAGTTGTGTAGCTGCATTCTGGATTAGTTGTAGAGGTTTGATTGCACAGGCAGGAAGGCAAGCAAGGAGGGAGTTACAGTAGTTCAGGTTTGAGAGCACTACTGAGAGAATTTTCTGCTTTTATACCTAGGAATAGACACTAGGCCAAATAATATGACAGCTGTTTATGTGGAGTCTTTTTTTCATCATTCTTGTTCAATACCCCCTTCACTTACACAGAATAAGAATATATGATCATATCCTCGACAAAATATTTGAATGTTAATTAGCTCACAAAAACCATGTTGGTAGTATTTGGTAGTGAACAAAAAAGGTTTTAAAACAAATGTTTAAGGACCTCCAATATCATATTCTCTGTGCAATACTGGAAATGCAATTGTTTTCTGAATCATTCTGACAGCTCACAACACCATGGAATCAGGCAGATGCTCCTTACATGATGTTTCACCTTTGGGAATTTAGCCGACACCTGAAAATGCTTTGGAAGGGTTTGGAACACTCGGATCGGAGCAGCCTTTGTGTCAAATTGCCTTCTCTCTCTTTCTCGGATTGGCCAGTGGGAGGGGACGGCCCTGACACCTCGCTTGCAGTGATGCTTTTGTGCCCAATTTCTCCGAAACACCTATTTACCTTTTTTCTCCTGTGCCAAAAAACACCTATTCCAAACAGGAGCATTCCTGTGAATGAACCTGGAGCTGTGCCCGGTGGGTTGGAGGGAGTGTGGATTGGCAGGCTATTCTCTCCTCCCTGTCTGCCTGTCCCTTGGTTCCAGACTGATTTTTATCAGTATTCGATCTTTCACGTCTCAGGTCCGTCTGTTACTGGTCCCAAGGTGTCCTTAAAGTGTGATATCTGAGCAGTCAGGAAACCTAATTGCAAAAACAGGGACATTCTTACCCCAACACGACCTCAACAAGGACTTAAGAAAGGATGATTGGCTATAAAATACATACAACATAATGGGAAATAGATGGATATATGACATACATATGGCTATGTGAAAAGTTTTTATTCTTTAAATGAGTGGCCTAAATGTTAGAATTACTTTACATTATATTAATTTAGCAGACACCCTTATCCAGAGCGACTTCCAGCATGAAAGAACAGACGTGTATTCATCCAGGTTATATGAGAAACAGTGTCAGACCAGGCTAACAACATTCCCAGACCAGTGAGTGCATGTATAACACCATTCAAGAATCAAGAATCAAGAAATTTATTTGGCACATGCACAGTTATAAACAGTATACAGCTTCCAGTGAAATGTACAACTGATCCAACTCCTTAGACTGTGCACAGTAGCAGAGATAAAAATAAATTGTATAAAAATAGATAAAAGGAGAAAAGTATATACAGTAAGAATAAAAAACTAGAGTAAAAATAATTACAATAAGAATAAGAATAATAAAAAACTAGAAAGTATTACATCTTTCAATCAAGAGTATGTGTTTAAGATTAGTGTGGCAGGCATGTCCGTGTTGAGGAGTCTGATGGCCTGGGGGAAGAAGCTCCTCCTGAGCCTCTCAGTTTTAGCCATCAAATTGCGGAACCGCTTGCCAGATTTCAGCAAGCTAAACATGCAGTTACTGGGATGGGTGGAGTCCATAATAATTCTGACGGCTCTGGTACTGCATTACCTGGTGTAGATGTCCTGCAGAGAGGGGAAGGCAGCCCTGGAAATGCGCTCAGCCAAGTGCACCACTCTCTGCAGGGTTTTGAGGTCCTGTACAGAACAGTTTGCGTACCACACCGAGATGCATTGGGTCAGTACGCTTTCTGTGGCCCAATCTTAGTGAAATAGATGTACATAGGTTACAAAATAGATACTATAAAATATTTGATGCGTCTTGTTTTAATTCAGAATCAAGAGGAGTTGTAATTTTAGGGAAGCGCAGACTGAATCTTACGATTGAATGGAGCGGGAAAGATGAGGATGGGAGATTTGCTTTGTTTGTACTTCATTTCATAACCGGAAAATAGCATTTGTTGTTATAAATGCACCTAATGTATTTGACGGAACTTTTCTCCCATCAATTACTAAATCGCTGTTGAGTTTATCAGAATACTCACTGAATATAGGAGGGGATATGAACGCTTTGTTAAATGTTAAATTAGACAAATCAGGAACATCCCTCAGTGCTTCACAACTGATTGCATCAAAAGTGCTCAAGCAGTTTCTTTATGACTTAAATTTATTGGATGTTTGGAGGCTTCATAATCCAAGTAGATTATACCTGTTTCTCAGCAAGGTTTAAAATGATTGATTACGTTTTGATCTCATCTGATTTAGTCGCAAATTACAATACCGTTAACATACTAGCAGCGATCTTATCGGACCACTGCCTAGTACTTACTGAATTTACTATCTTTCGACCATACAGAGGAACAAATGATGGAGATTTAATACAGAATTACTCCAAAACCAGGAGATTGTATCTCAAACAACTTTGAAACTTAAAGAATTTATAGGAATAAATGAGAATTCAGTTGAGAACCAGGCTATGGTATGGGTAGCTGTGAAAGGGTTTATACAAGGCCACACAACATCCTTTTCTTCTTATTTAAATAACTTCCAATCGCAGAAAATTGAGAAACTTGAAAAAACCTGCCATTTACTGGAACATTCATTGAAACAAAAATATTTCTAAGTAGAAGATCGGAAACTGAGAATTACCGAAGCTGGTCTTAATAATTTAATGCATTGTAGAGCAGAATTCATCATGCATAGGGTTCGTCAAAAAATATTTTAATGGAAGCCGCCAAAGTCGCCTCTTGGCATTACTGGTCAAACAAGCTGAAACTGAGTCATCTATTCCAATAAGTAGATCCCCAACAAAAGGCCTCATAACTGACCCTAAGGAGATCAATATGGCCTTTAGGAATTATTACTCAGAGTTATATGGTTCTTCTGTCACACTTGATGCGGATGCATGTTCTTTGTTTTTAGCTAATTTAAACCTTCCCCAGCTTTCAGTTGATGAAGCTGAAGAACTGGACAAACCCATACAGCTATCTGAGTTGAAATTCGCTCTTGTAAGTATGACAAAAGGTAAAGCCCCTGGCACTGATGGAATTCCGCCTGAGGTGCTTTTTAATTTTTGGAATCAACTAGGTCCAATTTTTATGGAAACTTCTAGTTTCTATTAAACAAAGATATTTTCACTGCGACTTAAATACTGCTTTGATTTCATTAATCCCTAAACACGGTAAAGATACTACTGAGTGTGCAAATTTTCAACCAATCTTTAATTACCTCAGATATTATGTTGTTTTAGCCGTACGACTGGAGAAGGTACTTGATAAACTGATGCATCCTGACCAAATAGGCTTTATAAAGGGCTGTTATGTGGCGGGCAATATATGCCGTTTACTTCATATTGTATCTGAAGCTCCAAATCTTGACACTTAATGCACAGTGCTCTCTTTAGATGCTGAAAAAGCATTTGACTGCGTGGAGTGGGAGTACTTATGGCTTGTTTTGAAGCGGTTTGGATTTGGGACTAACTTTATACATATGGTGAAGATCATGTATTCGAACCCCTCTGCTATTATATCAACAGGGTCACAACTCTCTCAGCCTTTTGTCATACATAGGGGAACCAGGCAGGGTTGTCCCCTGTCCCCCTTATTGTTTACCCTCTCATTGGAACCTCTCGCCCAAAATATACAACAGAACCAATGAACATCGCCCATAAATTCAGTCAATCCGAACATGCAATATCCCTCTACACTGATGATATCCTGCTCTGTGTGTCTGATGTACAGCAGTCTCTCGCGTAAGTTCTATCAGCCTTTTCTCAGTTTAGTGTATGGTCGGGATATTGAATTAATTGGACAAAATCCGCTCTTCTGCCTCTTAATGTGGTGGCAAAGAAAATTCAGTTTCCTCATATTATTCCTATTAAAAAAAGATTAAATACCTAGGCATAGAAATCTTTCCTTCTATCAACAAAATAGCTAGGGTAAATTATATGCGTGCAGGTTCAAGATGATATGGATGGATGGTCTACTATGCCAGCCTCCTTACATACTTGTATATCCACAGTAAAAATGAACATTCTCCCTCAAATAAATTTCATTAGTTCCATGATAGCTCTTTCCCCTCCTCCGGATTATTGGGGCAAACTTGACTCAAGCCTGCGGAATTTATATGGGGAAGGAAACGTCCCCAAAAAAAGTATTCAACAATCCAAAGATTAAAACTTAAAGGTGGATTAGCACTACCTAATTTTAAACTTCATCATTTAGCTTTCCAGATGTGCTTCTTAAAAACCTGGCTGGATCCCTCCTCTGTAGTGCCTTGGTGGGCAGTTGAGGAGGCCTTAGTATTCCCAATTAGACTGCAAGACATGCTATTTTCAGGTTACTCATCTAAACAGATCTCTCTGCTATATGGACCAGTGATAGCCTACTCAATTACATCCTGGAAAACAACTGAAAAGCAAATGGGAATTAAAACAAGGTGGCACTCTCACTCACCTATTTGCCACAATAAAAGACTTTTATCTGGTAAACAACACTTTTTCTCAGCCTCTTGGTCCAGGGCTGGGATACATAACCCTAAAGATATCTGTAAGGAACATGGTCTTCTCAGCTTCCAGGATATTAAACAAATCTGACATACCCAGCACATACTTTTTTCTGTACCTTAGACTCCGCTCAGCCTTGTAGGCTTATGGTGTACCATGGGGAGTAGAGTTAGAACTCCACTCTGTGGTTGATTGGTTGACCTCAAGCAGGGGCGCCTGCAGGATTTCATCTTAGGGTTTGCACAGAAACTTGACCACATACGCACACACGCGCACACACATCAAGAGAGAGCTGAGAGAGAGAAATGCCACTGACTGATTAATGAATAATTAAATCTGGCCTACCTATTTGAAGTTTACTCTCCTTCTCCCAGTCGCATCGAATTGTTTGAGCACTTTCTCACAGACCTTTGATCACATAGCCTAACGTGTCTTAATGTTCCAAAACTGCGGACAAAGATCACCAATTTCTCTCAGACATCACTTGTCCTCTGGTCAAAAAAATCAAAGCCGAAATCCTAGGAGTATGGTCAATTATCTCACCTTAAGCGTTTTTCTCTCCATTGACGCCCATTATAAGGAAAAAGCTTAACATAGCATTATGGACCAAAACAGCAATCAGGACTACATTTCTCTAACACGTTTCTGATCATGACCATGTTCAAGAACCGATACGAGGACCCCATGGGTTTAATATAAACGCTGACGTTGTCATTGAAGTTTTCCCCATAGGAACCCATTATAAAGACAATGCTTGCAGCTGGCCCACAGTTGGCCTATTGGGAATATCTTAACGCAAATATTCATGTTTAACCTCTTATGACATCACTTGAACTACACCCTACACTGGGGTGGTAATCAGCAACGTGTATGATCAGCAATGTGCAGGCCTACTGTTGCAAAGAGCATTAAGGCTTTTCTGCCATTATAAGAAACAAGCTTAATGTGGCTTAATGTACCTAAACATCGATCAAAGAAGACCAAATTTCTCTCACACATCTTTTGTCATGAACACTTTCACATGTCAAAAAATCAAAACCGAAATCCAAGGAATATGGTCGTTATCTTACATTAAGACTTTTCCTTATGCCCGGTACTTAATAAAGTCGGTGCATCACAGTTTGTTGTTTGTTTTATAGCTACTTGTTCAGCATGCAGCAAGCTAACTTTAGCTTGCAAGCTAGCTAGCTAATTGATACACCTAGTTAGCAAGCTAATTTCTACTTCGTTAGAAATTGAATAAAGCACAATAAATTCCAAATGTTAAAAAATGCTCACGCTATTACGATCATACAATCCAAAAATGGTCTATACTGACTATTCTGTCAGACACAATTGTGTCGTCTTTTACATGTAATATTTGGCGGAAAGCTGGTGCAATAATGTGCCGATCTCCATCAGAGACATTATATAGGATGTTAGCTTGGTACCTAATATTACTCATTGTGTAGATTTGCCCCGTTTGTGTGCTGCGTAGCTATAATTGTGACAGTAGAGTGGCCTGTGGGCGTTCATTTTTCGCTTTAAGAATATGATAGGCCTGCTTTTTTCCGGGTTACGCCTTTACCAACAAAGTGATTGGCCGTTTGCTGTAAAAGTGGGACTTCCCTTAATGCAACCGCCACACTGAGCGTTACGGCCAATGCCATTCATATTTCAACGAGTGGTCTGTCTCCTCCTTTGTAATGTTTCTGACACACCTCTCTCTCTCTCTCTCTCAATTTTCAATTTCAAATTTAAATTCCAAAGAGCTTTATTGGAATGACAAATATACACATACACATCTCTCTCTCGTGGAGCGCTCACAAATCGGAAATCTCATGGTACGCACAGTGCGTACAGCCGTACAGCTGCAGGCACCCGTGACCTCAAGGACATCTTCTAAAGGATTAGTTTCTGAAATATATGCAAAATCAATTGAATCTGCAGATAGGCCTCTATCTCTAACTTACCAATGGGAAAAAGATTTATCATTGGCTACCGGTCAAATTGGGAAGTTGTTTTGGCTAATATCTTTAGGGCGTCAAAAAACCCCAACCACCAATTAATCCATTTTAAAATACTTCATATATCATATATGACCCTTTGCAAACGTTTTCTTATGGGTATTAGTTCAAATCCACTTTCTCACCTCTGTTCCTAAGGGGTCCCGGGAACTATGCTTCACATGCTTTGGGAATGCCCCAAAGTTTATGCTTTTTAGAGATATGTGGCTGAGATCATCTCTGAATTTATTGGAGGTGATGTTCCTTTTTCCCCATTGACACTGTTGCTTAATAACGAATTTGGCTCACTGTCTGAACACCATCGTAGGGTATGGCTAGCGGGATTACAGGGATTACAGGGATTACAGCTGCAAAAAAAAAATGGTTGTGCAAAGAAGGCTTCCTCCTCATGAACTGCCAGTTCAACAATGGTTGTTTAATTTCAGAGAGATTGTGTTACTGGAACTTTCAACAGCTAGAATTAATAAGGCTAAGCATGCCACACTGGCAACTTGGAAGGAAGCTGAAGCTAACATAGCTTCTATGATAAATACATTTACATTTACATTTATTTATTTAGCAGACGCTTTTATCCAAAGCGACTTACAAAAGTGCATACAGCAAGTATAGCGACAGTACAGGGACAGGATGTGTACAGTTCCACAATGAGACAGTTCTCAGCTGAGAGCAAGGTCTGTTTGAGGACACAGTACTATCAGATTTGTACAATTACAGTCTATAGGGCTCTAATACGATACACCTTCAAACAGCAAACTTCAACAACTTCAAATGGCGCAATGAGCGTCAGGGTAAAGGCGGCAACAAGAAACAATTTAAAAAGCGCAATTTAAAAAGCACAACAATTTACGATAGTACTGGGGGGGGGGGGGGCAGCAATTGTGTGCTGGGTCAGTCCAGGTAGAGTCTGAAGAGATGTGTCTTCAGGCCCCGTCTGAAGGAATGGGGTGAAGGAGCTGTCTGTAGCGGGACAGGGAGTTCGTTCCACCACTGGGGAGTGATGTAGGTGAAACGCCAATGTCTGGCAGAACGAGCACCTCCTGCCTTGACCATGCAAGGAGTGAGGCGTCCAGTTGCTGCTGAGTGCAGGGGTCGGGCTGGTGTGTAGGGCTGGATGAGTTCTTGGAGGTAGGCAGGGGCTGTCCTGTTGATTGCAGAGAAGGCGAGGGTCAGGGTCTTGAATCTGATCCTGGCAGCGACAGGGAGCCAGTGGAGGGATTTAAGCAGGGTAGTAACATGGGAGAATTTGGGGAGGTTGAAGATTAGTCGGGCAGCTGCATTCTGGATGAGCTGGAGAGGCTGGGTGGTACAGGCTGGGAGGCCTGCGAGGAGAGCATTGCAGTAGTCCAGTCGAGGGAGAACTGTGGCCTGGATAAGGAGCTGCGTCGTGTATGTTGTCAGGAACGGACAAATCCTCCTGATGTTGTGGAGGAGGAATCGGCAGGCCCGTGACGTGCGAGCAATGTACTCCTTGAAGTCCAGGTTGCTGTCGAGGATGACGCCCAAGCTCTTTGCTGACTGAGAGGATGGTATAGTGGTGTCATCGACGGTGATGGAGAGGTCATGCAGGGGGGAAGGGCCGGCTGGGATGAAGAGCAGTTCTGTTTTTCTGAGGTTCAGCTTTAGATGGTGGGATGATATCCATTTAGAGATGTCAGCCAGGCATGCAGAGATTCTTTCGTTGACCTGGGAGGTAGAGGGAGGAAAAGAGAAAAAAAGTTGGATGTCATCAGCATAGCAGTGATAGGAGAAGCCATGTGATTTGATAACTGAGCCAAGAGAGTTGATATAAATTGAGAAGAGTAGGGGTCCCAATACTGAACCCTGTGGAACTCCTGTAGTGAGGGGGGTGGGTGCAGAGGTGGAGCCTTTCCAGTAGATCTGGGAGGATCTACCAGTCAGGTAGGACTTGAACCAGGAGAGGGCGGTTCCAGAGATGCCCATCTCAGACAGCTTTGATATTAGTGTCCGGTGGTTGACTGTGTCGAAAGCAGTGGAGAGGTCGAGGAGGATGAGGACAGATGACAAGTCAGAGGCTCTAGCAGTGTGGAGAGCCTCTGTCACGGCCAGGAGTGCGGTTTATGTTGAGTGGCCAGCTCTGAAACCTGACTGATGGGGGTCCAAAAGGTTGTTCCTGGAAAGAAAAGGGGATAGTTGGTTAAGTACTGCACGTTCCAGGGTACTGGAATAGACTGTATAGACCTGATTGAATAAAACTGCAGGATGTTACTGCTTATAATATTGTGATGAGTTTCTTTATGCTGTGCTCTAAAACACTTTATATAACGATATATTGTTCTTGTGTGTATGTAATTATTTTCTTATTTATTATTTATATACATACACTATATGAACAAAAGTATTTGGCCACACCTGTTTTTCAGGGTTTGGGCTAGGCCCCTTATCTCCAGTGAAGGGCAATCTTAATGCTTCAGCATACCAAGACATTTTGGACAATGCTATGCTTCCAACTTTGTGGCAACAGTTTGGGGAAGACCCTTTTCTATTCCAACATTTTTTTTTGCCCACCACCACCCCCCCTCATTGGAGGACCTCTTTATTAAGCTCAAGAAGAAAGGCAACAGGATCAATAATATTACTGAATTACAGCAAGTAGATGAAGGTGAAGACACAAAAAAGAGAAAAAAGGATAAAACAGAATAAAATAAAGAAAAAGAAAACAGAAAAAAATAAAATAAAAATACATACAATATTTATCAATAGTCTTTTGTCTCACCACTAGCCACAAGTGAATGTCCTCCACCTAGCCTCCATCCAAAACCAATGGTCAGTATTCCAACCTCTTCTGTAGTATATATATATATATATATATATATATATATATATATACAAAACAAAACATACATTGTAGGACAAAAGAAACGAAAAAAGGAAAGAAATACATTAATCATTACTTTTTTGATTTCCTTCTTTCATTATGCCCTAGTCCCCTCCCCTTCACTTCACAGACCATCATTATCCAACCCCCCTTACAGGGACAACTCAACCATATTTCCTGTAGCTGTTCACTTCTTTGCTACTTAACATATTTGGTTATCTATGCAATCCACTCATGACGCCTTTTCCATTTTGTGCTAATAATTTACACATTTGTTTCTATTATATATATTTTTTTACAGTAAGTACATTTATCCAAATCACATATCAATATTCACACATATCTACATATGTCTGTTATTCTTTATTCCCAGCCTACTGCCACTCTCAGTGTCTTCCATCTGTCCTTATATACAATTAGCCTACTGTTTTCTTGTGCCATGTAACCCTCAATTGTGCTGTGATGTTATATAAAGAGTCTGAATCTCTCTGTCCTCAAAGCCTCCACAGATTTTGACTTAAAAATAAAGATTTTCCCAAAAGTATTATAACATTAACTATTATTTGGGTGCCATTTCTTAGATCGTCCAACAGCACGGTGGGCAAGTCTAGTGAAAACTGACTACAGTATGGAGACAACCACCACTGAACCCCTGTCCAGAACAGTGCCACAAAGGGGCAGTACCAAAATAAATGATCCACCAACTCAACCTCTTCTTGACAGAATCTACACAAGGGTGACTCTTCAATTCCCCAAGTATGAAGCATATTTTTAGTGGCCAAAAATTTATACAAGTTTTTCTAAAAAATAAACTTTCTCCCTGTCAGGATATTGGAATTAAGCCATATGATTTGTTGTAAGATTTGTTCTGTGTTTTCTGGAGGATGGAATTGGAATTGCAGCCAGCTTTGTATGGCTTCTTTCAAAAAGGGGGATACGCTGCAGAGAATATCATCATTAAGCTGTGAGAACTGGGGGTGTTTTATCTGTAGAAAGGGAAACAGTCCCTTTCTGAACATTGGGTGGACATTCTCTAATAGTCTTCTGGAGAACCATTTTGGGTTTAAAAAATATTTTGGAATCAAGGACGGTTTAAGTGAGAGGTTCAAGGCCCTTAGAGGCCACCTGATCCATATTCATTGTATAGATACATACGTTTAACTTTATCCGGTTTACCATTCCATATAAATTTGAAGATTTTTTGCTCATATATTTTGAAGAATGATTCACTTGATGTAGGTAATGTCATAAACAAATACGGAAATTGAGATATGACTAAGGAATTAATCAAGGTGATCTTGCCATAAATCGCCTATTTTCTATTCCAACATGACTGTGCCCCAGTGCACAAAGCAAGGACTTTAAAGACATGGTTTGATGAATTCGGTGTGGAAGAACTTGACTGGCCCGCACAGAGCCCTGACCTCAAACCCATCGAGCACCTTTGGGATGAATTGGAACGGAGATTGTGAGCCAGGCCTTCTTGTCTGACATCAGTGCCTGACCTGATAAATGCTCTACAGAATGAATGGGCACAAATTCCCACAGAAACACTCCAAAATATTGTAGAAAGCCTTCCAAGAAGAGTGAAAGCTGTTACAGCTGCAAAAGGGGCACCAACTCCATATTAAAGTATTTGAATACAATGTCATTACAATGTAATGGTCAGGTGTTCAAATACTTTTGTCCATATATTGTATATAAATATATATATATATATATATATATATATATATATATATATATATATATATATATATATATATATAGAGAGAGAGAGAGAGAGAGAGAAAAATTTTAATGCTGGCCTTGAGGGATGCATTTGTGAGTGTTGAACTAAACTCAGTGTAAAAGTATGTTTGTGGATTATGTCCGTCACTGGCACTTTAGATCCGTGCCACAGCAATCATGCAGCTCTGGCCTCCGTTCAAAGGTGTAATGGACGTGGCGTCTGACCCTGACCAAGGCTGCGTATCTGAAGCCTCTTGTTAGGGACCTGCAGGAGGTGTCGCCGACCGGCTCCTCGGATCCCTCTCATCAGTCAGCCTCGGACAGATGAGTAACACTTGGCCAGCCTGTCATTTGTCAGAGGGAAATGGACCAGCCGGTGCCCATCACTCCGAGAAGTGGGCTTGTTCGGGATGATGGATGCGGCCGGGCAAGTGACTGTCAGCTGAGTCCACCAAGTGGATTGGCGCCATTAGGGGTGAGGAATGGGAGGAGGCAGCAAGAGGCGGGGTGCGGGCGAAGAGATGCTGGGATTTTCTGCTGGCATCCTTCATACCCAGCACCATCATTAATAACCCTGAAGGTGATCCCCTACTTCTCTGTTTAATGGGAATGGGGGAAGCAGTCTGAGGTGCTGGAAAGTGTTGAATAAACACATTTTCTTTGTTTTTAAGGTACATTGGATATTCTCATGCCTGTAGTGTTGGATTAACGTCAGTTTTACAGTGTGTTGTACGGGTTCATTCTGTGTTTGAAGAGTCTAGTGTAGGGACTTTCACTACCAATTAACTTATGCTATTCAACATGCCCCATTGTGCTGAGTCTGGTGTGGCCGGTGGGGTGGTGACCAGATGCTGGGGAAGCGGTTTCACCCCCCCCCCCCCCCCCCAGATCTCTTTATTTTCCAAGGCTGGGGTTTTGGACTGGTGCTTGTGCTGGCGCTGCTGGCGCTGTAATTCTGCCATGCTTCTCAGTACATTTGAGAAATCTATTATAGTGTATGGGCTTGGGGTCGGCATGGTGCTTGGTTGATTTAACCACAGAAGACCCGTGTGGAGTAATCCACCCAGGGCTGGATTAGAACACTGTCATTTGGCGAAGTGTGCAACATAAACTGTAGTATAACAACACAAGGCAGAGCTGGCAAAATATGGAACATATACAGTACTGTAGCAACACAATGGAAAGCTGACAGAGTGTGAAACATATAGAATACTGTGGCAACACAAGGGAGACTTGGCAAACTGTGCTGTTTACAATCATTAACCCTTTCACACGTAACTTATTTTATGCTATGTAGTGAGCATGTTACGTTACATGATTTGTTATGTTTTCATTAGCATTATTAAGCTTCTCATAGTTTTCACTGCTGCATTTGCTATATTTTTAACGTCAAATCGCTGTTTCCTCAAAGCTAAAGTTAGATAGAATTTTTCCAATCTAGTGTTCTAATTGCACCGGTTTTACTGTACACGCTAAATGGATAATCACAGCGGTGTGACTGTATGCGCGAAAGCGTTAAAAAGTAGACAGGCCAGTGTGGGCATTTCTGATGGGTATTAAATGATTTGAGCTATGGATGGAGTTTATGAGGCCATCTCAATTCTAGATTTCAATACAATGAAACGTGATTTGCACTACAGAAACAAAATAATAGTTCACAAATAAAACCCAACAGAGTAGTTCTACCAGGGGAAATGATTCTGCCAGGATCACCAGAGCATATTGTATAGTAAAACACTACAAGAAGCATCATACTGTACAGTAAAGCGCTACAGGAAACATCTTACTATACAGAAAAAAACACTACAGGAAGCATTGTACTGTACAGTAAAGTGCTACAAAAATCTTGTCAGAGTAATCCATACCAGAGAAGGATTTACAAAATACTAATTGGGTGAAAGTAAATGTGCAAATGTGGTTAGACTGTGCAGGAAAGTGTTCTTTGAAATAATAAATTACAATGTGGACCAAAACCCATCCAGATGGTGTACAGCTTTTATTTTTTCCCATCCAAGCTTAGAAAAGTCAGTAAATGATATGTAATTGGTAGAAGAACACCCTGCATTCAGAGTGGTTAAGTGTTGCAGCAGCTAACCCTATGACCAATCAGCTGGCAGAGTTGCTGGTCACATGACATCAGTTGCACATACTCCCCCCACGCAGTGCACTCGAACCTGGAAGGCCTTGCCTCCGTATGACAGAGAGCAGTGTGATTTATCACACTCACCATTATCATTGGTGCACAGAAGGCCGTGGAGTGCTGAGAGGACGTGTAGCTAATAGATCTCTAATGATCTGCTGAATAAAAGCATGATCGCCATGCTCAGACTTGACTTCCAGCCAGTGATCCTTCCAGAGTGCTTGCTCTACATATTTGTAGGAAGCACACACTGAGAGATAACATACATAAACATAAAAACACATATTATGGACCAGATTGCATAACAAAGCCAACATGCTTTGCCCTCAACCGGTATACTGAAATTAACAGTGACATTATCTGTTGCTTACACAACATTGTGATTTCAGAAATCACTGAAAGAAATGAAATATTCACTTAATTGGATATGTACATTTCTTGCATCAAATGGAAGGACATTGAGCATTGAAGTTAGATTGGTACTGGCCCCCAGACACAAACAGCCATAAACGCTCCTCTGCATTTAAATGGTATTCCACTGATCATTTCTATTGGGAATTTAGAGGCAGTTGAATACACGGATAAATTCTGTTATTTGACTTGGACCACAGATTCAGTTTGTAGTTATAAGTGAGAATGTATATATTGTATAATGTCACAGACATTATTGATAAAAATGTTTTGCTGTATGTCACTGGCATTCATGCCAATGATGTAGAACTCAATCCTTCACTTCACTTCACTACAGTATAATTGCTATACTATAATCAGTGTTCATGTTTTTCGACTTAAAATGGTGGATGCGTTGTTGATAAGAATTTTACTCACAGTACCTGCAGGCAATTATTTATTTAAAATATCACAGTTAATAAATATTTTTGAGTGGTGTCGTGTCACTGTGAACGTGCAGAGGTTGCCGGATATGGTGATAATAATAAAATGGCAGAAGTCTAGTTTGTTAGGCTCAATGTGAGGCACCCTAATTTACACCTAGTAACAGAAGTAATGCAAATATGTCAGGTCAAATTAAATGGCCCTGTGTGTTAAGCGAACCTGATTTGTGAGGATGTTGGTATGTGTGTGTGGTTTCAAAGTGCAGCATATCCACAGTGCCAGGGTCCTCTAAATGGTAACCAGAGCTTTTAAACCCAGCAATCAACTTATTTCACTTGGCTGCAACTGTTCCCCCACGCCCCCTCCCCATTCCTGAAGATAAATTAGCCTCCTCTAAATAATGCAGCGAACCCTAATTCTCTTTGATTAGTAGCGAGTTAGATGATAGTGACCCATTGAAATTGGTCATCAGTGTGAACAATTACTGAATGAACTGATAAAATGCGCCCTCGCCAGGAATCATAAATCAAAATAGAATCCACTTGCAGTGGAAGTCACTGGAATTAGAAGTCCGTACTCCTATTAATTGTGTTGCCTTCTGAGGATGACAGCATTATAAATCAAACCTGAGAGGCCACTCTGGTGGGTTCCGCTGGAAGAGTGAGATTGGCCCTGGACGGGTTTTGCACGCGTTCCTAATCAGTTCTTAAGTAACCCACTTTTTTTGGAAGCCGCTCCGGTTGCTAAGATAGCAGGAAGGGTGGAGTGGGAGCCTGTTCCTCTACCTCAGTGATGTACATCCATTTTTTCATCCATTTTGTCAGTGTTGGTGAAATTATAAAGTGTCGATCAAGCATTCAATCATTTAAACAATGGGCAATCATAAAAAAATGCCAGACACTACACCCCCACATTTTCGATTGCAGCGAATGAGACATTCGACATTTCATTCTTGCATTGTGCTAGAGTGCTACATTTAATCATCATTAGCACCAAAGCTGAAATGAATGATTGTGTTAGACAGCAGTAACAACTGATTGATTGATCCAGGTCTCCCCGCAGTACGTTTCTGTATAGACAAAATGATAAGCCCATACCATTGTATGATAATATCACAGATGTGTTACACCAACCTTTGGCTATGGCTTTCTAGGATCATCTGTTTGATGAAGTGCCGATTAATGTTAAAATTTAAATGACAGTCTTCCTAACACAGAGGGTGGAGCTGGTCTTTGTGTTAAAGTGTTCCTCCATGCTTATACGTATCCCCTACCACAGCTCCAGATGCAAGATTATTGAGGATCAGACCTCAAGCTTTTAAAATGCGGAAACTCCTCAAAACCATTTTTCAGGAGTAAGGCTGGATTTCTACGGACTTGGATTCTCTATAGTAGCACTGTAAATGTTTTTGCAGTTCTCTGAATGTGCCACTGGTTTATCTCTGTGATAATGTGTATGCTTCTTATGCACAAAAATTTAATTAATCCAGATGTGAACGCCTGTGAAATTAATTGACACAGGTGTTTTCATGACATCTGTGTTTGTTGGTTTATGATCTTAGCTTTGCAGCTGGTGTGAGTCCTCCCCTCTTGTTATTGACAGCGTTTATCAACACTGCCGCCCATTTGAAAATGGTCAGTCGTGTCCTGTCTGCAACCTTTTGTGCCACTTATGATTGCTTACTGATTAGATACACTGTGTATGCTACTCTGGATAAGAGCGTGTGTTAAATGACAATGATGTAATGTCATTGCACTATTGTACCAATGTCTATGCCACCGCTCTCAGACCCTATAGGCATTCTCACACTAGGCCCAGTTGCCTTTTACCGTGTCTGAGCACGATTGTCCCCCCTCCCCACTCTCCCGCTGGCCTGCGCTCACATTCGCTTAACGTTTTGAGCACGGTGACACACGGCCCTCTCACATGCCTTATAGATTTATCGATTATGCAACTCAGCGATTTTCATTTAATCGTGCTGCACGTATAAGAAGATTTTTACGGAGGTAGCTGACATCTCAGTCATTATACTAAGGAACAGACCAAACTTTTGTGTCAGATTTGTGTCAGATTACAGTAGCCTAATCAAAATAATGTTAGCTAATGTTAACCAGTTAAGGCTACTACTTATGTGTGCGCTACTGTCATCATTACAACAACAAATATCTTCTACTAGTACACCTTTCAATTCTTTTGAGAATATTTGGGTTAATAACGGGTCTGGTTCTCACTTTATTGATGAATGTGAATTGTAGTCGGCGAGTAAAGCTCTCAATTCCTTGCTCAACATCAGCTGCCTCCGGAAAAATCTTCTTATATGCGCAGCACGATTAGCTGAAAATTGCTGCGTTGCATAATTGATGCTAACTGGTTGGAGAGCTAACGTTAGCTATCTAGCGATAGATTTGACAAACATAGCTAGTTAGCTAACAGGCTACCTATCTAGGCTACTTAAATAGGTTGGCTTCTTCATCTGTCATACACTGACTAAGCCCTTGACAACAGCAATGCTTACATCGCCACGTAAAGTATAGTTAGTTTTATTGTGCTTGCTAGTAATCAAGCTAATGTGGGGATTCACAGAGTTATTTTTAGATATAGATCTACAGAACTAACCAATCAAAGATCATTTTGGATGTAGCCAGCTTGTTATATTTAAGGAAGTCAGCTAGCTAATTAAATGATGGTTTAAAGGATTTATTACGACTGGGCGTGTAACTAAAAGATATCCAGCTAACTGTTGCTATAACGGATATATTTGTTAAATGGGACAGTCGCATCATTGATGTCATGCTCGAGTTCCGTGCTCGGCTATGGTTAGTGATCACACTAGATACGTACCGTGCACGAGTCCAACTGAACCGTGCCCGGGCCCGCTTGAAGAGACGGGCTCAGGCACGGTTCAGCATACCGTGCTCGGGCACGGTACGGAGCAATCACACTAGTCAAACGAACTGGACTTTGGGGGTCAAACGTGCTCGGGCACGGATCGCCTAGTGTGAGTACACTCCATGACTCAGACCCTATAAGTGTCTCAGACTCTATGACTTTTGCTGCTGTTAGGAACCATGCCTCTTTCATGGTCCTCCCGTATCCCATGCCTGGCATTCATAAAGTGTTTACACAAAGCATTTTTACAGCGATCTTGAAATGTCACAACCACATTGTAGGACGTGACAGGAGGCGGCGTTGGCTGAAGAGTTCAGTTCAGCTTCATGAGGCTTCCATATCTCCTGCATTGCAAATGATTTCTACAGCAGTCAGACATGTTTGCATTCCCACACAAGCTCTGCGTATTTACTTATTATATGGTCTTCAAAGGTCTCACTCCATATGGTTGGTAAAATGTTACATGGAACACTTGGTGACCTCATGTAATTGAAAGTTTTTTCTTTCTTTCCCGTCTTTCTTTCTTTTGTTCTTTCTGTCTTTACTTCTTTCTGTGTATGTTTTTGTTTGTTTTTCTTTCTGTTGTGTCTTTGTTTCTTTCTTTCTATCTTTTTCATCTTTTCCCCTGACCCCTCTTGGAGCTGAACCAGTGATGTTATTTCATTTGAAACACTGCCACCGCTGCCACCTGCGTATCTGTTATTTGTAACCTTAAAAAAAATGATCACATCTTTGGTGGTGGCAGCCTCAAGAGTGTCGGAATCCGACCCAGGGGATTGTCCAGGACCTTGGAGTCAGACAAGACTGCTTGCATGTGGAACATTCCTAGAGGATGGGACACATCTTTTCTGAACCATTAAATGTGGTATCATCAATCACAGCTTCCTTATTCAGTTATCCATAGCTGGAAGTAGGAACTTCAGAAGGCAGCAGTTAGGATAATTGCCTCTCCATGCTATGGATGTGTGAGGCACATTTGTTTTCTTTAATGTGATAAATTGTTATCAGGTCAAGTAACTTATTCTTGTGATCATCTTTAATATGCACACATTGAGCTGTCCACAGAGAGATAAATTACTTCCCGCCTGTATGTCAATGAGGTAAAGACGAATAGTATGCTACTGTAGGTGCGAGCATCGTTTTGATCACAGAAAGAAGCATCATAAAGTGTCATCTGTCATTGGATTTTGTCCGATGCATTTCTGTTATGTGGTCATTTTTTATCTGACCCTTATTCGAATGTCCTACCTGTCAATCAATCCTCCTACCAAATTTTTTGGCACCCCTGGTCTAGCCATGCAGGGAAATGGACCAGGAGAAAAACTTCACATGTCACATGTGTTGCCGTAGATATGACTGTTTAGCTTGTGCAGCTGATGTTATTCTATAACTTGATTGCTGAACAGGAGCAAAACTGATTGAAATTGAAACTGACACTGAAACTGAAACTGAAAACAATGCAAAGTGATTGCTTATGAGCAATTTTTACATAAAAATAGGCAACCTTTAATCCCTAGATATTTGACAATAGAAAAGCAACCACAGGTTACAGTCAGGTATGCGAATTGCTGGTAGAGGATGTTTTTTGGGATGGGCTCAGGTTTGGGATGCAGGTTTAATTTTATATAACAAGGCATGGTCACCAAGCCACACCAAGACAGCATCAACTGGTGGCTTCCCACTACCCCTGTGCTATATTGATGTCTGAAGATATTTTCTCACAATCAGATATCTCCAACCTTGCATGCTTGTAGTGAGCTGCCTTTAGCATTTAGCATGAGCTCAAAGAGTAACCTGGGATCAGAGTGGCTGTGATGAGTATGAGATTGGACAGGGTATGATGACTGGATAGGCTCAAGGCTGGAGGTTCTCACCTCCACTGAATGAGTGTCATCACCACATCTTATTAGCCACCCCTGTCTCCACATCAGTGAACACTAGCAGCAAACATGGCATAGATTTCATTACAGTAATATTAGATAAAATCAGGTGGGCAAACCTTTAATTCATTTTTCCTGTAGATTTGTAGCATTTTTACCCACCTTGCTGGTGGAGGCCTTACTATGTTCCTGGGATAGATAATGATATTGCATTGGTGTAGATAGAGGGATTTGAAATGAAGGCCTCTTTTAAGTGTCCAATGAGATCCTTTGAACACCTTGCCAATATACCCCCCCCACAAAAAAAAGGAAAAAAGCTAACATAGGCCATAACTTCTCTACAAGTTAATGCATCTGCTGATAAATGTTTTTTCTCTCCACTGTAAATTACAGACTGAAGGTTGGAGGATGTTCAGTGTTGAGAGTGGGTGAATTGTATTCGAGTATACTCAATGACAGATGTGCTGCATAAGCATGGGAAGGGAAAATGAGCCACTGTGTGTACTAGATTTTACATACCTTGTTGTAGGAATGAATGTGGGGTTTCTGAATGTGTGCTGTTTGTGTCAGCAGTTTGCTTAATCCCAGGAAGGTCAAACAACTGGAGGCTCGATGCAATGTACAGTTGGAGGGGAAATCAACTCGTGAGATGCTGAGCTACATCCCCTCATTGGCAGAATCAATTTATTGCGTTGAAGAGGCTGTTATTTTTCATTGCACAACGGCTCCTAGGAGCTAGGCCTTTAAACCTTCCCAGCTTTGCAGCATTGTAATAATTCTGAGGAATCTATTCACACTGAGGAGGTTTGTTGTTTTATACTGTAATCTGGATCAGAGATAAACTAGTGTTTGATTTATTTTAATCGGTTCTCTGCGAGGAAACAGCAGCACTTCATTTACGAGTACAGCCATGCTATGATGGAAGAGAGGAAATGTTAATAAATGTTTCTCATTGGGAGATACAGCGGTGCTTAGTTTCTCTGAGCTTATAGCTTGTTTGGTGAGATTTACATAAATAGGAGGCATGCTTTACCTTAGGCTGTGACACAAGTGCTATTACTGCATGCATACGTTGAGCCTCAGTACGTGAGGTACTCATAGAAAGGACTCAATAATCACTTAATCCTGGAGACCTTGTTTTCCCCCTCTGGCTAACTTAAATCTCTGATGTTTTGCACCTCGCATGGTCCACTCCCTGCCAAGAAAATGAACAAAACCATATATGTGAATATGTGTTCTGTGCATAAAGGCGGCCCTCACCCAGTGTATTCATTTATTTGATTCCATGACATTTTAGTTGTGATCATTATGTTATATTTATGAGGCAGTTTGCTGGATCCTCTTATTACGTTCCCCTAATTTATTTTACACACTTCTACTTGCATTTGCACTGAGTGGGGTTTTAATGTCTGGGTTATTGAAAAGAAAAATAGGCAAGGACCGATTGATTGAGATTTATACGTTTACTGCCCAGATGATGATGTACATCTATTTATAATCTATTTTCTGGAGTGGAAGGTGGTCTACGGTTTTAGTTGTTGGTATTCCTTGCCTGGAACTCTCACATCAGGAAGTTGGTAAGTTCCAAAATCCAAATGTGTGTGGGTGCAGGTGCATGCATGCAAGCTGATTTTTATAGTTTTGCATCAATGTTTCTGTGCTGTACACGTCTGGCAGCTGACTCTCAATGTCCTTCATCCCTGAAGTTGCACAGTTTTGATGCTGTGGGTAGCATTGCGTGCTGCACCACACCATCTGTCCCGTTGCTCTGTCTCCACAGACAACACTGGTCCCTCCAGCCAGCCCTTTCGCTCTGTGCCCCCGTGCGGCATGTGGTGTGTACCGGTCATGTGCCCTATCCCAGTATGGCAGTCTCCCTCTAGCATCCTCCAGCAGCAGACAGCCAATCACAGCTTTCCCTTTTGTTTATTCTTAGGAGGAAAGAGCTATTACCCTTTTACACTTTGTGGTCATTGTACCCTCACACTGTCCCTGTGCACAGCCTATTCTAGTGTCTGGTACATAGATACATGGCCTAATCTTGTAGGCTGTGCCTTATCACTTTGCTGGTGTTCACAGCACAGAATGGAGTTATGGATACTAAGGTAGAGGACACTGTAGGCCTGTATAGAGCTTCCACAGTTACAGAAGGCAGTATTTGCAGACAGCATGAAATTGTTACAGCAAATGTTGACAGGTACATTACATGGTCATTTAATATCTTATTAATATCCAGATTAATATCAGGAAGTGATAAGTGAAGCAAAAAATCCTAGGTTAAACGGACATTTTTTTTTACTGAATTATAGCATATTGTGATTTTTCTTTGCTCAAATATGATTAAATAATAAAGACAGTGAAATTAAATTACTTCAACTTTTGAGGCATTTAATGGTGACCAGAACCCACTACTTTGGGATAAAATATCTGTAATTAATTGGAGGGATGAAGTGGCTATGAGCTGCGGTTTATTAAATTATAATCTACCATATAAAAATCCTTGAAATTTGCCTAAGAATTTAAAAATGTCTGTGCAAATTTAGTGCTTCCAGGATGTTTAACATTAAGATGCAGTTAAAATGAATTCAACGTGCACCTTCCAGAGAGGAGTTGTGACAGTGAATGTCAATAAGTGCTGCTGCCTCTGTGGGCCTGTGGTGGTAAATCCGGCTGGCATTTGTCCTGCCCTGTTGACAGGGGTGGTGGGTGGAGGTGGATTCGGAAGAGGGTGGGGGTGGGGGGAGGATTTAAACCTGGATGCTGATTAGCCAGGAAGAGAGACAGTGACTGCCCGTCCTTGCTGTGAGATCCGGGGCCTGGCATTTAACGCCCCAGACAGTCTGGAGACTAACAGCACGGGGGCCACTGACGACCTTGCACCGGTTTCAAGGTGACCGTCTCCTGCGACACCCTCTCTCTCTCCCTCACCCTCCTAGTCTTGTAGATTCGCATTGGCAACTCCGCCACCTCTCCACCTCCAGTAGCCATCCTTTTAGACCCCAACTGTCTCCGTGGTGATTTACATGCTGGCCAGAGCAAGTGGGGATATTGATGTGGTCAGACACAGGTTGTCCAAGCCTGATCCTAGACCCAGACAAGGTATATTATAGATTTTTGATATTTGTAAGCGGTAATCATGAATTAGGAACACACGCACACTGGTGTAAGTACTCCTGTAGCAATTTTGGCAGCTGTGTTTTTGTAGATGGACACTGCAGTAATAAAATTAGTTCAATATTATAGAAACAAACTTTTATTCTTCACACAAAGACACACACACAGGCACACAGGAATACAAGCACACACACATGCACACATAGAGATGCATACACACAAACACACACATTTCTGGGCAGAGCAATATGTGATTTTAAGCAGGGTGTGATTTTAACAGGGTTTCATTATTATCTAGCTGTGTCCTTGTGCCTCCATGTGAAAGACAAAAAATTTCTGCTTCGCTGCACTATGGCCACTCTGTACTGGTATTACAGCATTACATGGCAGTTTATCCCAGCATTTTCAATAATCACCCTGTGTGCTCCACCACAGAGTCTTTAGACATATAATTATTAGGAAGCCTACTCTGCTTTGTCCCAATAATGTCTACTCAACTCAAAGTCAACAGTACATACTTTTTAAGAGCAATAACAGTGTTATCTACAGTAACAGAGCTGGCGTTGTGTTGCATTTCTGCTCCTACAGGAGGTAGCATGAAACTGCAGACATAAGCTGAGCATTTCTGATATCTGAGACTTGGATGGATCTGATTTTATTTGATTGAGTCAAACTGCCCCTGTAAGACCTCACAGGTATGCTGGCACACAGTCTGTGGAGGATCGCCTCATGGGGAGACAGGTCTCACCCTCCTGTCCTTAAGTCGCATAGGGATCACATATTACCACCCTGTGGTTCAAACCCATAACACCAGCGGCACTGTTCTGCTTGTGTTGTTTGTAATTCAGCAAGGCCAGAAAAGCCTGAGGACAAACCTGATAGGTACCGAGCCAAGCACTCTTCCATTTCTGTGGACAGTTAAAACATTGAACCATTTTAAAGATGCCAGGAACACTGGCACTGACTGGGTGTGTAATTGCATGTTCAGCTCTAAGACCTGTTACCCTCTCTGGGGGGGTTCAATATCAGGAATAGTAAACCTCTCTGTAATGTTTCTGTTTCCATTAACATACCCCTTTCCATTACATTTAGAATTTGGTTATACGATTGTAATTTTGATGATGTTGCAGACATTTTCATGTGAGTTAACGCCAGACCACCTTATTATAGCTATTCTTTGTTTTGTTTTTAACATCTTTGTTTCTCTTCATTCCTTATTCAGACAATGTAGGAGTCTCTTGTAAGATGTGGTAAACCAGGATATGTATAAATGCTAAGATAAGTGTATGCTTTCACAATATCTCTGTCTCTGAATGCCCGGGTGGAAGACGGAGACATTGATTCATCTAATTTATCTCAGCTTGCCCCATGATACCATCTCAGGGTTTTGACTCTGAAAATTGACATGCTGTGAAACAATCCAGAGCAAGATCACATTAGCCTCAGGGGGAAACACAATTATTTTATGATTGGGAAGAGGAAAAGAAGATTGTGTTCTTCCATCAGGGAAGTAATAATACAGAAGTCGTTTTCTGTCTGCATAAACATCTTTATCTGATATTGAATTACAAACGAGTGTCCCATAGCATTGCGCTGTGGTTTGCCACCTTTTGAAGACCCGTTCTGGAGCTCCAGTGCTATCTGTATTGACATGTTTCATCGGCCAAATTTTAATGAAGATGTCTTTCATGTTCAGTTCAAATATTTGAACCTGACTCAACTTTTTTTTCCACCCAGTGGTAATTTGTTTGTTGGCAAGACATTTCTTTCTGTTATGCATAGCTCAGCACACACTGCAAGATCCCCACTATAAGAAACCCTGATAAAAGAATCAGTTGATTTTAATGATCAAAGCCTCTTTTATTAGAAATTTTGATAGGGTCCAGATTTGCATTGGCTCCTCTACTCTTTTTGCCCCTAATATGTGACTTGTTACATTAGCTAGTAGTTTCCATTAACTAACAGTTTCTTTTAAATGCTGCACTATAAAACAAATAGTTAGCCACAGATTGAATAATGTAACATTTGACTTCATAAGCAGGTCAGCAAACTAGGCAATACACCCCATATTGACTTTGATAATACTTCCAAATTACCAAATTAGCACATTAGCAAAACATCTCTATTATTCGTATAACTAATGCTTTGACATTTGGACACATATTTGACGTAATGTGTGAACCTGCCATTGTCCAGTTTAGTGGATGAATGTTTGAAAAGCAAATTTGTTCTGAAGCTAACCAGTTGTCTCTCTCTCTCTTTTTTCATGACTGTGATTATGCTTGCCACCGGTGATCCTTAACATCATCACAATTTAACAGGTAAGTCCATACAATAATGTATGCTTATTCACATAATATGCACCTTTCACTAATTTTGTATGTGTACAGTGTTAGGTTTGTAGTTGACTGCTGATAAATGCATAATACAGAGGCTGTTTTGTTATATGAATTTATCCACAGTATGCACACAACGAGTATGAGGAATTAAAAGCATGCAATTATCCAGTTCGCAGTTATAGAGAGAGTGACTGCAGTTATGGTAGTTACTTTTCATATGCAGGATCAAATGGAATATGACATATATGTGTGTCATATACATGTCATATATCTGTAACATAGTCACTGAGAATGTACAGTAGCAAGCTGTGGAGGTAAGAAATGTCTTCGTGGAAGGTTTTACCTGTAGGTGAATCCTGGGCTGGGTCATAAACAAAGAGGTTGGAGTTGGGAATTTTAAATTTGCCATAATACGATGAGGAGCTATCAGTATGCATGTGTAATCATTGATTGTAAAGCCTAGTTTCAATGAAGGATCTTTATAAATGCACACACAAAAACAACAACAACAGCAGCAACAACAACACACACACAGAGACATTATTATTACTATGTGTGTGTGTGCGTGTGTTTTACTTCTTCAAGAGCAGACACAGTACATTCCTTTCTGCTAGTAGTGTAGCAAAGAAAGTAGCTAGCCTAGCCATGATATTTAGTAGCTATGCTAGCAGTAGAAGGTAATTGTTAGTCTGGCAATGGATGTTGTCACCCACCATCTCACATGCCTATGATCACATTTTGGTGTACATTTTGATAGGTGTACATTTTGAGGTTCCCTGACATACCCCTCCATACCTGAAAAAGCAAAGTGCACAGTGCCATGCCATGTACCTCCAGAATTCTCATTACAGAGCACCATTTCCAGGAAACGCAGACACATCATGTGTGGCTGATGCATATCATGACTGAGAGATGGAAAACATGCTTCTTCAGACTGCATCTGAACCCAGAACCCCTGAACCCAGACTTTCTTTCTCCTAGCACTGACATCTTTAATTCTATAGGTTCCTGATTACTGTTGCAGTGTGACTGCTGTTATAGCACTCATTTCATGTGGTGCCCTTGACAGTGACAGTTGAGCCCATACCAGATTGTTGGCTGTAGCACTGTGTTACGCAACTACATTGTGTTATGAATGGTTGCTGGACATGTGCTGCTGTTCCTCTGCCTTAATACATGCACTACACACTAAGTGGCTGTGGTTTAAAGTGTCTGCTAAATGCAAATATATAAACGTATAAATGTAGATGTAATATAACTAGCTCTACTTGGAGAAATGTCTACCCTCGAGCTGCCCAGAACACGCAGCATTTTATCTTTGATTTGTGTCTTTTTAATCAGAAGGCTTGGTACATCCAACTGAAATCTCTCCAGGTTTTACTTTATCGTAGAACAGACCTATTTTCCTTTAAATAAAGCAGTTTGTCCTCTCCTTCTGTATGCCACCAGCAATCTTTGACAGTGAAATGCTGGCCCTTCCCAGAGGAAGGTGAGTTTATTGAATTTACAGCTTTAATTTTTCTAAGATCGGTGCATCCGGGTCCTGCAGGCCTCAGGCAGAGGACGTGTTAATTAATAACCATCCTTGGAGTGGGAAGACAAACGCTGAACTGTCACACTGCGTGGATTTTTTTGTCCCTTTGTTCATCTCCAACAGCTGTGATAGCTTGGGTGAGTCACAAGCTTCTGGGTTTAAGACCAGCCAAACTGCCAACGAAACAAGCTATCAGACAAGCAAATAGCTCAGCAGCAAGGAGCAAGATTGCGCTGAGTACTTAGTGTGTGTAATTATGAGGAAGGGGGCAAAACATAGACGGAGGCCAAGTGGAGGCTGTTTCATTATACCTAATTAACACACACTTGATTATTGTCAATTACCACCATTTGATAACAGAGGAGTGAAGCTGCCAGTCTCAAGCCTGGCGCAGACCATCTGGGGCGCATAACCATATGCCGACATGCCACTATTGCGGCATTTTGGAAAAATCTTGAAAAAACGCATTCGCACTGTGCTGCTGATGCAGCCATGGGAAAAAAAGGGGGTCCACCTGCTGTTACCACGTGGATACATCCAGCTAACAGTTAGCATTATAGTTGTTAGCCATTGAGTGACAGATGTTTGTTTCATCAGAAGAGAACTGCAGAGTAGATGAACACTGTACTAACAACCTTATTATGGGCTAGGCCATGAGGTAAACCTTGATTAGGCAGAAGCCTGTTGTATAGTACAGCAGAAAAATGAAGCTGTTACTGTAGGATGCTTCAAGTTGATTGATATAACTGAAAGTGCTGATGGTGTACAGTGACCTTTGACCCCTGGTGTGTATTCGTTTCCTCAGACCTGTCTGTCACTGGGCTCCCTGGTTTGTCCATTGCATGGGGTCTGTTGTGTTTACTCACCGGGGTCTCATCCGCGATGCTCAGAGATTGGCGTCTACTGTATACAAGCCTGTAAGTCTAGTGGTGTTATCCTGAAAGAAAGGCAACAGTGAAACACAAAGGAACATTTGGAACATTCACGCCAAGCAAGCATTCACTTTGTTGTGTGTCTTATCTCACCCCATTGCTCTTAATGAGCCAGTACACTTAACATTCCTCAGTGCAGCAAATTTCACTAAATATTACAAAGGAAATTGTGTCAATTCTTCATTCAGAATAACAGAATGAGTCTTCCTTTGTGTATCACTGAATATATTTCAAAGATTATGCTCTTTATGATATACGCTGAGCAATCTCTGATTTGTATGTCACTCTGCATAAGAAAGTCTGTGTCAGTGGGGGCTTTGATGTTCCCCATGTTTTCCTGGACTCCAAACCGATTGGCTGTCTGGTGTGATGGTGCTGGTGGCAGGAAAATGTGGCCTCCTCTTGACAGGTGACACCGGAGGTTTACCTCAAAGCTGAACGACAAGTTGATGAGCTTTCATGATATCACACTTGTTGGGTGCACTTCAAGACATGGGTCAATGCAGGAAAAGTCAACCACAAGGATGAAATGCAGTGGTCAGGTTGCAGTGGTGAGTTGGGCATGCAGATCTTTTTGTAGAAGATCCAAAGGATCTGCCCCTACCTCACTATGTATTCTATGCAGCTCCTAGTTCAGGCCCTGGTCCTCTCACACATGGACTACTGTAACTCCCTCTTTCCTTGTATTACTGGCTGTGCAATCAAACCCATGAAACTAATCCAAAATACAGCTGCATGACTTGTCCATTTCCCTAAACTTAGTCAAGTTACTCCCCTCCTCACCTCACTTCATTGGCTTCCTGTTATTGCTCACATCAAGGTTAAAACCTTGGTGCTGGGATATAAGACAGTGAATGGGACAGCCACCTCATACTTATGTTCAGTCTTCAAACTCTATGTTCCACCAAGATCACTCCGCTCTGCAACCATGGGGCAACTGACTGTCCCATCCTGACGGGGTCACTCCTCTCAAACACAACCCTTGTCTGTACTGGTCCCTCAGTGTTGGAATGAACTCCCCACAGGAGTCAGGAGAGTGTTATCACTGGCCATCTTCCAACACAGACTGAAGCCTCACCACTTCTGACTGTCTGTTGGTTCCACCTCAATACCTACCACCTAACACCTACTACTTGTAGAACTTGCTGTTTATTTTAAGTGTAGTATTGCAATGTGTTTTGGATTCTGTCATCTAGTGACTGATATTTGGTAATATACTTGGCTTCCCTTGTCTGGTCAGGTTGCACAAGTTAACTTAGGGTAGGGCTTGAATAGTGTTATGCTCACACTCACTGGTCTGGGAGTGTTGTTAGCCTGGTCTGACACTGTTGCTCATTCAACTTGAATGGATACACTTATGTTCTAATGTGGTGGATGTCGCTCTGGATAAGAGCGTGTGCTAAATGAATATAATGTAATATAATATCATGCTGTCAATGCAGTGGCCTCAAGGTATTTTTAAAGGAGAGTGTGGGATCCACATATCTTTGTACCCCAACAACTAAGTTAGGGCCATCTGAAAAGTTAAGAATTGTCTGTTGAATGTTGAGCTTTCCATAGAGCCAGCACAGGGATAAATACAAATACCCGTTATTTTAGTTTTTCTGGCCTCTCACTTATGCTTATACTTGACATTGGCCATTTCCAGACTTTATATTCAGAAAATCATATCAAAATTTAATATCATTGAGGCATTTTTTTCTCAGAGGGTGAGCTCATTCATGTAGTGCTGTTTAACTGTATTTATTAAAACAATCACAGATCTCCAAAATCCTTATTAATGCACCTCTAAAACAACAAAACTTGCACAAATTCACCTCAGATGTCTGCTGTAATTTGTAAACATG